>NW_009952368.1:150082-168276 GCF_000747805.2 Chaetura pelagica | reverse complement strand
CTGCTAATTAAAAATGACTCTGCAGTTACCTCATTAGTACCATACAAATCAGTGCTACCCATGATCACTCACCAATCCTCACACTTCTCTTCCCCCCAAAAAAAAAACCCCACAACAACATTAAGAGATGTAAAATATTAACCTCAAAAGAGCAGGTTTTCTCTCTGGGCAAGTTACTCCTCTTATGTTGCAAAGGACTCTGCTGCAGAGTCCCCCTTTTTGCATTATGGCCTCAGTTTTCCAGCAGAGAAGCACATCTGGCCCTCATCAGAAGTACAATAAGTTACTGGTAAATGTGTTTTCTCTAAAAAATGCATACAATTTACACTAAATAATGAAATAGCCTTTTAGAAAGGAGGAGAGGTTGTTCAGTCAATCTGCAAACCTGTCCAAAACCATAAAAAAGCTTCCTGTAGCATTCCAGAGGCCTGTTACAGTCTCCAGTATTTTTTCCTCAACACCCCCAAGCAACTGCACTGCAGGAAAGCCAAGCTCCTAAGAAAGCAAAAATAAGTATTGGTCTCTTCCTTTTCTTTTCTAAAGCTTCAGAGCTTGAAAACTACTTTGTCTAGAAGCTTCTGCTATCAAAAGTAATCATTAATATCAGAGACACCCCGTCAGGCCTGGTTATTGTGAAAGCAGAATGTACTTAAGTACATGTGCTATCAGAAAAGCCTAATAATCCAAACAATTTTAGTATCTCTTTTAGATCTCAAGATTAATGCTTTACATAATTCTATATTTTGTATTTTAGAATTTCAGCAATGGATTCTCCCATATAAAATTACATTAATAAACCCAGTGCAAAGCAGTTATCATAATAATCTTCTAACTTCATGTATTATGACTAGCAAAAGTTAAAAATACATGGGCTGGCTTTCAGGATTTGCAGGGGTGGGGTTTTCTAAATACTTGATTTTACTATATTTTTTTCTTTTTATTTTAAAGGATATGCTCTAAACGTATACTCAGAAAGAAAGCGAAGTTTTGTCTCTTATATCTTCATATTTCATATTACTCTGAGATAGCTAATGACTGCAGAAGCCTCTAGTTAATTGCCAAGAGTAACATCAAATTTTGAGGGTATTTTACAACCATAAGCCCACTCTAACCACACAAAACCACCTGACTAGCAAACACAAGGCTTCCTATAAAAAGAAATATACAAAATTTTTGTGTTTTGCATGCACACCTCAGTCTTGCAACCTGAATTTACTGCCAATAGACACTGAAGAATATATGGAATAAAGACAATGCATTCTTACTGTCAACACAAAACATTCTTGAGAGCCAACAAAGCCCAGCTAAGCACTGGGAACAGTTTGATGGAGGCTGTTAAAGGACACAGGAACAGTTACAGCTTCTTCAGAGCAACATATATACAGCTTCTTTTTAGTAGGGAATCTGAAACATGTTCAGACAAAATGGCTTCTGCCATGTCTCATCTTGCCTAACTTTTTAAGGCCTTCCAGGTGTGCTGCTGTACCTGGATATTAAGTAATTGCCAGGTAAAAGGATATTTTCTTCGTACTTAACAAGCAACCCTTACACCAGGGTGTTCAAAATTGGTCTTCCTATAGCTTTGCTTTTGTAGTATTAAAGGTCAATGACAGCAAGGAGCCAAAAATAGCTGTTCCCCTTCCATAGAAAACAAATGCCTATTAAAGACACCGAGTTGTCCACCCACATTTTGGGCAGTTTGAAAAGATTTAGGGTATTACTCTGTGCTGATCTTGTCCAACCTCCTCAGAGCCGTCAGGGAACAGCAGCCTGTTTCGGGGGGCAGATCTCCAGCACCCTAACTCCTGGTAACATCTGGAGGGACTCAGCAGCCTCAGGAAGAACCAGCAGGCAATCCTTTTCCCAGCCCTGCCATACACTGGCTCATTTTGCTTTTCTAGTTGCCCCTAATGATGAAGACAAGCAGCCTGCCTCCTCTCAACATACCCACGCCTCCCAGCTTCAAATGGCTGATGCATTTCACTTGCCCTTTCCCTCCTGATCCTGACCACACCCAATGCTCAGCTGCCTCCAGACTTCACCCTCCAGACACTGCCTTGCAGTCCCAAGCAGACACAGAGGGAAACCCTGCTGGAAATACAGGCTAGAGAGGCTAAGCATGCACCCATCAAACAAACAAGTAATACAACAGAGCCAAGCACAAGTAGAGCTAAGGCTGAAGATTTCTCTTGGTCAGTACAGTTGCAAGCTGTGAAAAAGAAGAAAATTCAAAACAACAGCCTCCAATGCCCTGTCCTTTCACCCCAATCATAGGAAAAAATAATACAAAACTAAACAAACTCAGCCAAAAAAAAAGAGAATCTTGACTTGCTGTATAAGGGGTCAAACCCTGAACTTCTCAATAAGCTTGTTCTGTTTGGAGTAGTTACTCAGAACATTCTATGGAAGTCACTGCAAAGCAGGAAATGAACATTTTCTGGTTCAATTTATTACCAACACTATAATGACAGCAACAGGATTCTTGATAAAAAATGAGACTAACTTGAGCAGAGCAGTCTGCAATTCAAGCATCTGTGTTCTGTTTCAAGCTCTAGACTCATTTTTTTAACACAAGGCAGGCTTTGCAGAGCATCACTATTTCCCAGAGATTTGTAATACTTACATACTTTCTCCTCTATGCTTTCCATGTCCAGAATGGACACAGCTCCCTTATTATTTCAGAGCACTGTTAGCAGCTCAGAAATTATAAAACATACACACATGCTGTAAGTAACCATGTGATCTTCCTCTAACACTTCAGTTCTCTCAATACATGGTTCTACCCTTCCCTTAGCAGCCAGAACTGGCACATGGCTGTGGTCCACCAAAAGAACTGTAATAAAAGTGAATGCTGACATGAAACAATTACATTCCTATCTGCAATTTGGTTTGGTTTAAATTATTTCCAAGGTAAAAAATCCAACTCCTTAGAAATAACTGTGCTTTACACAATTATCAAGGAATAAAGCCAGCCTTGGCAGGAATGGTATAATGATTCCAATAAAAGGGACCACTTTGTCAGAGGCAAGGAAATTACCCCAGTTTTACCTTTGGTTTACCATCAGCTTTAACAAGGTGCTTCTTGCTCAAATCAGCTATTCAGCACTGTGCTGGTTTATGGAGCAGAAAATAAAAAAGTGTCTAGGGATGAAATGTTCTTCATACTAGTGAAAGTGAGAAAGGAAACAGTAAGCCAGCAATAATCTAAGGTGTTGCTATTAATCACTGGCACAGCAGCACTGTTTGAAATACATCATTTAATGAGACTTTCCTTTAAACAATGATAAAAATTTATTTCCAAGACTGACAAAGATGTTGCAGGCAAGATGATGGCTTGCCTTCCTCAGCTCAGGCAAGACTAATCCTACAATGAAGTCTTTCAGCCTTATCCTTCAGGGCACATCTCAAGCCACAGCAGCTTGCAAAATAAGGCTATCCTTGCAATCAGAATTAGGCTGTAAAGGACCCAAGAGTATTTCCCTCTCACATCCTATTCAAGGCTTGTCCTGAAATGGAAATCAACAGCCCTTTATAGACCTGATCCATCTCTCCCCAGAGGCTGTGATACTCAAACAGGACAGATAAGATCCCACAGAGCCTCTCTGTAAAATCAGACTTCTGCCAGAAACTCCAGAGGATGGCAAGGACACATTCCCTGTCCAGCAGTGCCAGAGGACTCATGGCACATACTGGAGGCCCAAATCTAACTTTCTGATAATTACAACTTTGCTTAGTTTTGGCAAATACAGTGTTTTTTCATGGAAGTTATTTCTCCCACCCTGTCCCAATTTCTACCGTCATTAAGTGTGGTGGTTCCAGTTATAGAGAGAGAGTAACACCAAAACACAAAGCAATGCATAAAACATATACCCAGCTCTTGACAGCATCATACAGTACAGTTCTATCTTCTTAATTAATGAAATAAAAATCTGAAAAAAATACTTCAGATGCAAACTTTTAGAAGTGCTGACACCATCTCCAAAAGCATGTCATAGCAGGACACCCCTTCAGGTACACAAAGACACTTTCTTCTCTGTATCTGCAGTAAACAAGGTATTTTTTTCTGCCTTCTGTAGCTTGCTCACTTCTTCCACTGGCACTTCAGATCTACAGAGGGAAACTCTACTCAAAATATCAATGTTTTTCCATCTTACTAGTGCAGCTGAGGTATACTTTTCTTCTCCCTTTAGTCTGGACAAAATGTTCTTCACACAATATCCTTCATCCACCTCTAGCTTTTTTAGCTAAAAGTCTTCCTCTTGTGTTCTCACCTTGCCACTAAAATAAAAAATAATACAAATTAGCCCTATTGTCACTCCTCTATCCCTTCCTCTGACAGCCTTCTAAACATTCTCCAACCATTTTCACATCAGCTTTTTATCTCATGTTTCACTTGTTCTTGCAGACTCCTCCCCCTGCTTTTCCTGTCAAGTTCCATTACTTCCTTCCCTCCAACACTTCTGAAAACCCTACATGCTAAAAACTTCACATCTCTGAAATTTACAATGTCTGGCACCATTTACTCAGAATAAATAACCTGTTTACTAACCTCTGGAACCATTTCCGCTACATGACATCCACAACGCTAAAGTTTCAGGTGAAGTTTCAGACAAAAAGATTCTGTGCTCTGGAACTTTCTACCAACACAAACACTTCCACTGAAACAATAATTATGATTCTCCCTTGATGTTTCACCAAGAAGAACTTGAGATGACAAGTACTCTCCCCAAGAGCTCAAAGAAATCACTCTCTATAATTCAGCTTAATAAGTCATGCCAGAATACATCTTGAGGGAAAAACATCCCACCACCCAACGAAAATGAAAGTTTGTGAGTTTAAAAACTGGGGGCCACTAACCAGCTGAGTACAGAATTGTGCTCATCACATTTATCAAGTCCAAAGTACTACCTAAAGCCAGGCATGCCACAAGATGACAGAATGCAGTCTTGCCTACTAAACCCTCCCTTCATAACTCGGTCCCGATTTATGACACAGGCTGCTATTCCAGCAAAGCTTTGAAGTGCGTGAGACGTAAAAGAAAAAAGCCAAAACATTCAACATTCATCCCCTTAAGAAAGAGAGGGCTAAACTCCTTTATTTTCAGCCTAACAGGATGCAACAGGATAATGCACTTCTGCAGACCAAAATCTTGGAGAGAAAAAAAAAAAAAAAAAAGATCACTCACTGACTTTTCTTGGCAAGATGCAGAGTCAGGAAAGTAATTCAGGACTCCCCTTAAGAAACAATCACGACAGCAACACCACTTTTACAAGCTACACAAGGGAGGTTTTTCAAGCATAGTAAAAAAAAATCATCTGAAAAAGGTGCAGTCTAATTTACTGCTCCCAAAAAGTTCCAGTCTGTCACTCTTCCTGCTTTAAACATAATCAACAAAATCCGATTTAAATCATTTGTAAATAAACGTGGAAGTCCTTCTCCATCTGTGGCTTCATTGGTGACTCACTTCACAGCACTGCTAAAGGATTTGTGTTCTCTTCCCTTCTTCCTCCCGCCAAATTCATCGCTACATTCTGCTGCTCTGCCATTAAGCTTTACCATGCAAGCACTGTCTCCCTCATCTGTTACCACAGCAGCCACCAGTAACAGAATGCAACGTTAACAAAAGATTACTTTCCCCCCCTTTAATTTATTTATATGCAAGTAACCCACTGAGAGCTGACAATACCAATGACTTCACCTTCAAGCTACAGGAAAGGAGGTTTTTTAATTAATTTTTTCCACACATGTGCTACAAAAGATAATTGAAATTCCTCTGGAGAGAAAAAAAATCCTGAACTTCTTAGGATTAAGAAAATGCAGCAGCAGATCTGGATAGATCTGGATGCTGATTTGGAATTAAAGCTGAGGGGGTGGGACCAAGAGGCTTAACACATACACTGCTGGAGTTTCACTCTCCAGAAAAATTTAAGCTTTTTTTCAACAGAACTTAGAACCAGTGAGGGGCTGAACTGTGAAAAATGCCTAATTCCAAGTATTTCTATTAAATTGTATAAAAACAAAACTCAAAAACAAAGAAAAAGGGAAAGCAAGATAACTGGAGAAAGACTCTTGAGGAGTAAAACCTTTTTAAACATACCTATTTCTGATCTGTTGGTTACATACACAAGCTGAATTCCACTGTTAAATTATTGAATTCCTGTAAGAACTAGTTGTTTAAAATAAGCTTTCTTACAGATTACCAAACAGTTAATACAAATTATAACCTGGTTTAGGTGCCTCTGCTCAATCAGATAGCAGCAAACACCAAAGCAAGGCACGCAGGACTGACCCAGAGATGGTGGCCAGGTCCAACCAAAAGTGCCAGTCACAAGGAGATACCATGGTATTGAGGCAAGTCTGAGGTTAGGCTGGGCAGTGAACCTGTAAATCAGGGTTATAGTCTGGTCCAGTGAACATCAGGCAGGTCCACAG
Source organism: Chaetura pelagica (assembly GCF_000747805.2). Lineage (NCBI taxonomy): Eukaryota > Metazoa > Chordata > Aves > Apodiformes > Apodidae > Chaetura > Chaetura pelagica. The sequence continues at coordinate 161,844 of NW_009952368.1, read as the reverse complement.
TGACTGGAGAGGGCTGAAGCCAAGCCAGGAAGGCAGTCTGTGGGTCAAGGTCCAGATAAGGGTAGGCACAAGCCAAGACCACTGTGGCCAAGCACCACCAACACATTTCCAGCACAGCTCAGTTAAAGACTGAGCAGCACTGAAGAGCTGAACTTCCCGGGTATGGTGGAGGCCTCAAGTGAGGCTGGTCAGGGCCATTAAGGCCTATTAGTGCCCTCTGGGAGCTGAACAATTATCACCCGAGGCTAAAAAAATTAAAATGCTGGTTTAATTCCTCCCATCCCGTTACTCTTACTTAACAAACAGACTTGGCTCAGTAGCACTTACCACTTCAAATGCAGACTTCACCTCTCTCACAGTAACTTGCAAAGATGGATATGTATTTTAACCTCAGCAAAATCAGCTAGGAAAGTTCTCTCCGTTTTGCCACATCCATGCTGAGCTAAACAGAAAATCTGGAACAGAGTTCTGTCAACATATGTTCCAGGTCACTTGCAATTCATTGCCTTCCAGGTCTATAAGATGTTGATACCTCACAAACAGATCCAGAGCATCTGCAGTCATTTCCAAACCTTGGAATTTAATGCCAAAAGAAGAAATCCTAGTACTTTCAAGCATAATTGCCCCCAAGATGAAAACACTCAACAGAAAGATCTTATGCTGCCTTTAGTTTTAGAATTTGATATATTCAACAATTTATAAATTCATCAGCTCTATAAAAATCAGAGCAGAACATTTAACAATGCTTAATGTAAATGTATTCATAGCACATGGTTTGTGACTCTTCACAGATTACTATGCACATATAAACATATACATACAGTCCTATGCTATTGTGACAATTTTCCCAAAAACACCAAGGACTATATCCTCAGTTGGTTTAAGCTCCACTAAAAATTCATAAAGATGCAACAGCTTAAGCTGACTGGCCTGTGAAATTCACTTGTTTGATCATCTTGATACACTGGGAGGAGGATGAGCCCTTCAGACACACTTAGATTGCATTAAATAATAACCTAGCAATGCTTTTTTGACTGATGCCTCATCAGAAAGAGACTGGGAGGCACTAATTCACAATGCTATCATTTGAAAGCATCTGCTTATTTCTGGTGTCCTTTCTGCTCTACTGTTATTTGATGTAAATCAAGGACAATAAGACAGCACACAGCACCATGCTCAACTAAATTCCATGTCATCCTTCCACCCCTATCACTGCCTTGCAGCCACACTGCATCCCACCCTTCCTATGCTGTCCTTTATGGGAAGATGCAACTTAATTGCTGGGAAGCAATAAAACAAGAAAAATTAAGCTAACTGCTCGATTACAGAAGAAAACAGTCAATCTGGATTCTAGATGAGAAACATGCTCAAGTAATACCTGTATCTTTATGAGAAGAGCCAGAGTGCTTGCAGCCTGACCCTGCACAGTTCCTCCCACCACCAGCTGGGAATAAACTACATCAACACGGTGGATACCTGACACTTCTTGAGACACTGTACCATACATGCTGATTAACAATCATCCTGCTTCCCAGGGTGAAGGGATGAGCTATGGAGGTTGCATATTATATTTGTCGTGACATGAGAGTAAGGAAGTACAAGGAAACTTCATTTGAATTAAAAAAAATGGCAAACAAGTGCAGAGACGTCACGTGACACTCCCAACATACTTTACCAACATAACAACAATTATCAAAAAAAGTAGCAGCTTCAACTTTTGGTTAGAAATGGCATCTTCAGCCTTACAAATTACATGCAAGCCTGAAAGCCATTTGTGAAAGTAATTTTTAAATGCTCTGTTTTCGAAGCTGAGCATTACGTTTCCACCTGCAGGTCTTTCAAGTATTTTACAGACTTTACACAACTAAACCTTACAATTCCTTTCCTGTATTTTTATTTTTTTGTCAATCCCCCATTAAACCTTCCATGTCACAGATTAAGATACCAACCCCAGAAGAGCTGCCCAAGATCATAAAGCAATTCAGCTGTAAGTTCAGGACTGTAGCTTATATTTGACTTCCAGCCCTGAGTTTCCATTGAAAGAAGTATCCATTTCTGAGACTAACTCTTGTTTGTGTATTTTGTAGACTAAGTTTTTGAGGCACAAAGCACTATCGTTTGTTTCTGTGTTTAAAAACAGATGGTCTCAATGAAAGGAACAGCATCATACATACAAAAGCCCTCTGGGCTGTTACCCATTATTAGTATTTACTTAAGTTTAACAGCATGTTGAGGACTTTAACATATACAAACCAGGGATTCTCTGACAAAGAACTTACAATGTAAACAAAAGGGGGAAGACAGACCATACTGGCTAAGAACCTTTCTACCCTGACTCCCATCCTAAATTTCTGATTATCCTACTTATTATATTTCCAGCCACCACAAGGTGGTTACTTTTAGAAGTCTGAGCCAAAGGGAGACCAATGGATTGAGATTCACCAGGGAGAGCCTTTGGGAACATGTTCCAGGTATGAAAGACAAAGTTGCAAGAAAGAGACCATCAACTATTTTATGATGGGGAACAAATCTCTAACCTTTCTCTGGGAATATTTCACCAAAACAGGTCTATTTTCTTTTGAATATTTGACTTAATTGAATAGCTATGTTTTAGATAAAAGTAAATGTCAAGATAAATTAAAAACAAGGATGATGCTGCAAAGTTGAATAAATTTTAAATATCAATCTGGGAATAAAGAGGGGATAGACTTGCCAGCCCAGAAATTTATTTTTCAGGGGGGAAATTCCTATCCTTTGTTTATACTTCCCTTTGGAACAGTCTGCAGTCATGAACGTCCCCATTATTTAATTCTAAGTATCAGATACAAAACATATTAATTAGAAATACTCCCCAGAGAAAATTGGTTTTATTATTTCCTGTTGTGTATCTTTTGGCTAATCAATTTCTTTAACAGCTCAATTAGAGAAAGCCTTTGAAAAGCCCAACAGCATGATTAGTTTGCCAATAATGAGATGCTTTCATACTTGCCTTAGCTTTTAAAAGCAGAAAGTGTGCCAGAAATGGTAAAAGATGAGCTGCTCAGATTGTTGTATTTGAACTAAAGCAGGGAAACATTTTCTTTCTAAGCCTCCAGGCCCCATTTACCAAGGTACACTTGCTTTAATGAGCAGATGAGAAACTGTGCCCTTCAATGCATTACAGATCCACTCCAGTGCAGAGAAGGGTCTTCAGGTACTGACGTGCACACACAGTAATGGTAGAGGACTAGAATGTGTGGAAAATTCATTTATAGTGAGTGCTGGAGATCAGTGAAACAAAAGAAACTTCATGAAATAAGCAGAAATTACTGGAAGTCCCAGAATAAAAAAATATGTGAATAAACTCACAATTCCCTCTATGCTCAAAAACTGAGTTTATTTTCATGTCAGCAACAGCAGCTGGAGACAGGAAAGAAAGGAAATGTACAGACCTTTTTTTTTTCAAATTGATTGAAAACTATTTTCTGTACACCCAGTGCTTCTTTGTGGTTTTTGAAACTAAAGTTTCCTAAAACTTTCAGTAGAAGCAGAAAGGAATGCTAAATTTTACAACAATATCAAGAACTTTCTCCTCTCTATATATTCTTACTGTATTTTTTTCTGTCATCAAGGCCATCACTTTGCTTTGTTAGATCATAAACTGCAACCACTGCTTTGTCTAACATCCCCACTGCACCATTTATGGAACATGGATCACACTTACAACGTGCTAAACAGAGACAGGTCTCCAAATTTAATAAGAAAAAAGTTCATATTTCTAATGTGATTGCTTCAGAGCATAAATTATTCTACCTTACCAGAAGCATTCTAATGCCAGGATTTATTCAATGTGAATATCAGGTGTAAAATTCTGAATCACCAGAACCACCAAAAAAAAAAATGGACTAATAAAAGATACTTCCAATGCACACAAACAAACATTTGACTGAATTAATGATAAATGGTGACTACAGTGAAAGCTAAAGACACATCAACCTTCAGGATCTAGCACTAAGAAGAGCAAGCACAATATCCTGGCTCTACTAACCACTTCCATTCGTGCTTGCCAAATGCATGGGGCCAATTCAAACCAGCAATACACATCATGTTCTCAAAGGAATTCAAAGAGACAAGTATGCTCTTTTGCAATTCAATAAACCACTTTTTCTCACGCTCAAGTGGTGACCTCCTCTTAAATACACAAGTAGCTGAAGAGAAGGTGCAGCCAAAATCCAGGGTTTGTCAGATAAAATAATCAACATTTAAAGACGCATGACCAAACCATGTGAGCTTCAAAATTTCATCCATCTAGAAGAAAAAGAAAAAAAAAAAAAAAAAGAAGGAAAAAGGAACTAATGTTGTGGCCTAAACTTTGGTGCAATTGAAGGACAAGTACAGACCAATGTCTGAGGCTCACCCAAATAAACTCAGCTTTTCAGCTTCTATCAATGAATGCACAGCAACGTACCAGAGCGGTGGCCACACATACTCCCAAGTTGCCCACCCGATGCATTCTTGAATCATAGAATCATAGAATCATAGAATCTTAGGGGCTGGAAGGGACCTCGAGAGATCATCTAGTCCAACCCCCCTGCCAGAGCAGGGTCACCCAGAGTACATCACACAGGAACTCATCCAGGTGGGTTTTGAATGTCTCCAGTGAGGGAGACTCCACAACCTCCCTGGGCAGTCTGTTCCAGGGCTCTGTCACTCTCACAGTAAAAAAATTTTTTCGGATATTCACCTTGAACTTCCTATGCTCCAATTTACACCCATTACCCCTTGTCCTATCACTGGTCATCACCGAGAAAAGCCTAACTCCATCCCCCTGACACTCACCCCTTACATATTTGTAAACATTGATGAGGTCACCCCTCAGTCTCCTTTTCTCCAAGCTAAAGAGACCCAGCTCCCTCAGCCTTTCCTCATAAGGGAGATGTTCCACTCCCTTAATCATCTTCGTAGCTCTGCTGCAAGAGTCTCAGATCAAAAGTATTTCCCCGGATCTAACACTGATGACGTGTGATTTTACAGAAGATCATTCTTGTCTGTTTGTGAAATGGGATAATTATGTTTGTCACCTATGCAAAGAGCTTCACAGACTGTGTGTGAGCAGCACAATACAAGGTTCAAGCACTGTTCACCACAGGGGTCATAACATGAGACAATGCACATCACAACTTTGCTAGGGAGCCAATTCTGAGCTTTGACCTCTAGGAAGGGGAAGTTTGCACACACGAATAAGGGTGGTGGTAAAAGGGACAAACCTTGAGTGCCTGCTACTGCAAAAGATGGGAGGAGATAGTCACCTTCAGATTGCAGGCAAAGAGCAAGGGCCACAGAAAATAGCAAAAGGTCAGCACAAGAGTCTCTCAAACATGACATGTTTCTAACCTAAATTGTCTCTAATTTAACACACTAGGTATGGATGTTCTGAGGTCTTGCCTGCTCAGATTGCTTCCCAAACGATTTTTTTAAAATGTTTTTATGTTGGTAACTTTCATGTGGTTCAACTACAGGCAGAATGAGGAAGAACTACCAAGAGGTTTTTTAAATTAAAAAAATTAAATCATCAAAATCTTAAAAGGCTAACAAAAAAGAGCAACCAAGCTGCAAAATAAGCATGGAAAAAGTGCCCTTCTACTCCTAAGAGTACAGAGGAACAGGTTAGAATTCAAAAACTCCAATAATATTCTGTTTTGCATTTCATTTCAGCTCAGCATGTGCTTGAAGTGAAATACATTAGTTCCCGTGACATCGATGATGCTCCTTGTGTTGAAGGTTCATCCCTCAGGAGTCCTGTTGGACTCAAATACAAGATTTCAGTGACAGGGATTATATTTTTTTCTGAAGTGCTGTTAAATAACTCGTTGTTCCCCACCCCAGAGATCCACTTTACAGTTAGTGAATGTACAAATTATGTGAAAGAGCTCAACTAAAAGATATACAATTATTATTATTGAAGGCTGAAAGAATTATAACTAACCTGACACAAACTACAAGTGAATCACAAATAGCTTTACAATCAGCACACACCTTGGTTTCATGAGGCTACACATTGCTCTGACTTCTCACGGGCACAACATGATTCATTCAGCCAACACACTGAAAAAATCCTTCATTGATTCAGGTCCATAATCTCAAATAATATTCTACAACATGTAGCAGAGTCCTCCTGTCACCTGTTACCATTATTTACTTACACAGAAGCCATAAAAACAAGCCATTCAGTGACTAAAATGGTCCTCTCTTGACAGCTGCCTAATCCCCGTCTCTTTTTTTGTTGTGTTTTTTTTAAGCAGGAAAGATCTTATTTAGGTCATTTCAACTACAACTGCAGGCACTGTGTTTCTAAGATCATAGGTTAGCTGGTAGTTCCCTGAAGCTTTTAAGAGCATAACAAAAAAGGAAAAAACCAAACAAAGCACCCCATTAACATCAGTCAGAGGCACAGAAAATTAATTCATTTGTTTTTTAAATTACCTGGAGCCAGGGAGTTTTTTTCCACCATATATTTCAAGCCCTGTCATGTTCATTACATTAAGTTCTGCAAACCTCACATCATGAGCCATAAAATAAATGCTTTTTTCTCAAAGGAAAAAATACATTTAAAAGCAATGTGCGAGGTGCATTGCCAGTTCTTAAAAGAAACACAATCAACTATCATCAACACCCATGAAAAATTAAAATTTCCTTTTAAGCATCAGCTCCAAAAGGTACATAAGTAAATCCCCCCTGGGGAGAAAGAAATAAATACATACAGAATACTATTTGCAGTGTACTGGGTTAACATACCAAGGATTTTAGCTGTTAGCAGATCTCCACTTCCATTGGGAGTGTTCTCTGAGACTACAGGGATTGGAATTCCCTCTCCAAGTGTTACCATGTTGACCTGTACTACAGCATTTGGGAAATCTTACAACCACTGCACTGTTGCCACCTTCAGCATTGGTTCAAGGTAACACCTGCTTCTTCCTAAGGCTGTACAACTTCAAATACATTTTAAATCAACAGAAGCACAACTACCACTGCTGCAGGAAGATACCCAGAAATTAAATGCAGTTCTTACTGAAGTAATACTCATGCTCTTGGTATTACTGCTGGTCCAGTTTATGAGGTTACAGTATTAACTGTGACTCCCATCTCCAGCCTTCTCGAAGTGGTCAGGTTGTATTTCTAACACAGAGCACTGTGGCGGAATTGGATTAAGGAGTGACAAATACAAAGAGACTGGCAGACCTTAGAGAACAGAAAGAGGCAGTGAGAAGATTATAATCTGTCGCTGTAGCTCAGTGGCAGCTGAAATACCTTGCTGGATCATAGCTTAATACAATAGCCAAAGGCTAAGAGAGAGGAGGAGTTGGTTGCATGACAATAGAGCCGAGTAGCAGCTATGCCAGGACACAACTACAATTGTGTATTGTATCTAACCCATTGCAAGAAAGAGCTAAAAATTCCATCTGCTGGAAGAAAGCTGCATGAGTCACATACTCAATGTGTCTGTCAAAACAAAAAATGCAAGAGAAGATCTCATAATCATAAATTGCTTTTAAATTGTACCTGCATTGAGTATATCGGTGCAATTATATTAAGTAATGAACTGACAATGGGCTTTAAAACAAAACAAAGAAAAAAACAAACCCCACAGCTACTAATCATCTACTACAAATTTTAAAATATTAAGTCTACCCAATATAAAAACGAAAAACCAAAACATTTTCCACAGAAGCTGAAGAAATTAGACAGATGGTGACTCTTACGAAAAAAAGTATAGTCCTGCTGACCAAACATGAATATGCTTTTGGTCAATGACATTTCAACTGTCAGAAAGAGCATGGATAAAAACTACTTAAAAAATCAACCTTCTGCCCTATCCTTATAATGAACTAGAAATATTGTTGAGAATATTCATTGGAAAAGGATAGGCAATGGCGAAATTTAAAAAAAAAAAAAAAATTACAGGTGCATAATAAAGTGTTTTTCTTAATTTTTTTATAATCTTTACCACTTCAAGAAAATAGGAAATCTCATGGATAAGTGGCACTTTTTTAAAAAGCAAACATTATGTCGTGCACTCAAAGAAATCTCAAGAGACCAGGTGACAATACTGCCCCATCTCCAGGCTCTCCCAGGACAGTTAGAAAAATAAAGCAGCAAACAGCCCCTTCCAAACTGTAGGTATATCTCTCAAAAGCTGACGTTATAAAGTAACAGCCCTATATTTTTAATTGTTATAAAATAAAATTTCTTCAACAGAGGTCCTTTAGAAATCCACATCTCTAACTTTATTAAAAAACACAGCCACAGGCATGTGATTTGAATAGAAATGTGTATGGAACATTCATGTGGGTCTTCTGTTGATCAGTCATACTACAAATTAGGAACATAAAATGAAAACCAATTTTATATTTTGGCTAAATGGGAAGTTCTTAAACAAATTTGTCTGGTCAGTCATTCACTTTTCCTGCTTATCTTGCTTCAAAGTAATATTTGGGGCTATTTAAAGCCACAGTGATTTTTAAGAGATCTCAAACCCTCATACATCAAAGGAGGTGAAAATTTCAACTGCTCTGTCAACACTTCCTCCAAAGGATGAACATCAACAATGAAGCACAGTTTATTAAAGCCACTTCAGACCAATTTATCTCCTTTTCCAAAACATGGCCATTTCAGCTTGCTCCTTCTATATTAGGAAGAAAAAAAAGGCAATCTAAAAAAGCTAATAACATGGGCTAAATAAATTATTTAAAAATTAAAGTAATTAATTTGACAACCATTCTTTAACCTTAAAAAAGGTTTATTTCAGAAAATTAGAAAAAAGTTCAAATTCAACCTTCAGGTTCTGCTAAAGCAGAACTAGCATACTCTGAGGTATATAGTCTTTGCATTTTGATAAAGAAATACCAGTGAAATTAATGAGACACCTCTGCCACACATTATTAAAACCCACAGATCTGATAAAACGTTCTAAAAATTACAGCAGCAATGAAGGACAGTGACAGCAAGACTCGGGCTACAACATCAAGTCTCACCACAACCACTGGGGATACACCAGTCCCACTGGTTTGCAGGCAGTTCAGTGGGAACAGACACTGCAGAAGCAGAATAGCACCCCACACCTCAGCTGCCCAAGTTCACAGCCCAGTGTAGTGGACTGAAACTTCAAGTCAATTTGGGTATGCTAGGAAGTGCCACCTGTGAGGAAGCTCAAATAGATTTCCCTTCTGCTGACTCTTCTGCTTTGTGAGAGTGACACCTTAAAATGGCTTGTCCATTTGTCTGATGGAATCACCTCCCTTTTATGAGCACACAAAAGCTGTGGGGTTTTAGACACTTGCTGACCTGGACCTAGGTGTTTCAAAGACCATCTTGCTGACCTCCAGAGAAAGCATCCTGTGGGTGGAAGCCACTGCTGAGGGTTAGCAGAGCCCAAGTAACATTGACATTTACATCACAAAGAAGTTTCAATAAACTTTGAGCAGCACTCACACAGACCTGGCCACTGGCAGATGGCTGCCTATGGCTTCCTGTGCCACCCCTCTTTTACCACGGTGGAGCTGTGATCACAAGGCACTCAAATGAAGTCTCTCCCACTCTGTGTGTTGTTTTCCACCTCCACTAAATTCTAAGATCCTGTAAGGAGCCTGTTTTATCCTACCACATGTAGGAAAAGGAAGAGACTACTAGACTGATGATTTTATAATAGCCCTCCAGGCAGTCAACACTTCAATACCATACATAGTTTATTTTACTTTGGCACCAGGTTTTTAATTGTGTAATATTCAATGTGCAGGGTTACACACAAATAAAAGTTACTTCAAAATTAGAACAATTCTCCTGAATATGACCAAAGAGGTGTCATTTGGCAAACTTAGGGCAGCACAAAGTTCCAGTGGAAGAAGAGGGGAAAAAAGTGTGTTGCTTTAGGTCTGCCCCAGAAGGTACACAGTTGTGTTTACATTTTAAGGTTTTAAATTTATAGCCTCTGTAAGCAAAACCAGCCCTCATTCGAACACTTTCACAAGGATGTTTTATATAGTTAGGAAAGCCTCTTAAAGTCGTCTTCTGTATTTTAAGCATCAGACTAGTCACCTAGACTGCTTGCTTCTCTATCTTGCATTATCCTTCAGTTCAGTCCTCAGCCATTAATCCATGTTCTAAAAACTAATTTTAAGAAACAAATTCACAAATGACAAATCCATGGAAATGTTTCAGTTTTGAATCTCTTAATCTTTGTGAAGCTTCATGTAAGTACAGAATATTTTTCTCTGTTGTGTGAAAGAGCCTAGCACCACGAAGAGCTTAAAAACCTAAATAAAAACCCCTTTTCATTACATGATTCTTAATATTTGCATTAAGTACACCACAAGTACCAATATTTAGCATCCTGGAATGAGATTATCCAGCCATACATCTGGGATTGAGTGGAAACACAGGAAACTGGTGGAGGCTGGACCTTCACTTACTAACTTCAAATTTTTCTACCACCTACACATTTAAGTAGCAGATGTAGTAGTCTGTAGATGCTTATTGCTTAAAACTTTTTAACATTTCCTTAGCCCCTTAAAAAAAGGGAGGGGGAGGGGGGCAGGGACAGGATGTCAGTATAGCAAAGGGGAGGAGTCAGGTGGAGAGAGAGAGAGAGAGGTGGAATCAGGGAGAAGCATTTATTGCTTTCTCTCTACACCAATGTTCACAAGGTGACTGATTACTCAGAGACAAGTGGGAAAGATAGCAAGAAATTCTGACGCACTGTTTTAATGGGGATGTATATCCACATTTCAATCAGACTGTTCCCAAAGAGACTGGAGAAGACAAAAGTAAAATCAGAGTGGAAGAAAGAAGCTCAAACTATTTGTATACACTCACAATTTTTCTTTCTGTAAAATTGCAGCATCTGCTAGAGAAATGAGATCAATACAAACTAGATAGATGTGAAGAAGCTTAGAAAACAAGCCCTTCTACATCTTCCTCTGTAAATTCCGAATCACTTTTTAACTTCTCTTTTATATTAATCTACACTTCACTTATCTTTATAAGATTTGCAGTTATGCATATGCTTAAGGGGGATACTTAAAGTTTTGGAGAAAAAGCAGTGATGTAAAAACAAATAAACACTACCCTTATTGGAATCCCTGCACAGGTCCAGCTGGAGGACAGCAAGCCCAATAGCAACTTCCATAGTATCAGGAGTCATGCCTGAAAACGTCCAGAGCATTTTTTCTTCCATCTAAGCCTTTTCATTTCAACATCTTCCACCAGTGTTTCAAAAGCCTAGAGTTTACTAGAGAGCAATTTTTCCAGCCTACTAGTTGGCCTGGACTGCATTTCCATCTCCTAGGAGGTTAAGAGAAACACAACACCCTGAAGACTGCAGGTAAAAAGTGAAGAGAGATTTGCAGGTGCTAGTTTCTACTGAGACCCTTAGTCCCTGAAACACTAAAATACATTTACAATATATAAAAAAAAAAAAGAAGAAAACAAACAGCTACAAACACATGGAACAAACAGAAGAAAAGGAAAATGTAAATTGATTTGGCCAGGACAATGTTGGAAGCTGTCTACAAGTACTTAATAGAGTTAAATGTTTAAAAAAAGAAAATCATTTCCATGTAAGTTCAGACACCGAGGTGGTAAATAGCACCGTATGTCATACCATATGTCAGTCAGCAAACAACCTGAACAAATCATCTTTCAAAAACATTCTCTAAAGCTACATGTTATCCCTATTTCCCCACACAAACAGGAACTATCTTACTTTAAGCAGCAATGCAAGAAGATTC
>NW_009952368.1:137157-150024 GCF_000747805.2 Chaetura pelagica | reverse complement strand
AGAAGGCTGCTCTGCAAAGAAACTGGTGCCACTGACACCTGCAGAGCTTCAGCTGCAGTCACTGAATCCACATGCTGCCCCCACTTAACAAACAAAGATGGTTTTGTCACCATCTTCAGTGACAAGAACAAGCAGAGTTCTTAGAATTATTGATTTGGTAGGCTTGCTGAACTCGGACCTCCCAAATCAACTGAAAAAAAATCCATGCATCTCTTCTTCCATGTGTTTACAAGTTCTGTTGTTCCAAACAGAAGGGTTTGCCTTTCAACAACATATAGATTAGTCGAATTTAGAATATGCAGCCTTTGGGGGGAGAACAAGTTGCCTGTGATGATATTTTGGAACATGAAATATAACGGCAAGAACTTCCAAATGTCTACTTCTGACACAGTTACTGTCTAGCCCCTCATACAGCACTTGGTCTAGCAACATGCTAGCAAATTTGAGGCAAGAAATAGAAGCCTTAAAAGCTAGTACTTTTAACTCATCTATACATGCCCATGCATTAACATGTCAAATACCTCCATCTTAATTTCTAAAAGCCCTTGTGGGTAGGTAAACTATCAGTAATGCTCATAATGCTAGTCAGGAATGAGATTTTATTTTATGAAGATAACATAGCCCCTCCACTCTTAAAGAAGGCTGAAGAACGCCTTCCAGGAAGTGGAAAAAAGCATCTGAAGGACCACTGTGTGTGCACACACTTAAGAGCCAGAAATTAATTCTAGGCACAAAAAAACCCCAAAACAAACCACTCCTATGCATTACTGTCATCTCACTGAAGCTGCTGTTTTTGTAAAAATAGTTTTGTAAAAACTTGTGAAAAGTATTCCGTTTCATTCCTCCCAATGTTTTTTTTCACCAGGAGCATTTTTGCAGTGTATTCTTCAGAAAGGCATCAGATCTCTGGCTCGCTGAAAGTTTATCCCATCGGATATCATGGATCAGTTATCAGACACAGATGGCCCAGTCATGTGGTTATTCAGTTACCAATACCTTTCCTTATTATCACAGTAATTGAGGAATTACAACACACAAATAATTTTCTGACTTGTTTATGTCCAATTTGTCACTCTGAATACTTGAGTAGCTTCCAGAAACCTAGTAACACATTTCATAGAAGGAAAATCTGTAGATTTTATGCTTCATGTGTCATATAGACTATGGGGCTGCAGTTTCTTAACTTAGAAATTTTCTACCCCATATCAAATCAAGCTTTGCTGCTCTTATGTCTGAAAAATGGCAAAGAAAAGAATGCCTAAACCCAACATAGGAAAACAGGTTATTTGCAAAATTTTGCTACTAAAAATCTCTAGTGTTTAGAATACAAGACTAGACTAGGCAGAACTCCAGAACCTTTTAATCATTTTCCCAAATGCTCATTAGATTCAGATGTTGTATTCAAAACAGATCACAGTATTCATATTGACCCTTAAACTCAGCCTAAGTCACTGCATTCCTAATGCATTTAAGCCAGAGGTCTTTTCCAGCCTCAATAATTCTGTGATTCTGTGAAATCACTTCACAGATTCCTCCTCAGAATGCCTATACCAAATAATTAGGAGCTCTTGATCTACAGCAGGGAATACTGAAAAGACCTTCACCCAAATGAAGCTGGAAGCCTCACGCTGTCAACAGGTTTTTCTGAGATGACAAGGTCACCAGGTTAAGTATAACAGGGTTTTCTGGCATTAATTCTAGGATTCTGCTGACTTAGCTGTTCATCCTGAAGAATTCTTCAAACCTGTTTAGCAGGTTGTCAACTTTGCAAGCTAGTTCCATGTTCATTCCTCATGCAATTTGGTGAAATCTCCAGCAGAAATTACAATGCTCTATGCCAAAGCATAGTTCATGATAAAAGCACCATCAGGGGCTGCTCATTATTTTGAAGTAACCCAGTTTATGAGAAACTATTTTGAGTTTGAAGAGAATGTTAAACATTTTGACCTTGGGTCTGTTATGTCAGAATCTAATGCAGATGTGAATATTGTCATATCTATGCATTTCTTGCTAGCTTCCAGTCCCTTATCTTCAGCACTAACAAGCTCAGATGGTTTTATTTATTCACCAATACTCCTTCCTATTGTTTGTGAGAAAAATGCATATCTGATAAAGCTTTGCTGTTCTCCAGACTCCGGTCACACAGGGCTAATTAGAGAGATCACATCTTTAGATTATAATTCCTTTTTTTTTGCTGAACCACTTCTCCAGATGAGTTAACAGTCTCAGTTTTAGTTTGCTATTCTTAGTTTCTTCTGCAAATGTAGGCTACAGGTATTGAGACAGGAATATACTCCCTAAATCTGCTTTAGACTGCAGATCAACAGTTACCTGGGAAAAACCTTAAGAATCAAGCATCTACCTTAATTCCTTTTTTTCTCTCCTTATTTTAAACCTTATAATGACATAGGAAGATTAGAGAAGGCAGACTGAGAGACACTCTTTTTTCTATTCATTATGTGTCCTGTAGACTATAGTTGTATATCCTCTTCTTTGCCACTCCTGCCATTCCAAAGTTGTGACCCAGGTTTTCTGAAGTGCCATTTTGCACAGTTGCTCCCACACGCTGCTCTCAGCAGCACCCACAGACTGAGAAACCTTTAGCACTTCGTGCTTACAGGAATATTCAAGAGGGAAATTCCAACATGCATATGCATAAGTTAACACTCAGATGGAATTCCAAAACTACACGAAGAATTTAGAAAAACATTTCTTCATGTATTCAAATTTTTGGACATTTTCACACATGAATGAGAGAAGCAACACAGCCTCAAGAACTAGCCAAGCTACCCAGTGCCAGGAATTTCTGAGCAACTGTCCCAGCAGTCACTAACAATATGGCCCTTGGCAAATCCTTGAACATCTCCATGTTAAGGAGTTCCTTGTCCAAAAGGGTAGGGAGTATTTTTAATTCTCTCAAAGGACTATTATGAAGATTAATTAAGGTCTGAGCAGTGCTTTGAAGATCAAAACTGCTATGCTGTTATTTATTATTAAAGAACAACAAAGTGCATTCTTGTTGTCTATAATTCAACTTCATAGAGAAAACAGTGAAAGAGCACATGTGCTAGAGTGCATACATTAATTCTCCCTGCCCTGACAAGCTGTGATTTGCATAACTGCATTTTTAGTCACCAAAACCCCATCAGTAAATCTATACTCAACCCTTTGAAATGTTTTAAAGGCCTTAAGGAATATAACCAATACAGTTTCTCTTCTGATTCTTTTCCAGGATAAGCTTTTCCTATCAGATATTTCTTCCTCAGTTCAGCAAAGTCTTTTATCCTATATGGAGCCCTAGGATTACACACATGCTAACATTAGACATCTTCTAAAGTACTTTGCTAAAACAGAAATTCAATACCTATTTTGGATGTTTCCATGCAAAAAGAGGAGAGAGTGACAGCATGGGGTGGTATTTTTTTTCCCCATGGAAAACAGTATCATTAAAAATCCCAATTATTTTGGAACTCTTTTCTTAACAGGCTTTCCCATCAGAAGATGGCTAATCTACATGGCAAGGTATTTAACAGAACTGCCCACTACTGAAATACACAAGAGAAATACTGTGTTGCACAGTGCATTGCTAATTTTCAGTCTCTTCAAAGGCAAACACACATGCAACTTCTAAGTCATTTACAGGAAACACTACTGTATTCTAATTATATTAGTATTCTTAAAACATGGCATCATCTGATTTGGCAGCATCTCCACAAAAACACAAAAGGTGGGTATTATTAACAATTTAGAAATAAAAATTTATAATCCAGAATAACAATTCCCAGGTCTTGCTGCCACAACCATATTTTCCCAATCTCATTCAGACAGATCCAGCAGGAGACCAAGCTCTCCAGCACCCAAGTACCTGGAGGTAACACTGCAAATATTTAAAGAAAACAAGAATACAAGCTGTTGGACCTAGAGGGTAGAGAGCACTGAAAACTGATGTAACCTGGACAGCTACTCTCACCCTTACACTTTAAGAAAACCTGCTAACAAAGGGTCCAGTATCTGCAAGATGCTGCACATCTCTCAGCCAACATCACCTCTTCACAGGAAATATTTAAATGTTACAGGATTACATTTTGGCTCTATTCCCATTACCTTAGTTAGCACTCCTAAGATTCATAAAATCTCCAGCCCATTCTTATTAAAAACGCAGATACCAGATTGTGAACTTCTGTACTTTTTAGACTCCTTTCAGGAGAAAGTTGTGTTATATTTAGCAGCCATATGGCATCCCTCCTCCACACACATGTTTTCTAGTGATAAGAACAGACAAATTAAGTTTTCTAAAACACTGATCTATATGTTTTCATTTCCAATTTTAATCTTAGAAGGTAACTGTGGTTTAATTTTTCAGCTTGGCATTGGACAAGCAGGGATTGCAAGGGATACCTAGCGCAAGTAATGCGACCAAGAAAAGTATTTGTAATCTAGGTGAAAATATTCAGAAAGCTGTATTCTAGACAGCTACATTCTCCCTAAATTAATACAATATGGCTATGCAACTAAATACCCAAGGATGTATTGGCTTCCTTATGCAATCTGCAAATGCTTTGTGTATGGATGACTGAAAGTATTGAGTAAAGAATACTCAGTGTGGTGAAATCTTTGAAAAATGAGGTTACTTGTGTATTTCAAGCAGCTGTAAATCTTAACAGAGGAGGAAGCAAAAAGCACAGTGACAACCAACTAGTACACTGTAAAGAACTTCAAAGATTCTAAGGAAACCACCATATAGTTTTCCCATGCTCCTAGAAGCCAGGTTTACACATGGCCTGGAAGACAGCTGAACTTCCCTACAGCACAGCCTAATTTTATAGAAGCTGCAGCCAAAGGTTAGAAAGAAAATAGTTTTAAGAAGCACAAGACGACATCAGAGATACTCTGTCATTTGGGACAGCTGGAAAGGGAGGCTGAACAGCCAACATAAAAATCTACATAAACTTCACCCTAGCTGCCACCCTGTCATACATGTACCCCTTAGGAAAAAAGAAAAAAAGAAAAAAAAAAAAAAAAAAGGAGGAAAGGACTGAAGACAGTCTAACACTCAGGAAAAGAAACTGTTTTCTTCTCTAGCAGGAAGAAGAATCACGGCTTTAAATACTTCTCTGTCAACTCAATCATACCTGATTGCTGCTCCTCTTCCTGGTTATCTAGAGCTTTTCCAAATCTTCCTGTACTTTTCTGGGGACCAGGAACCCAGAGAACACCCCAAGCAATGCTCTTGCAGGCCAAGCTGGCTGCAGCCACCTGAACATCTCTCCCCTGCAAACTTAAGAGTGCCCTCTCCAACGGTGGCTGAACAGA
This sequence comes from Chaetura pelagica, assembly GCF_000747805.2. Lineage (NCBI taxonomy): Eukaryota > Metazoa > Chordata > Aves > Apodiformes > Apodidae > Chaetura > Chaetura pelagica. Next base: position 144,711 of record NW_009952368.1, on the reverse strand, counting down.
GCCAGGCAGAAGAACACCAGATGCCAGAGCTCATGCTGTGCCTCCTCTTCAGTGGAACTGACCTCCCACCAGCTTTCTTAGAGACACAGGTTGCAGGGCAGACCCAGTTTATTTCTTAGAGACTACATGGGGCAAGCTTAGCCTTTCCCTTCTCTCCCAACTATTCCTGAGCAGCACAAGGTATTTCCTCAGCAAAGGAAGAGGGACAGACATGAACATTACGTGCATGCCTGAGCACACTTATGAGCTGCATGTACAGGCTGAGAAATATAAATGAACAGCAGTGTTTTTTCCAGATGATGTGTTATGGTCATTACTCAAAGAAAAATAATAAACACTCAATACTGTAGTTTCTCTCCCCCTGCACAAAGCAAGTTAGGGAATATCATATGTCAGTACAGCCCATCCTATCTTTAAGCCTTGAAAAGTCATGGAGGTGAATGATACGGCACAAATTGTTGCCTGAAGCAGAACCTTCACGCTGGACAACCCACTGGAGGAGACTGTGACCCTCCACATCTCAGTCAACACATTTTGCAGAAAAGTAGCAATTTCTTCAGAACACTGATTATTCCCTCCTGTCTTCCTTGAGGAGACAGCTATTGCAGAGTGAAAAATAACTGTGAATTTAGAACAACTCCAGGAAGAAGGAGAAACAAATTGCTTCATAGACCAGAATTATTTGCACAGAACATCTAAGAGAGCACAACATGTTTAAGGCTGCAATCGATCATTAAGATTTCTTCCAAAAGAAAAACAGCACACACAATTGTTTGCTTAAAGCTCACCCCAGTGAAAAAATGCGATAGAATAACCACTGCTGCATACTGGATTGTCAAATTAGAGCTTGGTGAGAAGAACAAGTAAAAAAGTCTTCCAGTTAACTTTTTTTTCTTTGCTTGAAATGTCAACGTTGAACGCTGCTGCAGCAGGATACAAGGAAAAGCAGATCTTTGGTCTTCTGGCAGTTTTTCCCATTCTTGAACAATTCCTCCTTCAGATGCACAGCCACAAAGGTTCAAAGGTCCCCGCAGCCTTTGTTCTCAGTTCCAGAGTAGTTACAAACAAACTTTTGTTCCTGTTTCTTCAATGAAATAAGCTGCAGCAGTTCCCAATGATTGAACTTTACATCCAAAGCTTGCCTTGTGAATCATTCAACTGAAGAACTATGGGATCTCATTTACCCTTCAAGAATAAATTATCAGAACTTTTTCTGAAATAAAAATCAACTACTGTTTACTGAAACAACTTCTACCAAATCTATTACACTTCTGCATACACAGAGAAGTGAAGGAAGGACTGACACGCTTTGGTTTAGATTGTATCAAAGACATTTTTTTGTTTTATCTGAATGTAATACTTATTCATTTGTGAGTTTCATAATATAATTCTACACATTTAAATGCAAAAGTGTTATCTGTCAGAAATTTTTAAAATAACACACATGCACACTATATGCACTGGAAAAAGACAACAATACCAAAACAGCAATTTTTATTGTTCATATCCCAGCCAGAGTGTAAGGGATGAGATGATCATAAGGGCAAGCCAAAGAGAGCAGCTACTAAAATATCTTCTCATTACATGAAAAGCTGCTATGGAAATTGTTGATAAAATTTGCAAAGATTCCATCACATTGTATCAGCTGCTATGTACATTTTTGGGGGGAGGGGGAAGAAGGTATATTGCTGAGCAGAATAGCAGGCTTTTAAAATTAAAGAAAAAAAAATACTGAAAATATCATTTTAAAAGACTGATTGTTCCTAGAAGGTGGGAGTTTACTCTCTAGTTATGCTTCTAATAAAACACACAACGTAGAAGTTATCAAAGGTTTTGGGTTTTTTTTTCTTCGTGAATTGTGCCTTCAAGCTAGAGCACATGGGCTGGCAGTTATGAAATCTAAGGAAGGCATTCATGAATCATAACAAGGAGTAAAAGGGTAAATCCCAGAAAACATTCAAAGGCTCTTTGCAACATATGCAATTCTTCTTTATAACAGCCACACCCCTATTGAAGTCAGTAACAATATGACCAAATTGCAACATTTGGATTTGGAAAAGTTTTGTTTTTACACTGCAACCAAAAAACACCAACTGCTTTCAAGACACCAAGCACTGTATGTTCTCTTTTCCTCCAGAGCACTCACATGCATCTTGAGCATTCTAAACATTGAGACCAAAAAGTTCACCTCTCAAACACCAGGAAACATTGTTACTGAAACTAAAAAAAACAAACCCAAACATACCAACTTAACTTTCAACATTTTAGTAGACACTTGTTTACCTGGTGATAAGTATATCTCAGATAACAAAATACATGTAGGATTAAATGTGGTTTTCTTGAAGTAGCAAGGATTTTCCAGCTACTTACAGGAACCTAACACCGTGCCATCAAAGTTAGTTTTGCTAAAACTGATTATCTCAATCTGTCAGTAAGTGATGACAAAGCTTTTAGAATGCCTCCTTCATCCTTGTACCTTAAAAACAAATTACCAATAGTAATTATGTCTCTGTCATCCTTCTCTACAACTGGATTCCGAGGCCATGACTGCAGAACCACTATTACATCCATGTACTGCTGAAGCAAAAGTTTGAATCATAGTGCGTGATGGCACACGAGCAAACTTTTGCTGTAAAAACATTTCAACTGCTTTATGACTTTATGCTTTAAGATAGAAAAGATGGAGCAAGACCAAATTAAAAGTAACACGGGACTGACAACTTGTTAAATTAGCAGAAAGCCTGCTTTAAAAGCAAACAAACACCCACAAGATGAAATTGAAAAACCACATTGAGTTCTTCCAAGAACGGTGCTTTGCAGGAATCCACTATCAGGAGATCTAAGGCCATAACTCAGGCTGCAGCTGACCAAGCGTCCCTCCATCCAACAAAAAACCTCAATGACATTTCAGCATTTAATTTCACCCTGAAATGCATAGGAAGTTCAATGAATTGACGGCAGAAATGGGAGAAACTCCATTTTCTCCTGTTCTTACAAGAGTTATAATGGATACACTAAATCAATGCTTTCTACCCACATACATTAAAGCCCGAGGCGTGGACAGGCAACAGCCCTGGGCACACCAGGGATTTGCCTCATGGAGAGGCAGCAACTGCAGCTTCTTCATCAGCTGAAGTAACAGAGACAACAAGAGGATGAATGATTCTAGGATCAGTAGTTGGTGCTGGCCTATTATTGTTTTAACTAGTGACTTCAAGCCACATCATCAGGACATGCTGAAAATGTTGCAACTTAGCTACAGAAACAAGATTGAAAAAACAGAGTTTTCTAAAAACAATCATTTTAAAATGTGGAGATGAGGGTATTTTGTTTTGAGCCATATTCTTATCTGTCATAAAAATCCAGACCTACACATCTGTAACTAAGCACAGAGCAGAAGAACATGAGTGAATAACAGTTAAATGTCATCATCATGACTTGACAATACCATCTAAATATATCAAAATTGTCAGCATGATGATAGTTCATACTGGGCTTAATGAAAAAGCAAGACAACAACATAAGGAAGCATATACCTGGCACATTTACCAAACTGCTTACAATAAACCTGGTAGCAATGGCTTATCAGCTTAAACAATCGGCAGCTAATTAACTGTGCATTTAACAACTAGGTAATAAAGTTTCTTCCCAGAGAAAATCAGATTGGAAAAGTCAACATCAGCTTAAACACGATTAACTTCCTGTCCCACTGCTGGTAAAGCAAATCCAATTTACTAAATAGTTTAAAGGGTAGTTTTTAATTATTTCACACAGTTCCAAAGAATCTAATGCTACATACACACAAATAAGGTAAGTTGGTCTACTCAAGTGTATATAGACCCCAGCAACACAATACACCACTTAAATAAAACATGTGAAGTCTTCTAAAGATGCTTAACAGCCCCAGCCTAGTAACTTTTATTGCAGAAGCCCCTAAGGATGTCAGCCAGAATCTTTCCAGAAGTAAACCACATTCAGCTGCAGCATGGAAAATAAGCAACAAAATACTAACTAGGAGCATTTCTTACAGACTTTCCCACTACTTCATTACTTCCTGTTTCTAAAGCAAACTCTAGGAAACAAATACAGATCAAACGAACTCTGCTGAGTAAATTTTACCTGGTTTCAACTGGCACACACAGACTGCTGATCAATATCTACCTAAAGTGCAGAAAAACGGTGTGGGAGAAACACAGCAGAAACAGGAATCAAATCAGCAGCTCTCATCTGTATAAATGGAGTGACAGCTTTGCTGTCTTCCTAAAATTTTTACTCAGTAGTTCAAAATACAAAATTTAACTTTTTCAACTTCAATTATTGAGCACCAAAGACACCAATTTGTTTTCAGCTGCAACATAGATTTAAAAAAACGACAACAACCAATAACAAAAGAAAAATACCACCCCTAAACAAAACTCTCACAAAATTAAGACTGAAAAGAAACAGTTTCCCACCAAACCAGCTCAAAATTCCTAAATGACTGCTGACCCAAAGCATTATATCCTCAGGTTATGCGATTCTCCGAATTCTGGTTGGCTGAAAGACCTAATCTGCATAACAAAAAGTACAAAAAATGGCTTCCCTTCAGCGTCCTCAGTATGCACATCCCTGCTCTCACACTGGCTAACAACGCACAGCCAGCCTGCTCAAAGGATTAGCATAAGAATAGAAATCACTGTGAAAATCCACATGCTCCGACTGACCAGACTCGTTGACCTGCTTACCCCAGATACGAAATTGACTTTGTTTTCACAGGAAAACAGTTGTTGACTTTAAAAGTTGATCCACACTTCAATTTGTTTCTTTCATATTATGGTATCAGACATCCCTGGGGCAGCTCTCAGACCCAAACAATGAATCTAAACAACTCTCTTGCAGGCACAGACATCACATGTGCTCACCACCTTCAAGTTAAAATTCTTGCAGCAGTCTGGTGACAGAGAATGGGTCTGTCAGGACCTTTCTCAGCTCGAACCTACCATGTCCATAATAAAACCCCCCTCATCAGCAAGCTCATAGGCTCTGCTGGTACAAGATGCTGATGCAGTCACCTAAAGGCTGAAGCCAGACAGCAGAGCTGCAGCTCTAGAGCCCAGCTGTGAGAGGAAACTGGCCCCACACACTACACCTGGCAGAAGCCACCCATACTTACAGTCCTAGGAGAGCAATTAGGTCAGATTTTTGCAAGTAAAATGTACAAATTTATCTACATCTCTTTTTATCTTCTTCCCTTTCTGCCCTCGCCTTGGAATCAGCCAAGAGAGTATCAAGCCAACAACTGTCAGACAATACCTCTTGCCATGCTCAGTCACTGGATCAGATAGGAACTACTACACAGATAAGAATATTTTGAGGGGAAGTGCAAACGAAAATAATCCCCCAGTTCATGAAGAGGCCAACATCTTCCTCTTATTCTTGAAGAGGAGGACACAAAGGCCAAAGGAACTCATTACAACATTCTCTTCTATACAAACTCTTCTAGCCATAATAAAGTACAAAAAACATAATTTATTTTTGGAAAGATGTATATCAGGTTCCTGAAAAACACTGATATTTTTGTGTTTGATGTGTTTATTTTGGAATAGGGGAAGCTGTCTGGAATCACCTCCATAATGTGATCTGACACTTCGTGCAAAACAACACATTCAAACAGCAAAATTACATTTCCTTTTCAGAAGTTCACAAAAGAAACAGAAGCCCAGGTAAAAATGGTTAACAAAGCACTATTCCCCTTCTTGTTAAATTTCCTTCACTCTCTCTGGGATCTCCTCCCCAGCCAGTAAGTCACCACTGCAGTCCTTCCCCTTTAAATTCAATGACATCACCATTTCCCTCACTTTTCATTGCAGAAAAAGAGACTATTAAGAACTGGGATAGTGATATTTCACAACCCAGCAGCTAGTGCCACAAAACCACTGCGACATCATGCTACAATCCATACATATAATCTAAAAAGTAAAATGATTCCCCAGTGATATGTCTGCTGAACTGCTTGAGATGCTCTTTGTTTCTTAACAGACTTGACAAATATCCTTTAAACAAACAAATCCCAGATTAAAGCCACAAGCTGAGAGATTGAACAATAATTTCCTTCTGGCAACTGACTAATACTTCTGTACATTGTGCATCATATTAATACCACATTAACACTTTCAGTTCTGTTGTTTCTCAAATAACAGGTTTTACAAAATGTATGTTGCCAAACTCTCACCCCATTTCTCCTCCCTTTGTCATCTCAGTCCCTATATGCCCTCAAAGGAATTCAATTTTGATTCTGCTAGATGGCTCCACTATATTCAAACATTATGAAACCATCAGATATAAAAGAGTATAGATCCTGGTACAGCAAGCAACCTCTGGTAAGTTTCATGAAAACAAATCAGGCCAAGCACTTTTATCATGAAAAAGATGTACTATTTTCCTTACCAGTCAAAATAAATTGTTCCCTCAAGGCTAACCTAATTTTGCAAAACTACAATGAAAAGACATCTGTGCAGTGGGAAAGGAATCACATCGCTCTAAAGAAGCACGTGCAGGACATTTGTGCTCGTTTCTGTAGAAAAAGGTACCTGTCCCATGCTCAGTCCTCTAACACCTGAAATAGGCGGTTTTTTTAAAGAGTCTTGCACACAAACTGATGTGTTCTGGTTTATGTCACCTTTGGATAACACACTTTAGGGCTACGGCTGTTTCTTGAAATTAAATATCTCACTTTAAGCTTAATTAACCTGCTTGATTTTTCACCTGTTCCTCTAACTGGCGTTCTTACCAATGACAGCATCAGCCCACACAACAAACTGGGGGCCATCTCCAGCAGAGGCTGTCCAAGCCTCTGTCCAAAGTGCTGTTTGCTGCGCTATCTCGTGCGGAAAGTACAGGGCTGCAACATTAAAAAAAAGACTCGTTCCCATCACCTTCTTACAGTTCAACAGCCACCAGAACAGCCTGGAGGGACTGGTCTGCAACACGAGACGGGAAGAGATGGGACACACGGTTTGTGAAAGGATAATAGTAACATGTGGGTAAACACATATCAGTTTCAGAGGTTAATTTACCTTTTTCTCACGTTGAACCCACTGCTCACCCACACGTGTCACGGATCGTTCCTTACAAGACCCCGCACTGCTACCCCCTTTGCTCCCTCCCACACTGGAATTTGGGGAGATCTCATCAAGATCTCCCAGGTAAAACCATCTCCACAGGCACCAAACGCCTGCCCCTCCGTCTCAGGCCGGTTCCTAGCACACAGGTCCCGCTCGCAGGGCACCCTCGCTGACCCCGGCAGACCCAGGGACCTTCCCTGCACCTGGAAAGGTCTGACAAGGCACTAAAATGGCCCCGCCAGACCCACCACAAAGGCCGGCCCCACACAATGGAGCGGAGGCCGAGCAGCTGCCGGGCAGCCCAGCAGAGCGGGGGGACGGCACAAGGGGGCTGAAACCCCGATTATCCCTTCTTCCCAACGAATCCTCCCGTGGCGATGGGCGAATTTACCCACCTGGGAGACCGCCCCAAGGGAGGGCGGCTCAACGCGTGCTCGGAAACCCAGAGACA
>NW_009952368.1:110770-135845 GCF_000747805.2 Chaetura pelagica | reverse complement strand
GGTACAGCAGGGTTTGGGGAGCCTGTGAGGGCTGAGCTTGCAGCTGGGATTGTTCAGGGTTGCAGGAAGAAGGAGGCACTGGGGGCACAGAGGCAGCACGAAGGGCTGAGCATGTTGAGCTGGGGTTGCTCCTCTCCTCGGAGCGGTTGCGTTGGAGGGAGGATGCTCCAAATCTTGCCCAAAGAGGTTCTGGGGTTTGCTGGGTTTTGCTCCCGATGTGGCCAGGTGCAGTTCCTCTCTGAGAGCTGGGTCCCAGCAGAAGGGGGGTTGACCCCCTGTCCCCCCTCTCTGCCTGCAGGATGAAGGGGCCTCACCTCACAGGGCTTGGTTACCTGCACACCCTGTTCGCAATTCAAAGCCTTCCCCTCTGGTTCTGCTTCAAATTATTCAATCTAGACTTGAGACAGGGTTGTTTTATTAAAAAAAAAAAAGTCAAATCAAGCTTTTAAGTGAAGCCTGAGTGTTAGCCACAAACTCTTCCCTCCAGGTGAATGAAGGACCTTGTTGAAGTTAAGCATCTGCAATGCTTAAATATAATTTCTCTCGGAAATTGGTATTACCTCTGTGTTGTGTTTCAGTAGCTGACCCCAATCACTTTATCATATGCTTTGTAGATGCTTTATTGTATCAGCAGCCTTTTCAGAAACACACGGCTTGGTTTGGCTGGCAGAAAGCAACGTGGAGAATCCTTCTTGATCATTATACCATCCAGTGACCGCAGGGGTTTAAAACCTGATTGCTGATGTATATTTATTCCTTCAGTAGTGTCACTGCAAAGCAGTTACTCTGCCTTTGCTGGGTACCCAGAGGTGCAGTTGTGAGTAATGTGGAATTGTGTGGTGGATCATGGATGTTGCCATGCACCTGGCAGCTCACGTGAGAGCTGTGGTACGTACTTTGTCATAACCACAGGGTGACAGATACATTTGCATTGCAAAAGCACATCTAAAATGGCACACTTGATATGCTCTCAGAAATGCTTTAAATGAGAGGCATAGTTGAAACTACTCCACAAGCTGGATTTTATGCTTTTTGGCTTTCACTTCCACCTGTGGAACAGTGTAAATATAGTATGTAATCTGCATTAAGACTACTCTGATGGTACCAGCTATCCAGTGTTTGGATAAATGATACCACTGTTAACTAATGTATTGAGTGACTAAGAAAAGGAAGCCCTAAGTGTGCAGAAATTCCGAGTTGTGAGCTTGAATTTAAAAGAATTGAAGAATTTTTAGTTGTGATGAAAATTTTCAAAACCTGTCATGAGTAACTGATGATAACTGTAAATGTGCAGAGGCTGGAACAATAGCTCTGAGATGTGTGAACTGCTTTGTGTCAGCATATGCTGTGCCAGATGCCAACAAACACAAGTGTAGTTAAGAACATTGGTGGGTTTTGGGCTCCATGTGTAAGGAGACAGCAAATCATGAAGATGTTGCACAGTATCCTTTAAAATGGGGAAGAGTGTGTGTAATTATGTGGGCTAATAAACAAAAGAAGATGCAGAAAATACATAAATGACAGTGATGTGCTACAACATAGAACTCTGAACTTTGAAATTCTTTCATCTGGATGAAAGATACCCAGAGCTTCCCCAAGTAGTTGAGCCTTTCCCTCTTTACTAGATGCCATCATCTCCCTATTTTGTCTGGCTGTCCTTGCACGATTTTTGCAAGGCTTGTTTGTTGCTCTTCCCAAGTGGAGTATTTTTCATTTTGTCTAACTAAAAACAAGTGGTGGGCTGCATATGGGAATGCAGCTTGAGAAAAATGGAGATCAAAGAAAGGTCTTGACTCGGTGCTGAGGATCCCTGCTGCATTTCCCCTTCCACTGCCTCCCACCAAGCTTGTGGCTTGTGATTTGAATTTCACTGCCTTCACTTTTTGTCTGAACATCTTTGCTTGAAAACATAAAGGGAGAATGTTTTTCCATCTCAGACTTTCACTGTTTCTTTTTCAGTCCTTGTCTTGCTAATTTTCTGGAAAATGTTAATAGCTCTTCAGGATTCCAAGGAAATACTTCGACTTGAATGAGAAGTGTAGCTCCCTTGTTGGCCCAAACGGGAATGGACTGATCTGAATTTATAGGTTGCTGTTGTGTGTCCACAGGGCTTGTCTGCCCTTTTCATGTCGGATCTGAAGGTCACTCGGCTCTGACCATCTCAGCAGCAAGTTACCCAGTGCTTTCAGGAGAAAAAAACTTGCCCAAAGGATGAGAGGGAAGAATATGGCCCGGTGTCAGTTTCTCCAGATCTGATGTTTTAGTTCCAGCTTTTTAAAAACTGGCGCATGTTTATTTGTTACCAAGAGGACGATTTTTTTTTTTTTCTCCTGAGTGAGGACTTTTTAGAGCCACGTGGCTGGTTGCTTATGTACTTTTTTTTCCACTTGGGGACAAGATTAGGGAAATTGAAGAAGGGGATTTTTTCTGCCTTAGAACTGTAGAGGTTTGGGGGGGATATTTTTTGTTCAGGAATGTCAATGGGAAGATGTCTCAGCCTCTGCTGAGAAGCTGCACAAAGCAGCGATGTTGGTAGCAGTTCAGGGTTTTGGTTTGTATTATGTAAGCTGGCCTGGCTCTGCTTTGAGAAGATGTTTATGTGAGATAACGCTCTGTCTTTCCTTCCTTTACTTCATGTTCTGCTTTTCTTAAATATTTTTGTTGGAGTGAAAGGATAGATGTTTAAGACAATCAGTTGCATTTGGAGATTTCTTTTGGGCTTTAGATGTTTGTTTTGAGAAGACCATTCTGATGCCATTGCCAAACAGTACTAGGCTTTGTTTACAAAATAAACTGGGACCACAACGAAGAAGTGTGAAAGAAAATAGATGGAGGAAAGGAAGAGTGAGAGACAATGTATTTCTGTTCCTGAAAGCTGCTTTGCATTTCTATAGCACCTTTCCTCCCAGTATTTCACAGGGCACATCACAAGCATTAGTCATGCCTCATACTAGATTTGGGAGATGAGGGAGGCAATTCCTGCCACCAAGTAGAGAATAATCTCCTGGATATATATATAGCCCAGGGAGAAAGGAGAATCCTTTCAGCTTGTGGGAGCCAGACAGGTCATTATTGTGTGATTAGAGAGCTCGTTATGTAGGGGTTCTGAATTTGGTCTGGGGCTTCTGGATAATTACTACAGAGAGAGATTATCTAATTTATCAGAGTCCTTACAAAGCTAAACCAGCAAGTGTTTTGCCATCAAGAAAAAAGCATCAGCGTAAAAATGCAACTAGTTTCATTAACTTCGCTTTTAAACTAATCTTCATTTCAGTTGATATAGCTTGTAATTTAGTTAGGATTGAGAGATCAAGTGTGAAATCTTGCCTCTGTTGAAGCCAGCAGAAGCATTGCTATTGATAATTGAAGCCAGTCTTTTCCCCCTAGATGTTAGTGATAAGGGCAAGAGACTTTATCCAAGTAACTTCAGTAGCAAATTTGGTGTGTCTGAGAGCACTCTGGGGAAGGAGACACAAAGGCTCTGTCTTTACCAGTATTCCTACTGGTGTTTGCAGAGGATAAATGTATTTTTTCCTGGCAATGGATACAATGACTCGTTTTGATTGCTCAACTGGTCACTCTGTGATATACTGTGCTCCATTTCCAAATGTTTTGTATTCAGACATGTTGGCTCCTATTCATCAGAGAGGTTGTGTTTTGTTTTTCCTACAGTTTTTTTATGGTTATATTTTATTTATTTTTAGTATCTTTAGGTATCAAAATCTCCCTGACTGACATAGAACAAAAACAAAAACATATCTATGTTTTTAAAGCTGCTCATCCTTGGAAGAGGAAAGGGTGTGGTGTACAGAAATGAAATTGATCCTGTTCTGTGACTACATGGCTGCTTGCTTTGCTGCACAGGCTCAGGACTAGAGCCTTAGCTGTTGAGCAGTTGTCACTAGTGATGCCACAGCTTGTTGCTGTTGCAGGTGTTCTAGTAGAAGCAATAAACAGGAAGATAGCTAAATAATGTGGTCCTGTCAGGTGTGATGCTGCCTCACCCGTTGTGTATGGTTAGCATGAGAGGTAAGCAGCTCTGAGATTATACTGAGGGCTTAAAAGTTTTGGTGGGGATGAACTCCACCATCCCCAAGGTAAAACAACCCTAAATACCAAAGCATAGTTGATATGGATCCCTTAGTTGAGCACATTTCTGCACATGTGCACAGCACTGTGCAGTCAAGTGAGTTCTAGGCTCACAAAGACATGCATTCAGAATAACTGAGATCAGATTTTTAATGAACCATACATTTAGACCATGTAGCAAAAAAATCACCATCCCCTGAAATGATTTGACTGGAATAGTCACTGAATACTCAAAATACTTTCAAACAGCAATATAAATTTGCAATATTCTGTGGCTTTTACCCAAAGAATTGGACATTTTTCCACCACTTTATTATCATTCTGTCACCCTGTGGAGCAGAGTGTGTTTGGTTATATGAGGCGAGGAGGAAGATTAGGAGCGTAACTGACTACATTGATTTTTAAAGCCCTGAATGTCTTGATGTTTACAAAACATTTTCAGTGTACGCGCAGAGTCTCTGGGAATGGGTGTATGTAAAGTTTAAGTCTGTATAAATACAAACAGAGCAGAATATGACTTTCTCTGCCAGCCTGTCTCTTTGATGGTCAAATCCACCCAGATGAGCACACAGGCTGCTGAACAGAATTCTTCCAGTTACTGGGCTTATTTCTCCATGTGCAAATGTGATGCTGTGCTTGGGACAGAGTAAAATTGCTCTTTTGACTGCTTGCTCTTTAATCCTCCCCTTGTAGTCTCATGAATGTTCCTGGAGCTATCCTGCCATGAAGCTTCTGGGAGATCAAGTGACTGGTTGGGTCAATCACATGGCTGGTTCTCAGAGACAGCAAACTTCAGGAGAGCACATTCCAGCTGCTGTGACCTTGGTGAGAAGGGATGTGGAACTATACTGCAAATGCTTGCCTGTTGACACAGTTTCTCTCTTCAGACCACTTGTGCCCAATCTTCCTGAAGTTTGCAGACTTGCAATTCTTTTGGTATAAACTGAGGCAGACACCCCAGCTGTCAGACAGACATTGCACCAGCAGTTTTCCAAGTGGTTACAGGCCCTGGCGTGGGTGGAGAACTGCCTTGGCTTGCTCTGCTAATGAGACCAGAGATTAAGATGAGTTAGTAAAGCATGTAAGCAGGGGCTCTGCTAGATCAAGGAGACTGATCACTTTCTGTGCACTTCTGTGACTGACTTAGCAAGTGCTCAAGATCTCTGTTTAATAACTTGATGCTTGGATATTTCCCTATGGAGAAATGATCCTGGGTGTGGGAAGTTGGTGTGAATTAGGACATGCTATCATTATACTCACCCTGTGAGGAAATTGCTGAGAAAGGATATGCACTTTAAAAATTGTAGCACACCACTGAGTGTGTAAAGATACTGGGCCGAGGGAAACCCAGCCATGTCCTGCAATCCAGCACTGTTCCACAGCTGGGGAAAAGTATCTGAGGCACTGTGTGACGGAGATCAGATATGCAGGGTTGACCAGCCCCTGCCTTGTTTTCACAGTGGCTGATTTAGTGCTGCTCCCCATCATATTTAACGCAAATTATCTTGTGTAACAATTTGTATATTTATGACTTTGTGTGACCAGAGCTGCCTGTTTCTATTCATGTCTCTCCACTGCCCGAAGAGAGTGAACATAGCAGACTGCATCAGGCCTGAGGTCTAGCTACACAAGCTGGACAAGTATCCTGTGAGAAAAGCACAGTATCTTGCGTTTTTATTCTTAGATTTTCTCTGTTAGAAAGTGGCTTAACCCCTGATGCAGGAGTTCTGACATCCAGTCACTGTAAAGACCATGGCAATTCCTGATATCCAAAAGCTGGATGTGGGTTGGTGTAGAATTGGCTGCTGGAGCCCTGTGTGGGTGGAATGAAGTCTAGAAGCTCTTTAGTTTGGAAAAAGGATAAGAAGTTGGAGAATGACTGCTAGATGGGTGCCTGGAAGCACCAAAGGAGTGAATCTGGAGGTGGACTGATGAGTTGGGAGAATCTTAAAACAAAGTGACGGGCTATCAGGGTGGAAACTGGGATGGGATATGAACTCTGCTGTTCCAGTTGCAGCCACAGAACTGCCATCCTTCAAGAAGAGCAAATGAAAGGAGGGAAAGTGAGGGGCTTCACAGGGCAGGTGCTAGAAACTGCCCCTGGTACCTGCTAGCAGAAGCAAAGCAGCTTTTTGGAGCTGGGATGGGCATATGGGCCTTCCAGGGAGCATCCAGGAGAGCCTGACAGAGCTGTCAGGTGTGAACATGTCACACACAGCGCAGACACTTGGCAGCCTGGGGCTTATGGGAAGTTGTGGACGTTTTTTCCTCTCACGTGCACTCTTGACATAGCCCAATACAAGACAGTTTTATCTGGGGGAAGTACTAGTAAAATGCAAAATAAAGGTTGGAACCTGATGATCTTTAAGGTCTCTTCCAACTTTAACCATTCTATGATTCTACTGTCACGAAGGCTGATGATGAGGCAAGACAGAGCATGACCTCATTATTTTGCTGTATCCCATATTAAACTTCCATTAATTCCTGTCTTGACCTGGAACTTTTCTGGTCACTGTGTAACTCTGGTATGTCTGGAGTTCACCCTCACGTTGATGACCATGCAGTGTTTTGGGTGGGTTAATTAGCATGGGGAGAATCAATTAATTTTTTGACAAAATATTAAATCTTACCTTAGACCTTGAGGGCTCAGGCAGCTTTTTTTCTGTTCTGTTGAACAGAGGACTGATCTGACATCTAAGCTTAGAGGGCAAATTATTTTTTAAGCTTTTGTTACATTAGTATTTTTATTTCTTGTTAACAAACATACTAGGAAATTTAGGGATGGGTAAAACTTGCCAGCAGCTGTTTGCAAGGTGAGCCATGATTGAACCAAGTTATTTTATTTGGCTGTGAACTCTCCAAAAGCTCAAGGTGGTTACTTAATTCAAATACACAAACTGAGAATTCCTCTGTCCTTGTAGACTTACACCTAAGAGCAGAATTTTTCTTCTCCTACCCCCATCTCAGAACTAGAGAAGTCAAAGTTGATAGTGGCTTCTGAGAACTATGTAATTACAATCAGCAGCAGTTGCTGCCATAAGATATTGGTGCTCAGTGCTAAACAGGAATTAGTGCTGCATATTTATTTGGAGGATGAAATTATCTATAAATATATTCAGTTATTATTAGAAGAGGTATTTAAATCTTCTAGTGCTTGGGTGTCCCAGATACAAACTGATGGAAGTAAGGGAAACCTCTTGCCAATAAATTATTTGTTAATGGTTCATCATGGGTTTTGTTGCTTTTGGTCATGAGGAGGGGACTCAGTGAAGCTCAACCATTCATCTGACCTTTTGTAAAGTTATTTCACAAGTGTAAATATTTGTTGCAACTTGCCTGTGCTGTGTGCACTTTACAAAATTACAGAAAAGGAGCCTCTGGGAGACTTACGTTTTACACCACATTTTTTTAGTAAGAATAATTAATCTAGCACTCAACATAGGGTTATTTGCATAGTTTTTTTAGCAAAACTTATTTTGTTAACCTGAGATAATTTGTGGTGCTTTGTTTGAGCACAGAAATGATTCTGTAGGAATTTAATGATCTTACAAATGAATGGAAAAGTCTTTTGAAGTATCACCTACACTTAAACCCTCACAGATGACCTGGAGCTGGCTTTGAGCCACACAAGGGTGAACAAAGGCTACAGAACTCGAAAGCTGAAGACTGTAGGAGCTCAGTACCTACCTTCACAGAACTTACAGTAGGAACTTACCAAACTACCTGGTAATCAACTAAGCTTCATCCTGACTTTTGCTGTGCCCAAGGTCACTTTTTAATATTGCTGCAGTAAAACCCAGAAATTACAGTAATTTTTAAGGGCAGGTGGGACTTCACTTCTTTTAGGCTTGTATAGACATTATTTCACTTAAAGTACTGTATAAAAGCTTAATTTGTAGATGAAAAGAGGGTTAAAGCTGCAAAGTTTAACCTGAATGGGATAGAAGATAGCAGACAGACTGTAAGGTCAGGGGATGAACAATTAATTTAACAGTAGTGCAGCTCAGGATTGATACCTAGCTGCAGACCTATGCAGATACCAGGACTACAGTAATTTTTACTGGAAGTAAGAGGTGATGATTGCTGGCACATGCCAGACTTCTGGCTAGTGACATTAGCCACCCCAAAGGTCTGGAATAAGAGAGGGAGAAGTCCTCAATGGAAGAAGTCTTGTGCCCCAAGCCAGATTAAATCTTGTGTGAGTTAGTAGAAGAGGTGGTAAGGACTGTGCACAAGAGATGTGGCAAGTACGACAGCAGATGTGAGATACTTTCCCAATTTTTTATACCTACAGGGCATAGCAATGAAGGGGTGAGTAAAATTGTCCTGTAGAAAATGTCTGCAGGGACCAAGCTGATGCTGGGCTCACCCTGTGAACCAGCAGATTAATTTGACTGTTCCAGAATTGCACTACAGCCAGATGAGGCTACTCTGACCCTTGGGCACTGCTCCAGAATCCCAGATACGGGGAGGCAGCATCACAGAGGGAGCCAGATCACTTCTGGGGCTGTGGGAGTAGGGACAAGCTGGAGAAAAAATATCCAAAAACACTGGAAGGAAAGGAGAGGTTGAAGGTGCCTTAGGGCAATGGGTAGGAAAGAGAAAGTGTAAGAAATAAGCAGGGAATTTAGCTAAAAGGTTCCTTTGCTGATTGAAATAACTTATACTGGAGAGAAACTGGCCCTAGGTCAAGTCTGCAATGCTTTTATGTGATTGATTTTCCTCTGAGCATCCCAGAATGATAGCTGGGGCAAGCATTTTGTCCCGTGGGCAAGTAAACAAGAAAGGCATAAGGAATGTGCCTTACAAGGACAGTTCCCTAATATATCCCTGATGTGCCAGTTGTAGGTCTGTTTTACTTGGTGGGCTCCTCTGGCAGCAGGGGGATAGGAAGTGCACCTCCCTGCATCTGGGGACTTGTTGAAAAGTGCTGCATCATCAGTTGTGGGAGTTTTTTGGAGCTCACTTAGGATATGGAAACTCTCAGGCTGTCCTTGGAGCAGAGCCATGTGCTATCAGCCCCTTGAAAATATAAGTTGATTAAATATGTAGGTCAGAAAATGGAAAGCACGTCCCAATTTATTTAATAGATTAGAATTTTGTTGCCTGATGTTATATCACTGGAGCTGCTAATCATTTTTGAAGGTAATATAATAATAGCTTTGTTCTCAGCTCAGATGTTAAGGAGGGTCACAGGTATTGTTACCCATAGGGCAGGTGCAGGTTTCCCAGTGGCATTAATAAATAAAAATACCTGCCAGGGAATCAGGTTATGTGTGAGGATTGCTATGATAGAAGAGTAGCTAACAGGGAGCAGAATCTTCAGAGTAGACCTTATCTCTGTTCCATAAATGGACTGCACATAAACACATGCATCTTTACAGCAATATCAAACCAAAAATTAAGACAGGAATCCTGCAGTCCCCAAGAAACTGGACAGGGATCTCCTCCTGTCTGGCAGTCTGGGCTGTACCAGCCTGGTTTGCCCCAGTCCCCACCCCTCCTCCCAGTTACCTTTCCTCTCTAGCAGCCTCACACAGCGCTGAGCTGTTTTACATCTGAAATTAAAAAGATGTCTGAGTCTGACCAAATCATTCTTCATTATCTCAGTGGGCAGCAGATTTAGGAGCTAGAACTGCAATGAACAGTTATTAGATTGTGTGTCTTCTGGGGATAACCAGTTTTTTTAATCATCAGATTTCATGACTTAGCATCACAATTAGCTATTATAGACATAAATACTCCAGGCAAGAGTTACCTTTTTTTTTCTTTCTTTTTTTTTTTTTTCCCCCCCCTAAGCCTGCTTTATTCTAAGTCTTTCTTTTCTTATTTATAAGAGGGTTTTGGCACAGTGCAAGCAGAAGAGCAGCTCTTGGATGAAGAAGCTCTTCAGTCTCTGAGGTACCTGACAGGACACCAAACACTGTTAGTTAGCATGGTGCTTTTTTGGGATGTTGGTGCTCAGAATGGCACCCAGCAAATTTACTTCATGTAAGGTATTGAGGACAGGAGGGAGAAAATTTTGTCTTTCAGCATTCCCCTGAATTCTGAACAGTGAGATGTTCATGGTTCTGCACTTTCTCATCACCAGGTGATTCACTGGATTTTGACTGAAGAAAATGAAGTCAGCTTGAGTCCACTTTCCTACCTCTTCCTGTAGGTGTGCATGTGCAGAGGGAGTGGTGGTGTTGAAAGGGCGTTGAGAGCACTGGCCCAAACTGTGGCCTAAAAATAACTTCAGAGATTTTGTGGTGAGGTGAGACCCCCTTGGATGCTGCAGTATTAGTGTATCTTGTTGGTTTGCCAGGAAAGAGTTAAAGGCATGGGACAGCACAGAATGAGAGTAGTTGTCCCTTTTAATTAATTTCTTCTTTTATGTAATGCTGCTTGGTTTATTGCACAGGAAATATCTTTGTTTCTTAGTTCTTTAGCTACTGTAGTACCCATCATTTATTGCAATTTACTTCTGAGACTATTCTAACTGCTTTGTGTTCTTGGATCAGATACAAAATTCTTTGATTCCTCTTGTCCTTTTGTCTTTGCTTACTTGGCTCTAAACATTTTGTTCCCTGAACATGGGCCCAGGTTCTTCTCTTGCCCATGCTGCAAGAAATCAGGAATCCTGAGCAATTAGTTAAGAAACATTGACACACAGAAGGGGAATGAGGACTGGGGTGGGGTTTTTTGTTTGTTTTGGTTTTGTTGTGGCATTTATCTTCCCCCCACCCCCCCGCCCCACCCTTTCTAAATCTTCCAGTATTAGTTCCAATGTGCAGACCAGTTCCAAGACTGAGTGACTGCTTTTTGCCTGGTGGTAATGAACACCATATTTTGAGTTACCTTATCTCCTTCAGTGCTTCATAGTCACAGCACAAACTGCACCACCAAGGGAGTTTGTCCGTGCAACTGCTTGACTCCTGCCTAACGCAGCTGGATGGATATCACAAAACCCAGGCATGTCCAAGCAGTCATATTCTCCAGACAGATCACAAACTCACTTCTTTGGTCACAGACACTCAGAACATTAAGTGAAGACTGGAGTGTCACTGATACAGAATGGTGCAACAGTTGCAGGAGTGCTGACTCTCAAATGAAAATCTGCAGGCAAGACCTCTGATAATGGTTTCCTAGTGGAGTATTACCAGAAACGAGGAAAGAAATTACTTTTTTGATGCCAAAGCTGCTTTTCTATTACCTCTCCTGATCTCCAGGGAAGAGTGAAGTTGGTCGAAAATGGAAAATAATTAAGGTTTGAGCAGAAATAGCAACTGTCCCCTGGTCTTCCATGTTATTCTGTCACAGCTGACTTTCTCCACTCAGTCCCTCTCCCATATTTTTTCCATGTGCTGTGTCAAGAGCTACAGCCTCACAGAGTCCTGGTCTAATCTCCCCTGTGCTGCTGTCCCAGTTCCTGTGCTCCATAGCACTCTGGTCCACATCAGCACCTACATGTGTTTGGAAGTGGCTTCTGTGCAATGAGCTGCTCTTTCCTTGTGCTTATGGCACCTATTGCAGCATAATCTCTGAGTCAGATTTAAAAAAAAACAACAAAAAAAAAACAGAAAAAGAGAGGTAGCAACATTAGAAACTAAGATGACTGCTGGTTTTGAGATGAAGAAAGGTATTGCTCTTTTCTCTTGGATCATAGCAGAGTTTACACATGAGTCAAAGTGTTTCCCTGCTCATATCAGGGTCTGTTTAGGTTTGTGCAAAATTACAGCTACCCAGGATACTTTGAGATTAAAAAGAGAGCCTTGAATTAGCCCTCTTCCAGCAGTACATGGGCACAGGGCAGAGGGCTTGTGGCTTTCAGTTTAATGCCCATGAAGCTCCTGTGTTAGGTGCTGAAGATCCCATCCGAGAATCACTTATTTTAAATTGTATTTATCCTTAACAGCCTGACAATATTCAGTGTTGCTGCTCTCTTAATATTGCTGAGAGAGGAGAAAAATTGTTAACCCTGTTTTCTAAATGGCTGTAGTGGAGCAGGGGCTGTAATCCCTGGTTTTAAATTCTCTATTAAAATCCTAATCCCTGGACTGTCCTTCTGCTTCAGACAGACTTTGCATGGATGGTGCATAATTTGTCTGAAGTGATGCACCTGCCACAATTCAAAGCTAGTTATTTTTGTTATTCTCCTTCTGTCCCTGTGTCAAAGTTGCTTTTTTTCTTTTTGTCTATTTTTTTTTTTAAATCACCAAATTATTTTTTGCTGGCGTGGATAAAAATTGCATGATCTTGCTTGCATTTTGTAGATCTCTGTCAGAGTCTTGTGGTTCAAATACTTCAACAAATGTCATTTAGGCTAACAGTACCTTGGGACTGATAAAGGTTGATGCCTGGACTGGTTAAAGGGGAAGAATTCTTGCATGAGGTTTACAGCATTCACTGGGTGGTGAGAAGCAAAACATCTCCTGATTTGCCTAAGGATCTGATTTAAAAGAAATAATTAAAAAAATATTTATTTTTTAATGGAAAAAGAGGGTGGAAAATACAGATACTTCACAGAGAATATAGACAAAAAAGAACAGCAGGGTAGGGGGAATGTGGAAGTAGGTCAGATAGATACATTGCAGGCAAAAAAAAATCATTATTATGATTAGGAGAGATTAAGGAAGGCAAGAGCAAACAGCATCAAAGGAATCCAATTTATCAAGCCATTTAAACAAGAACATTCCTTGCAAGGCAAGTTCTCTATACACCATTTTGGAGCAAAATGAGAGAAGAATGTTCCATGCTATGTATTTAATAATACATATATATAATATAATATATAATAAGAAATCTTCTGTATATTAATCCATGAATTCTTGAAAAGAGTTTTTTTTAATTGTCATTAGGAACAAATGCTGTAGAAACTGTTACATCCCCTTCCTTGCTTGAGTTCTTTTAGAGTTTTCATTTTTGAAGCTGTAATTATCCAGTTAGGTTTCTAGGTGAGGAATGCACCCAGTGTAATAGCAGTGCTTGCTGACAGCAGCCAATTACTTTTTCAGCACATTAGGTGCTTTACATAAAATAAGGAGAGTCTCATCTTAAAGATTTCACATAAAAGGCAATTTACAAGTGTGAAGTTATTTCATCTGAAGATGTTAAGAAACCAATGACAAGTAGATTCTCAACTCGTGGGCAACTAGAAGTCAGGGAGATCTGACCACCATGCTGTGACTTGCTCAGTCTCCTTTTCTCCTCTTTTTCTTTCCAGTCTTGACTAGCTCCTGTGTCCCATGCACCATAACAGCAAGGAAATCCATCTTGATTTGAATGGGATTTGCTTGCTTTGTTTGCATCAAGGCAGAAATAAAAACTGAAAGCTTTAGCTCTGTAAAGCAGAACGACATCCTTCTCCTCCAGCATGTTTGTTTGTTTTTAATGTACTGAGCAGTGCACCATAATGGTAAACACAGGCAATCATGGAATGGTTTGGGTTGGAAGGGACATTAATAATCATCAGGTTCCAACCCCCCTGCATGGGTAGGGACACCTCCCACCAGACCAGGCTGCACAAGCCTCATCCAACCTGCCCTTGAACACCTCCAGGGAGGGGGTGGCCATGTTTCCTGAGCAACATATTCCAGCACCTTACTATCCTCATGGTGAAGCATTTCTTCCTGATGTCCAACCTAAATCTCTCCTCTTTCAATTTAAAACCATCACCCCTTGTCCTATCACTGCCCTCTCTGGTGAAAAGTCCCTTCCGAGCTTTCCTGGAGCCCCTTCAGGCACTGGAAGGTGCTCTAAGGTCTCCCCAGAGCATTCTTTTCTCCAGGCTAAATAGCCCTGACTCTCTCAGCCTGTCCCTGTCAAGTATCTTCAGTAGATGTAGATTAGCTGCATTTTTTTTCACTTCCCACAGAACTGGAGTGTTCCTTATAAGTGTTTAACCTTGGCTCAGGTCCTTCAGACAGAAACCACAACCTCTGAGCTGTTTGACAGAGCTCTGCCATGTCAAACGCCTCATAGCAGGAGCATGTTGTCTGCTAAATTTAAGCAAGATGTGGGTGTCTCTTTACAGTGGGTCGAATACTGGCTGAACATCTTTCTAACTAGCTGAACACTGCTGCCAGAGGCTGCAGGCTGGTTTGCAGCCTAAACCAAGCCCTGCAGAACTGCTGACTTGAGCAGAATGAAGCATGTCAAAGGTTTGGCATTTTAGAAGCTTTTAATTAACAGCACATTTTATGCCATTCGTTATACTTCTCTGTTCAGGAGGAACTGGTGTATGAAGCATGCTAAAACCTCAGATCAGAGGTTACCCAAATAGCTGAAATCACAGCTGGTGCATTCACATCCTTCCAAGCTGAGAAGTCACTCTTGCCCACTCTTTCTGTTCTTTCCCACTGCCTTTGCAACTGTCGATCTGGGGGGCAATACAAACCCAGACTGGGGTTAACATCCTTATTGCTGACTGGCTGTGACACTATCACTCTCACAAGGTCACCTTTCAGGCCCAGGCACTGCCAGAACTCACTCTGCTCTTTGTGCAGCACAAGGCAGAGCTTTGATGGAAATAACCTGGCTCTTCTTTATTTAGGCAATAGAGTGTGTGGGGAAAATCTCACCCCCAGTCTTGTTCTGGACCTTTTCCAAAGATTGGCTTAAATGTTGAAGCAAGATACTTATCTTTCTATTTCGATGAAACTCCAGATCTTGATGATTTTATGCATGTTAAATACTTCCTTTGAGTCTTGCTACCACAGCTTTACTTGTTTAAGTTGGTGTAGAGTTCCTATGTTTGAAAAGACGATGCTAAATTATACCTGGTAAGGTTTCGGTCTCTTATTACTGTGTGGTTCTTGCCTAACAATACAAGGTAACTCAATATCAGGACTTCTCTATTGCTGTGGTCCAGCAGGCTGTGAAAATCTTGGCTATGACATCTTGACGTTCAGCATTTCAAGCCCTGCTTTAGAGTATCCCTGCAGGGTTGGGTATTGATCCAATTTGATGGCACATGGGCTCGGAAAGAGAGATAGAGAGCAGCAAGGCATGAAGTACAGTCACTTCTTATAAACCAGCATGCTAGAAATGCACTTTAATTGTGTAGTGGAAAGGAAATAAGGAAATATTAGGCTGCACCATAATTGTCTGATATTTGGACTCTGCTCTTAAATGTGATGCTGCCTCCTGTGACATCCTGCAGGGCCTTTTATCCACTGTGTGCTTAAGATTTCCCATTTACAAAAACACTGGCAGTGGTTTAAGACTTAATGTTGAAGAAGAACACTGCATTGCTTTGAGAGCTGCTGGAAAAAATGGCAAGTCTTGCCATTATTAATATTATTATTATCGTTCCATCTTTAAGCTGTCAGATTATATAAATCTCAGCAGATGCCTTAAAGCATAGAATGCCAAGGAAAGCTCTCTAGAGGAACACATTCCCTTTTCCTTCATCTTGGAATAAAATGTCATAATTGTATGGGAAGATATTCTCAGCTATTACAGAGAAGGAGGTATAAAAGGGTAGGAAAGAAGCTAATGCAGCAATAGAAGAAGAAGAAATGGGAGACAGCTCTTCATCCAAACCACTAATGAAATGTGAAGTATCCCCAGACTGGCCCAGGAGTCTGAGGTAATAGCACTTTACCTGCTTGTTGATGCTATTTCTTTTTTAACCTGGAATTCTCAAAGGTATTTTAAAGGATCAGCTAGACACCCAAACCCGTTTGCCTTCTCTGTGGCAGCCTTGCTGAGCTGGTCCATAAACTTGGTGCTTGGAAGTTGAAAACCTTGACTTAACTATTTCTGTGGGAACTGGAGATTAAGGCTGCTATGGGGATTCTACAGGGCACTTCTAACCTAGTGTGAATGTGATGAACAAAATTATCCTGGTGATTCATACATCTGTAAAAGAGAAGTATTAAAGCATGTTGTCCAAAAATCCCGTAATATTGATGAATTGTCTATTGATGCACTGTCCTTTCCTGAATCCCTCTCCAGAGCCTAATACAGAACTTTTTAGGCTCTTTTTAAGGATTCTACTCTTTGTTGCATTGCACTCCAAACTGCTGTGACATATCTGCTGCATTCTGATGAAATTACAGGAACCAGAATCACTGGTGGTGCAATTATTCCTTATATAGAGGATATAATTACAGCAATGAGATGTTACGGGGTTAATTAATTGTTGCTTATTAAGTGCTTTGAGACTCTTGAATGAAAGATGCTACGTATGTGCAAGGGATGATTATTAGTTATTAACAGCAATGCTCCCAGCTATCTGCAGGGTAAAAACAATTTAGTGTGAAATATTAAATATGCAATCTGCTTGGATCCATGGCAGATTTCAGGTTGCAAACCAAAAGCCAAGTAGGTTCTGATGCACAGTGTCAAATTTGGCTGGTGGGAGTAGTCCCATCAGTTTCCCTTGGAATAGAAAAGAGCTGGAAATGCAGCAGGTTATAGAAACTGGAGGAGGGCATTGTGTGGGAAGGAGTTCCTCAGCTTTTGGTAAAATTAGTAGGAAATGAAAGAGCTCACAAGTACAGGCTCTAATTTAATGATCTTTAAGCCACGGTTTTTGAAAAGTGCTCATCTGCATGTGTGCTGCTCATCTGCAGTGGTTGTGGTTCCATTACCTCCAGAGCCACCTTCTCTGTTACAGGCTTTTTCCTAAACATTTTTTCCATCCCAGCAGCAACTATAGTCTTGCCTGTGGGCATGGACAATGGATCTGTGTTGAAAACCAGGCTGCCTAAGCTCTGGTATTTATCCTGGCACTCAGGAAGCAGTGCTATGTCTAGAAAGATATTCTATCAGTTCTCAAAATGTAATAACTTAGTGTGTCAAAATACGAGCTGTTCGATTAATGGAATTTCTTTACTCATTCCAGAGAGATCTCTGTTCCTTTTGTTCCTTCTTGCCACACTTTTTCTTCCTTGTATTGAGGAAGAAAAATATTTACTGATGAGAGTAAATGACTAACATTAAAGTTGGCTGTAAATCCTGGCCCTTTCTGTCTCTAGAAAAGCATTATTGAAATGGGTAATTGTAGTAGCTCCTCAGGTTGTTGACCCCTCACAAAGGGTCATCTCTGCAGAAGCAAGGTGTGAGACTGCAGCTGCTGTCAAACCTCCCCTGAGATGGAGAACCTGGACAGTGGGGCTGGCAGGGGCAGCACGTGATGTTCTGTCCACAGCTCCTGCTGCCTCCCCCCTGAGGAGGCTGTTCAAACAGGACTGTTGGGTCCAGGGCAGAACCAACACAGTTGCCAACACATGGCCTGGAACCCATGAGCATATTTCTAAATTGCTGGGGCTGGACCCAGCACAGAGCAATGTAAGCCACCCTACAGAGACATTTGGAAGGTCCCAGCCCTAGAATAACATGCCTGCTGCTCATCTGATGTGCTTGGTTTCTAGACATAGAGCCTTTTGTCAAACTCCTTCTGACTATGACAGTGTTTGGCTTGCTGGTGTGGGACTGCCATGTTTCTGTTCAGGTATTCTTCACTCTGCATATGCAGATTGTCTGTGAGCTGCAAGCCTAATAATAGCTCCAAAGTTTCCTGGAAGCATTTGTCTTGCTCTGCAGGTGCTGTAGGGATGAGCTTTACATACCCAAAGGATATATTCAGCAGTCCTGGACACAAAACTACCTTTTCAAAGCTGCTCCTGGACATCCAGAAACCCAGGAAAGTGTGCATGTTCTTCAGTTCTGCTCAGAGAAAATTTCCTAGGAGGAAGAAAAAAAAATCTGCCCATGGAATCCCATATATGTGAGAGCCCTAGATAAAAGGAGGAAATTTAGCAAGTTCCTTTGTGGTTTCTGTCTGTTCATTGTGGTTATTTTTGCATCATCGCACTGTGCTGTGCAGAGTCCAGTTTGGGACTGAACTGCAACATGAAATGTAAAACAAATGACATAGAACTTTTAAGAAACACAAAAGGGTGTCTGAAAGGTTCTTCCCAATTAACTGGCATTGTCCCCTGGAAAGTTTTCAGCAGTTGAAATGGACCTAAACCTCCTCCTGTTTGCAATGAGAAAAGATCTAGGCCTATTTTCCAGCTTGATGGTTTAGGGAAGTTTTATCTTGTATGAACTGGCTTTTTTTCTAGAGAAGGAAAAGAACTGTAAGCAGCAGTCAGTTCCTGAAGGTGCTGGGCCTCACCATGTGTGGGTCAGGAGGAACTTTCAGCAAGTCTGATCAGCTAAGCTTCCTTGGGAAAGTCTGCTGCCATCTTCCTGTATGTGCACTGCAGGGCTGTGCCTGGCAATCCTAGAAGCTTCTGCAAAACAGATGATAATAAAAATACCTAACACCTCATTAAGCAAGTCAAGGAAAACCAACAAAGATGCAGCTAAACCTTTTTATATTCTGATGCTGCAGTCTAGATCTATAACCACTATTGGCAAGGAGGTAGAGATTTCTGGCTGCAAAAGCAGGTCTGGGGAGGAAGTTAGGGCAAATTCCATAGAAGAGCCTGCATGCCTTGAGCTGTTCTGCAGCAAGAAATGCTGTGGCAGATAGAAGTGCATTTGTCTCAGTTACTGCTGCAGCCCAGAAATGCAAATGTTTTCCATGCTGAAATTTCTTCGACTCAGAAGAAATATTCTCCTTTGTGTTCTGGCTTTCCTGGGCTCTGCTCACCTGGCAGCCAAGGCATGCTGCTAGGCAGAGGCAAAGGGACAATGGCTTGGTGCCCATCTTTGTGGCTGAAAGACTATTTTATTAAATCTTTCTGGACAGGGCATTTCAATTTCTACTGCTCTAGGGGATCTGCAATCTGAGCCAGTCAGTAAAACAGGCCTCCTGCTCTGAGAGGTGCCAGAAGCCTTCCTGCCTGGCTGCTGAGTGGAAATGATACAGTCATGGCCAAGGTTTGTGTTCCGGGGTTCAGCCCTCACCGTGGATTTTCTGGTTGTGGGGCTGTTCAGAGCCACAGCAATCCCACTGGGTAGATGCTCTGTGTATCATGTGAGACACTCAAAGAGCAGGTGTCTTCACCAGGCCAGACAAAAGCAAATTATTTTTCTGCAGATGAGTTATCACATAGTGGTGGCTTACCAAAGATGATATTAAAAAAAGGCAGTATCTGTTTACAATTTGCAGTATCTGGTTTGCTATTTTATCCATGAAACTATTCTCTTTCTTAATGTTCAGCTCCTGCTCATGGGATTGAAGTGGTAGTTAAACAATTGTATCATTAGCAGTTTCAGTATAAGAGATCCTTTAGCAAGGTGGCAGCCTGTTGTCTTCCTCCTGCTTCAGCCAGCCCCCTCCCCAATCTTTATTTTCCCTGCTTAGTCAGCAGGTTCTAAAACAGATTCAAAGCAAGGATGAAAGCAAGCAGCCATAAAAATGCTGACTTCTCCAAGCACTGCACCCTGTCATTCAAGCACCCAGGGACAGAAGTACGACCAACATCTTCCTAACAGCAGCCTTTGATCTCCTCTAAAGGGAGACGTGTGTAAAAGGGAAAATAATTTACAAACAGGGATGCTAAAAATAAAAAGCTTAGAAGAAATAATACCTTTTTCAATCTAAAGGTGTCAGCATACAGAACAAAGAGGGGAAAAAACAAAACAAATGTTTTTTCCCTTTCCTGAATAGAGACACACACACACACACACATATATATGTATTTAAAGCTTGGATAAATCAGCCTGGTGTATTAACCTCTCAGGGTGGTGCGGGGAGTGTCATCTGCAGCCTGCACCTTGTGTCTCCCTTTGCTCATAGCTAATATCTCATACGTTTTGTATTCCTGCACAGAACGAACTTTGTCAGCCCTTTACAGCCAGCCTGGGAATATGTCCTGAGTAATGGCTCCTGGTAATGTTTTCTCCAGGAATCCCATTTGCATTCCCTGTGCTAATACCATACAGCTCCTGGTATCTTCCTTTCCTTTAGCTTCTCCAGTTCCCTCTGAGCTCCGTGCAGTCTGGCAAGAGAATGTCAGGCAGGTCAGTGGTGTGTCCTGTAGCAGAAGGGAGGAATAACCCTGCACACCCAGGAGCTGCCTCCCGGTGGTGGGCAGAGTCTGTAGCTGAGACACTCGGTCTCTGCCGATTTCCTCCACGTGAGAATCTTGTCAACTACAGAGAAAGTAAAAGGAGTTGAATGTTGTTGAGTCCAAACCTTGTGTGCCTTTTGGGCAGCCCCTTTCTTCCTATGTAACACAGCTCCCTTGTTTCCCATAGTAATTAAATTTTAATTGAAGACTCAAGGACTCTGTACAGGTAATAGAATACTATCCAATGAAAAGGAGCTTATCAAAGCAAAACAGAATAATAATATTGTGGGTTTTGTTTGCTGTTGTTGGTTTGTTTTGTTGTTTTGTTATTTTTATTTTTTTTTTAAATTTGCTGGCTTTTTGCCAGCTGGCTGAGGCCCCAGGTAGTTCTGATTTTGCCTTTCCTGCTGCTGCCCTTCACCCTGCAGGGTCAGGGCTGTCTGTGAAGGGCTAACTGATTTTGAGCTAATTGATGCAATCCTAAGTTTATGGGATTTCTCATAACTGTCCTGGTGTAGGAAGTGCAGCCTGCATGGCTACTAGCAGAGTGTTTTAATTTTTTCCTTTTCCACAGGGAAGATGAATCTGGGAGATCCTGTTGACCTCTGGAGATGCCAAAGAGCATGTGCTGTAAGAGTAAAAGCTTGTGTCACTGCTTCCCCTTTGTTTGACCAGGGCCTGTGAGGGACTCTGGAGCACCAAAACTTTGGGACTTTTGGACTTTGGGAGCACCAAAAGAAGAGAGGACATGAGACCCTGACACATGGCTTAGGGTGCTATCAACTAGTCCCTGCTCTGGGCCTCTGAAAAAGTGCAGAGAGACTGTCAGAAATGGAGAGGGGGTGGTGTGTGAGGAAGAAAAGAGGGGGCAGAAATGGTGGGAGAGAATGAGAAGAGGGCAAGAAAAATATGTGAGCACAAGAGGTTCAAAGACATTCTTTGGCTTCTTCTGCCTCCTGTGCCTGTGCTGGCTCAGGCAGTGCTGGGGCCATGAAGACCTCTCTTAATCTACATTTCCTTTTCCTCTTTCAGTGGGAATGGGAGAGTCATGTGTAAGTGACCCTGCTCTCCCCCTCTTTCACTCTCCATTTCCTTTCCCAGACACTTCTCTCTGGGATACGCAGCCATCTGGCTGTTTATTGCAGCATGAGCTGAACTCTTAGATGTATCCTTTGGAATGTGGTCCTGGTTTAATGATTTCTCATTCCTTTGCATTTTCTATATGTCTCACTTGTGCCTCTGAAGCCACTGCTGGGAGTGCACCCTGTTTTTTTTTTATTCCATGTAGTTCATGGTTCCTCTTTCCCCCAGACCTTCTCCACAAAGCAGACAGTTTGGTTTCTATTATTTTTATTCAATTATTTTTTTTTTCTCACGTTTCTCTGCTTCCTGTCAGCACAGGGGACACCATCCCACTCTGAACCAGTTGGCTGAGCACAGGCACCAGCCTCCCTCCTGCTCTAATCCCATCCATCCTGGGTCAAGACACTGACCTCAGAGGCATTGCTGGAGGCGGAAAGGGAAGATGCAAATGGTTCCAGAGGAAGTTCAGACTTGAAGTTCAGCACTGGGATCATGAGCAAGAATCCTCAGCTTCTCGCCCTTTGTGCTGTGAGTGAAACGTACAGTACAGTTTGCTTAACTCCTTCAGTTCCAGGAGCAAGCAAAGATGCTGGTAAAGAGACAGGGAAACAAAAATGAACACCTTCCATGGGAAGATCATCTGCATTAGTAAAAGAGCATGAGGTACTGAGAATATAATGCTAAAGAAGATTTCTCTCCTGGCTACTTTCATACTCCTTTCCTCTTCCAGAATATTTCATAAGATAATGTTAACCATACAGCTGCTGCAAATAATTTTCATGATGGACTTCTCATGAAAAAAATGGATTGATGCTGTGGAATGAAATCTTCATTCATGTCTAGTGGTGAAATAAGCTACGAATATTATAGGGCTATTGTTGTAGGCTCTTGGAGTATTTAAGAGTTTTTCCTTGTTATTTCATTACTACCCATAGTTTGCTTGTGCTGGATGCCATCAGGGCACGGCTGAAGATAAAGCTGATGCTTCCTGTCCCATCACAAGTGCTGTATGTGACAAGTAGCATGCAGGGATGGTGTGCTGGGATCTGTGCCAAGGAGGCTGAATGGCCACTGACAGCTTTACAGTGGCAAAGGATATGGACCCAAAATAATTAAACAACTGTGTCCCATTGCAGCTAATGACAGCTTCCAGATGCTGCTCTAAGTGTTTCCAGATGTGTCCTTCAGAACCTCTGGTTGTTGAGAGCATCCCTGCATTGGGAGGGTGAGAGCTACGTCCTCTCCCAGGGATGCATGTGGCATCACTGTCTTAGACCTGCGTGGTGGGAATGAGATCATCAGCATTCAAAAGTACACCCAAAGTACAGAACTTTTTACATGTCCCTCCAGGAGTTCTGTCTTTTCAAGAGCTACAACTGTGCACAGCTGTGCACTTGACTAGGGCACAGAGGATTGTCCTGTGTATTGCCTGTAAAACATTTTTCTTCCATAGTGCATAGTTACTGTTAGGGCTCAGTGTCTCTCACAGTGGAAGATGTGAGTGGGAGACATACAGATCCAAAGGGACCATCGTGATTGTCTTGTTGAACAACACAGGGCAGGGATTTTCTCTTGGATATTCTCATGTCTGGCCTGATACCTCCCCCTGCTGTTCCTCGCCTGTTCGGCACTCAGTATCCAGCTCCATCCCTTATCTCCTTCACTCCCGCTGAGTATTTTATCACTCCAGAGCTAAGGCCAGATCTTGGTGTGATGCTGGTGGCCAGAGAGCAGAGGTGGGACAGTGGCTTTACAGCAGTAGGGCTCCAAAGAGCAGGAGGATGACTTGAAATGGAGATCATGGACTTGGCATCCTGGATGAGCTGCTGTGCCTGGGCAGAGGGATTCAGCTCTGGAACCTCAAACTTGGGAGCAAGAGGGCCCTTCTGATACTGACTGCAGGCGTTTCTCTCAGTTCCCATCTCTAGGGTAACACCACCAGCTGCCTCCCAGGGCTGGGTTTTAAGAGATTGCTTTGCTAAGTTTGATAGTTTATGCACTCAGTCATTAAAGGTCTCCTTCTGCCCTTCCCAGTACGAACACTTTTAGGCTGAGACTAGTTTATATTTTAGTTGTTTTTCATAGAATCATTAAGGTTGGAAGGGACCTCAAAGATCACCAAGTTCCAACCCCCTTCCATGAGCAGGGAATCACTAGACCAGGTTGCAAAAAACCTCATCCAACCTGGCCTCCAGGGATGGGACATCACCAGCTTCCCTGGGCAAACCCATTCCAGTTCCTCATGACCCTTAGAGTGAAGAATTTCTTCCTAATATCTCACCTGAATCTCCCCTCTCTCAGTTTAAAACCATCCCCCCTTGTCCTGTCACTGCCCTCTCTGGTGAAAAGCCCCTCCCCAGCTTTCCTGGAGCCCCTTCAGGCACTGGAAGGTGCTCTAAGGTCTCCCTGGAGCCTTCTCTTCTCTAGGCTGAACACCCCAACTCTCCCAGCCTGTCTCCAGAGCAGAGCTGCTCCAGCCTCTGACCATCTTGGTGGCCCTTCTCTGGACTCGTTCCAGCATGTCTATATCTTTCTTGTACTGAGGGCACCAGAACTGGACACAGTATTCCAGGTGGGGTCTTGCAAGAGCAGAGTAGAAGGGCAGAAGTAACAAATGTAATTATACAATTATGGGAGGATACAGAAAGGAAGAAGAGGAACAGAAGTGTTATTTGTGCTCATTCAAGCCCCTTCACTGTGCAAACCATCTGGTGTGCAAGAGACAGGCAGTTTTACCAAGGTGTGCAGAGACTCCCAGTATTCCCTCCTGCACAGGAGCTGCTAGGGTAGGAAAGGTGCTAGTCTGGCTGGGGGGTGCCCCCAGAGAAACAGAATAAGGTTAGATTATAAAATCTTGGTGAAAGGGACACTTTCTATATCATGGTGACTCAGCATCCAGCACAAGGGGTGCTGAGTGCCATCCTATTAAAAGTAACTGTTGCTTTCCAAAATAAAAATAGCTATAATAGTCATAAAAGTGGGAAAGACAGACAAATGAGAAGAGGTCACACGGTGATGATTTTGCCCATTGTGGTACAGAAGTTTAGCCTGAATTCTTCTGCAAAACTCGGGGCCATTTTCCTCTCTGATTTGCTGAGGTTGCCTTGGCTTAAGGTAGCGCTCTTGCCTCTCCTTGCAGCACCAAGAGGTCATGTATGTTGTGAGCTCACCTCTGGAGCGTTGCCATCTGGTGGGCCTCTCTTGGAATGGCATGGCTGGGATATGGGAATGGTGAGCTGGCATATTGCAACCTTCCATTTAAACCTCTGCAGCACCTTGGCTAACTCCAGGCCAGCCAGCCTAGAAGGCGAAGCTGGAGGTTTTAAAATGGCTTTCGAGTCAGGAGTGTCCTTTTTTATAGATGATTAATCCTGCTCTTTATAAGACTGCAAAATTATAACTTTTTTTCAAACACTTTTACAAATCAACTAAAAAGCAAAATAATCAGTAGAAGTTGTAACATTGGAAACCAAATGCCAGTCTCATTAAATCAGGACTTAGATGCTAAAGGTGAATGCATTAAAATTAGATGTAAAATTCTCATTTTGAGTTGGCACATCTCAGGAGATGGGTGAATTCTCTGTTTCAGGATGCCATTAAATAAATGCTTTGTGGATGCTTTTCTGAAGATGCTGTTTCACCCCAAAATGACAAACCAGAGCAGTTCAAGGGCATCTGAGTTGAGCCATCTGCATAACTTTCTGGTAAGTGCTTTAACTCTATGAATGTGTTGCTATTGTTTACTAAAGAGGATGACTGGAGTAATGGGAAGAGATGGCAGGGCTGGGGTTCAGATTGTGTGGGTTATACTTCATGGGAGAAAGTGGATGGCAGTTATTTAAATGAGACTGGGTAGTTTAAAAACATCCTTAGACCAGTGTAAAATGAAGTGCAATTTCAGTTCCAATAAAGTTGGCTAGAATGGTTTAGTTTTTAGCTGCAAATGT
>NW_009952368.1:95287-110447 GCF_000747805.2 Chaetura pelagica | reverse complement strand
GCTGAAAAACTGACTGAGTCCAGACTGTGTTCACCCCAAGCTTTACAGTGGTTTTAGGAAAATTGTACATTGATGGAAATTAAACAGAGATGAGGAACTCTCTGTGGACAGAGTTGCAGTGAAGGCTTCTGTGTCCTCTTTCTGGGACACATGGATGTGATTCATGAGCCTATCCCTGCCTGTGATGAAGAACTGTCCGGGAATATGGATATGCAAGATATTCCTGATATTCCTGAGAGGCAGGAATCAAATATAAAGCTGGTAGTGACTTAGACAGGAACAGAAGAAAGGAAGGATCAAGAATTGGGCAAGATGATTTTTATAACAAGCATGAAAGACTCATCCCAGGCTCATTCCCTAGTCTTCTGTTCCCCCATTTTATCTGGCAAGCAGCAAAGTCTGAATCTAACACTGTGTTACTGTGAGTTCATTGCACCTTAAGAGTTTTAATAACTTCTTTGAGCAGACAGATGCAGACACTGGCTATGATTTTCTTTGGTCCAGCTGGTGAACCTGTCCTTGGCTTGTCAGGAGACAAGGGAAAATGCTCCATTTAGTTGAGTAGAGATCCTGCAGGGAAGGACCATGACACAAGACATCTGGTTGCATTTGGAGTGCTGCCCTGAAAATTACTCTTATTTCCCTAGACAAATCCCATCCCTCATCTTTCCTTCCAATTCCCCACATGTAAAGAAAATGATAGTGTTGTGTGATCTGTGGATACTGTGAGAGTGAATCCACTCGTCCTTGCAGGGCACGCAAATTCTGTGCTAACACACTCAAGAGAAAAGCCAACCAATAAAGAAAGTGATGAATAACACAGGATAATAGAAACCATTTTTTGGACATGGTACAATGCAGTTTTAATGACTCACGGTCTCATGCAGTGTAAAATAACACCCTGGTTTCTGATAGAACAATAGTTGTATATTGCATCATGCATCAAGTGCTCACAGAATTATGCACAAGAAAGGCAGTTTTATGCTTTATACACGTATGCTTTGCAGCCTTCTGCCCCTCTGCTTCATAAAGGCTTAAGGAGGGTTTATTCCAACTTTGCAGCAAAGCCAGTATTTCTTCCTGAAGATTAGTAATTAGATCCTGTGGCAGCACTTAGATATTTTGATGATGGTCCTTTAAAAGCATCTTAGATTAGATAGTCAGATAGGAATGCATGATAATACACTGAGCAGACAGGGCCATGTGCTGAGTTACTCATTATCACTTCAATCCATTTTGAATTGTGTGAACATGCCGACACCAAAAAGGGAAAAAAGTAAAGTGGGCTTCTTAGGAATAATCCTGGTTTTTTTGCTCTCTATAATTGATTATATACATATGTTACTGTAGAACGATTCAGAAGGAAGGACAAGGAATGCATAGTTTTCTTCTTGCCTGTCTTGCTGACTTCCTTAAAAAATGCAACTTTGAATAGGTACAACAATATTCTGAAAGTCTAAATTACATTCTATTAAAAACTTTATTAATGGGCCCTCCATGAAATACCAGCTCTGAGAGGAGTGAGTCAGGCTGTGTCTTAACTGACTTCAATGGAAGCTCTGCTGCCTGCAGACACAGGATTGGGCATTTGCAGGGAGGAACCTGATCCCAGAAAGGCACTGCAGGATGCCATTCACAGTTATGATTAGAAATGTCCCAGGAATGCATGGGGAAGGGTGGCTGTACAGTCTGCCCTGGGCAGTGCCAACATGGTCTCTGCTCTCTCAGAAGTGGCCAGATGGCATTGTCCTTTTTTCCCAGTGATTTTGATTCGATAAGGTCGCCTTTTCCATGTGCTCAGCAGTAACAGCTCATTCACTCAGTCTGGCTGCAGAGGACCTGGGAGCTGGGGAACATCTGACTCCAATCTTTTCTGTGGGATTCTTTCAGGATTTGCTGGTGCCCCCATTCCCAGTGCTGGCATGCACCAGCCTATTGCAGCTTTCCAATAGGCAGGGAACACCCCAGGGACACCACCCAGGAACTTTGCTGCCTCGTACCCAAATTTCCACTCCCATCTATTTGCAGGTTCTGCAACTGGCCTCTGACAACTAAAGAATCTCTACAAAAGGTTTGCCTTTCTCTTGCCAGAGCAATAAATGTAAAGCTTTGGGATCATTGTACAAAGCCAGCACACCACTGCAGCACTAACAGTTATCATCACTGAGCTCAAGTTAGCCAACAAGTTACTGGCTGAGATAAATTCCTTTGGCTGTGTCAGTTATCTCCAGATAGGCTTCGATTATTTTTTTCCCTGACATGGAGACTTTGTGACTTGCTTGGCATACTTATCTTTGAGCTTTATTCACAAAGAGTCTTAACCCAGACTTGGATTAGTTTGATATATGTATTTTCATGTAAATCCTAGTTTTAAAAAGGACTTGCAAGTGGAAGTTTTGCCGGAAGGGGGAACTGTAGCTCCATCTCTCAACTGCAGCTCTAGCACAACTGACAAGACATGTACTTATTAAAAGTTTGGATTCAGTGAGTCCTTTCCCTCTTGAGGCAGCTGCTGGAAAGAACTCTTGGTAACATTCAGAGTGTATTAACTGTTCTATTAGATCAGTTTTATCAAAACCTAGTGATCTAAAAGCCACATCAGTTCTGAAGGGACTTAAAGTACTCACTTAAAATCATGACAGTTTTGTTATTACAGATGCCACTTGAAAGATGCATCTTGTACTTCTTTGTTCAGTCTTGTGGTGGTTTAGTTTCTCAGAAGTCAGAGGTGTGACTATATTTCTAGTAACATAACTCAGGAAGCTGGTGCTTCAAGCAGAGTGTCAGCACTACAAATCTTGCAGTGAATTGTTGAGCCTGCAACACTTCAGACCTCAACACTGTTGCCCACCTGAAGAGGCTGCTGGTTGAGGCTACATTTCAGAGGCACTGAGCAAGGTGCAGGCCCCACATGTAAAGCTTTTCTTTCCAGCTATGCAGTTCTCCAGAGAGTTGTCGAAGCAGAGAACAGCAACTAAAAAGGTAGGGATGTGTTGCAACCTTCCAGGGGTCACAGGAATAGCAAGTAGCAGAGTCAGGAATCACATCCATCTCCTGAAACAGAGTTGTTTGCAGATGGCATTGTGCCTTCCCCGGGCACAGCAGTGGTCATTTATTCACGGTTCAGTTTAGCAATAGATCCATGATCTGTCTCTCCCACTTTTAACTTCTCCATCCCCTCCCTTCCCCCAGAATGTCAAACCACAAAAAATTCTGCCCCTCATTTTGGGGAAGAGAAGTCTTCAGAGAGACTCGCAGCCTTAAAAGTAATGGAAACATTTGCTAATGAATGACCCCTCGTTATGCACATTAAAAGGAAACACTTAATTGACAGTGGCCACCGGATAACAGGGTTTAATTAATAAATCTAGGTGGCGTCATATACACCACAGGAAGGGATTACAGGGGTTAATGTGTCTGTCTGTTGGACTTTTATGGAAGAGTTGTGTTGCCTGTCTTTTAACACGAATAACCCACATGTCTGTGACCCAACACTTGCAAAAGGGAGAGTCAATTGGTTATGAGAACACAGCAGCCCTGTCTGGATGTTTGGACATGGGTTGGATGGCATCTGAGGCTGAAGTAGACCAAAGGGACATTTGTTTTCTTGGCTCTTTAGCCAGCATCTGGGTTTCTATGGTGCTATCTATTCTAACCACACACAGCACCCTGTGTTTGACAAACAGTCTTCTCAAACTTAGCATTTTAATGACAGTTCATTAGTGCCTCAGACAGGCTGCCAGCACCCAGAACAAGCAGAGCAGCAAGCTTTAGCAGCAGGACATGCAGAACAGGGATTCTCAGCTGATGGATAGTGATACCTTGATTGAAAAATTGATGAAGCTGTGCTGACCTGCCTGTACCTACCACCAGTACAGTGTTGCTGTATTCTATGGGAAGGAAGGCTCTGAAGATCCCACTGAAATCTGTCATGGGAGACAAATTACTGTTATTCTGACCTGCAAGCTGCTCTTGGATTTTGCAGGGTAGTGGGAAAAGGTCAGAAAAAGTCCAAGACTTGTAATCAATCTGTCTCTTGATAACACTGTCATCCTTTTGATTTGCATGTATTTAGAACAGTTAAAGTGCTCATTTTAGAGCTATTTATAAAGCACACTGAGGGAATGTCCACAAACCCCAGCCCAGGAGCACCTCCACCTTTACCCACTCTGCAGATTGCTTGGGTGCTACTCACCAGGACCTCAAAAATCCCCTGCGGAGGAGAGAGAAGGCAGCAGCTGACAACACATACCTGTGCCCAAGAGACTGTATCTCCTAATAAAAGTCAGCTAAACTCTCTGGAAGCAAAGAGAACCAGGCTGATTTTTCCCAGCCCACCATGTGGGCTGCATATCTACTGTTCCTTATGTGGACAAAGTGACAACTGGGCACTAGATAAACAAAAGTGCCTCATACCAAGTGAGCCCTTTGGAACATGACAGAGTTGTTTGCACACAGGAGCATCTTGTAGCAATGTGGCCATACCGGTTCTGTTTAAAACAATTAGGAGCAGAAAACCCTTTAACCTGCTCTTTGCCTTTCCCAGTAATCATTTGTGGCTTACCATTACACCTTAGGTCACTGTCCTTTGCCTGATTGAGGCTGTCAGTGTCACACCTTTACTATTTATACATTAAAAAATTCACACTGGATGTTTCAAGGACCAATTTTTCACAAGGATGCTGCTATAGA
This sequence comes from Chaetura pelagica, assembly GCF_000747805.2. Classification (NCBI taxonomy): domain Eukaryota; kingdom Metazoa; phylum Chordata; class Aves; order Apodiformes; family Apodidae; genus Chaetura; species Chaetura pelagica. The sequence continues at coordinate 105,755 of NW_009952368.1, read as the reverse complement.
TTCAGAGCAGGGCTTAACTGTTAACCAGTTACTTACCCTGATTCAACCAAGAGAACAGTTGGACCATGAAGACCTAATTAGCTGGTAATTATTCTCAAGCTATGTCTCATCTGGATCACCAGACAGATCTTTATCTAGTATCAGTTTAGTCCGATTGCAGGCAATGGAACAGGATTAATCAGTTAAACTGGACCCTGTTCACAATCCTAATGTTCTGGAAGACCCTGGGAGTTTTCCTACTCATGTCTGTAGAAACACAGCAGCTGACTGCAAGAGTTAATTGGAAGACTGAAGTGAAGGCAGTAGCCAGAGATGACATTAATTAGCCAATGTAGGTCATAGACAAAGCACTAAAAAAGAGGGATACCGACCAGCTACTGGAGTTAGTCCTCTGCCTCCTGCCCCATCTTCCCCAGCCTGCTCCCTCAGTGCAATGTCATTCCAACCTCCTTTCCTTCCTGCTAAGAGCTCTAGTTGCTTCTTAGCTCCCACACCTCCTTTCAGGCTTCCAGTGTCCCAGTGGCCTCAGCTCTGGTGCCTGTTAAGGAATCCACATGTGCCAACCCAGGACAGGAGCCTGTCACACTGGAATGGAAACCTAGTAGCCCTAAGCTGGTAGAGGTCCATGAATCCACATCAGCAAGGTTAGCACCACTTTCTGGTGTCCAAACTATGCCCTGGAGTTTGGAATTAGTTGTACATCAAACGTTCCTTTTCAGGCATTACATCAAGATAGAAACACCTGGTAGATAACTGTCAGTCTCTCCAGCTAGTCAACAGCCAGTGGTGCTGTTACCACCTGCTGTTAGCCCCATCCCTCTCACCTGCACAGCCACCTCTGCCCTGATTATTGCTCTGAAAGAACTCAACCAGAGATGCTCTGTGTTTCCTTTAGAGGTTATTTGGTATTTATAAGGGAAGAAAGCCTATTTCTGTCATTCTAGGAGCGAACATCTCACTGTAACAGAACAGGCTGAAGTAGCTGTTTCACTACTGATTATCACTAACAGGCCATGAAGTGGTAGCAAGAAGACCAGCTTCTTCTACTATGAGAAATTCTCTATTTTGGTTAATCCTCTAGTTGCAGCTGAATAATTTTTTCCTGCTCACTTAGTAGAGGATTTTATAGAAGCCTTGACTGTCCTTCCATGTGCCAGTGCACATACCTGCTTTAACACTTGTATTTTCTTATACATTTAGTATTCTTCCCTGGACTCTAGAGCTATAACTGTGGTAAACAATTTTCTTAATACAAAAAGAAAAACACAGAAGAGGATGCAGCAAAGAATTGAGCCTAAGGACTTTCAGAGTGCTCCCTAATCCCTCTTTATAGCTTCTAAACAACATTCTTACCTACAGTGGGAATGTATAGCTGATCACAGAATATGTAGGGTTGGAAGGGACCTTTAAAGGTCATCTAGTCCAGCCCCCCCTGCAGTGCACAGGGACCTTTTTAACTACATAAAAGTAAAGTTTCATGTGAATTAGTAAGAATTCATAAACTAAGTCTTGGAATGTTCTTTTTTAGCACTAAATGATACAACACTTGTTTAAAGTTAACAAGTCAGACAAAAAAAGAAAGAGCTCTGTGTACTAAAGCATAGCTTATAGAAAATAGCCTGACCATAAGAGCTCAGGCTTTGTTCTTCAGAGTAATCTTTCAGTCCAGTATTACACAATCACAGTCTATATAGAATTTTGATATTGACTTTACCTATACAGCAGGAACATTTTGTTTGCAAATTCTGAGTCTAAAATTTTGTTGTTAACACGGCATAATCAGCAAGCAGTATGAGTCTCTCTGAAACTGCCCTATTCCACTTTTATGATGCAAAAGGCACTTAGCACATACCCTAATTAGTGCTTGCAGGTAGAAATGCAGGGGGGTGGGCACCTTTTCTTTCTTATAAAAGGAGGAAGATGAGCTTCCCTTTTTTTTTTTTTTTTAAGCTAGGGTTCGTTCTTCCATTTTCTTCTTATAGCAGGGATATTTTTAGAACAAATTGTGAGATGCTCAACAATGCCTCAACTCTGGTAAGATAATAAGAGGAGGAAGGCTATGAAGACTGTAAAATGTTCATGTAAGAAGCTGGAGTGTCTCTGGAGTAGGAGGAGATGCTAGTGGCAGACTGGTGGCAAAGTGGTTGAGAGGAAATAGGAACAAGCTTTCAGACAGAGTCCAGAGAGATTTGTTTTCTGTAGCAAAGATGTTGTTCATTTGCTGCTGTTGCTGCCTGCAGAAAGCTGCAGGGTGGAGTTGTACCTACCTTGGGAAGCCTTTGAAACAGGTGGCAGAGAAATGAGAATGGTTCTTGCTTGCAAACAGACATGAGCAAGATGTGTGCAGACTGTTAAGCCCTGAATGAAAGATGCACCATGATCAGTTAGTAGCTAATACCAGGCTCGAGCCTCCCAGAAGTGGAAAGGCCTCTGGCAATAAGGACTGAGACCTTTCAGAATTCCTTTGGGAAAGGACTGTTGAGAGCACTATGGAGAGAGCAGGCGAGGAAATGGGTAATGGTGCGAAGACAAACAGCTCAGGAGCAAGCACAGAGCTGAGATTATGGGCAGATAAATGGAATATCTGAGTCAAGGAACTTGGAGGTGCTCCTCAAAAGCAAGGGGATTGGACATATGTACCAGTTGTTTGATGTCCTACTCCCCCACTTACATTGATAACACAGTAAAAGCTCTGTGGCTTAACCATTGGCACCAGGGTCTTAACAGCTATGTGTACTTGAATGTCCTAATTATACTGAGTGGCAATGGAATGATGGTTGATTTCTTGCTGTTCCTCGGGGGTACTAGCTGTTTGGGCTGAACCTGGGGACAGGGCTTGTCCTCACAGCGCCAAGATTGTCCAAAAAGCTCTGTCTGAAAACATGTTGCAGAGAGAGGAAGGAAGTGAGGCAGAGCCAGGTACTGTGGGGGTGAGCAGTGGCACAACCTGATGGCTTGCAGGTTCCTCTGGCTGCCTCAGCTGTTGTGAAGCAATCCAGAGTGTGACATATTGGCTTCCAGAGTGGCACTGGTGCAGACAAGTCATTCTTCAGGGCCAGATCTTTTAGTCCAAGGCTACTCTGAGGGTTTCAGTGTTACAAGTAGTTTTGACTGAGCTGGGGTAGTTGAAACTGAGTGTGCTCCAGGCAGTGCAGCTGTGTGCAGAGTCCCCCAGATCCTGTTCTCCTGAGCCCTTGGAGCTGTGCGCTGGTTCCTAGCTGATGTTGAAATACCCAACTCCTGCAACCCAGGCAACAAATCCTTCTGGGAATTGGATCTTTCTTCAAGTCTGGCCATGAAATTGATTACACAGGTAGGAAATTTATACAGACTGTGACAGGTCCATAAAGGAGGCTGAGCACCAGAGGTAGCCAAATTAGGCACTTTTAGTAGGAGGGAGACTCTCCTCTGCATTTCAAGCATCAAATCCTGCCTTGGCTGGCAAACCCTTTGCTGTGAGCAGGCTACCTCAGAAGAGTAAATTTGGCCAGACCTCTGAAAGGGTTTTTTTCATTGTAGCTGAGGTTTTGTTCTTTCCTTGTTTAGAAGGAATGAGTCTATTTATAGGCGTGACAGGTTCTGCTTCTTGGAAACCTCTGCCCTTCTCTTAGCATTAGGCAATGGGAGTTTCAACCTTACCTGTGAACCCTGGGGACCCGGCAGTGCTACAGTAAACTCTGGTGTGCTCTGTTATTTAACTCCCAGAGCCCCTGTCTCTCCTTGTTTGTCCTTGTATTAATTCAGTGTGAGTCTGTCTGCCCAGATGAATTGCAGCAGCACGGTGCCTGGGTAAGTGAGGAGCAAGACCTGGGCTTTGGTAGGTGTACTGGGCCAGCTGGGCTTCTTGCAGGCAGCTCCTGACTCTCTACAGCCCAAGAGGGGAAGCCAGGGTGGTTCATGTAGGACACACAGAGTCTGGGGTCTCTCTGGGGAGGGTGGTCTTGGTTACTTTCAAACAACTGTGCTAAGATGCATCTGTAGCTTTGGATTTGGGGTCCTGCAGAGCCCAGAATGATGAAGGCTGTCTAGAAACCATTTGTAAAGATCAGTACTTGATGGCATCAATAACTCCCTCTGGGCTTCTTGCAGGCTGAGATAGTGGCAGATTGTCAAAATTACTTAATGTCCTGGAGCACCACCCATTCCAGTATGAATAGGTTTCTTGTGTACTACTCACATGATCATGGTGTTTTTCTGGTGTCTCTATGGAGACTGGAGACATTCTTCTGGCCTGTTGCTTTGGGATCTTTTTTCTTCTTGCCTTTCAGGTAAATTGTCTGGTAGGTGAAAAGAAAGCAAGCAGATATAATCCTTGTGAATAATGGATAAAGCATCAGTCATGGAACACCAAAACATCTGGGCCCCTTTTATAGAAGGAGCTGGAAATATTTTGATTTTTTCCTTTTTTAATCTGCTACTATCCAGCTTGGCAGGGATTTAGCAAGCCTTGTGCAAAAAATAACTGGCCTTAGGCAAAGCTGGATGAAGTAGTGAGCATTCACATATGGATCCTCATCCAAATTAGGCTGGAGTGTGGATGACAGAGCGAAGTGGTGTTCGATTTGGGAAGCCTACCATGGCAAAATACTGGGGGAGCTTTCTAAAGATGTTCCAATCCCAAACACTCTCATTCTCATGAGATCAGGTGCTTCCCTTTACTGTTGGCTCCAGTCCCTCCAGGGAAGTGGTTTAAATGAGATTTATTTTTTTACCTTGGCCATATTAAGGTGTCTTGGTTTCCATTGGCATCCTGGAGAGGACAGCAATGTGGATGTGGGTAGGTTGCTTAGGAAGAGATGGTTTTGCAGTGTGGAGCTCCCTGGGGAAATGGATATGTGGGGAAAACCACAATTTATTGTCCTGTTAATATTTGGGATGAGTAGTAGGGGACCAGGCACATCTGTCTTGCCCAAACTGGCCCTTCAGGTGTGCTTAGGACAGCAGTAGGAGCAGTTGCCTTCTGTGATATTCTCCAGGATTTTTTTCTTCCTGAGCAATGGGCCTGTCCATGATGGTATGATCTGGTGCCTTTGCTTCAAGTCCCCCTGGTGTGTTTGGCTGCTCAAGATGACACAAAATGCTCTGTTGCATTCTGGGCTGCCGCTCCCAAACACCTTAGTCCTGGTTTACAAGTCCTGAATCTAGTCTTTTAGCTATAGCATGAAAAAACAACTCTTCACTTGCTGAAAGATAGCATGTTTCTTGGCAGAAACTCAGGTGAATGTAGTATCTCTACAACACCCAGAAAATCAGAGCCACCCCATAAATATCTCTCTAAATGCCTTCAGCTCTGCCAGTGAGTCTGTCTGGAGATTCATAATGATTTATTCTGTCAGGTTTGGTGTGTTTGGTGCCCTGCATAGGGACAAGGCAACACCCCTGGTGAGCTCATGGAAACTATTCCAGCCACCACCAATAGCAGAATCTGGTTTGATTTTGGTAGCAATAGAGCCTAGAAAAGGAGAAGCAGCTCAGGTGTTGAGTGTCTCTGCAAAGAGGACTGGAAAAATAGCAAGACACTCTTACAGCCCCCAGTGCCCTTGTGGGGAAAAAATTGAGATCACAAGAGGAAAACACTGGCATTTAGTTTAAGCTCTCCAACTGGGGAATGCATGGTGTTGAGTGAGGACTGGCTTCTGTCCTGTGTGTTAACAGAGGGAGCTTCTGCCTCAGTTTCCCTAAGTGTAGATCTGAAGCCATATCTGTATGTCCTTTCTAAGGGACTTTACAATCCATGTGATAGTTTCTTCTGTTTTGTGCATTGTGAGCCTGCTACCAGCAGTGATAAAAACAATTCATATTAACTGCATTAGTACTTTAAAGCTTAACTATCTTAACTAATGTGGAGACTAGTTACTGGCTTCAATCACCTAAGTACCACTGTACTCTATTTCTGGAGGAGTCAAAGCTGACTGTAAGCAAGGGAGACTAGGTGTGGGGCTTATGTCAGACCAACAAAGGTGTCCCAATTGTTAGTTCAGATTTCACTATAATTTTATTGAAGAAAGTAAAGCAAGCCTCAGTTTATGAAGAGGGCTGCTTTGTAGTGATTGTGATTCTGGGTTGCTGCCATGAGCCCAGGTCGGTCATTAAGGGACAAAACCTGCTGGCAAAGTGCTAGTTTGGACTGCACAAAACCTGCAGCATTGCTGTGGGGTAGGGACAGCAGGGGGAGAATCAGCCTTGCTCAGAGTGAGGTCTGTGGACACTCACAGAGGCTGCAGACAGATTTAAAGGTGACAGGAAAGCTAATGTAACTGGGAGGCTTTGAGACAGACTCTACAGCAACTGCTGGACTTGGAGCAGTCCTGTTCTGCAGTCACTTAGGCCAGGAGTGACATTTGCTTGTAAAGATAAGCTGGCAGCAGCAGCCTCCCTGAAGCCAGTGGAGTGTGTGAGCACACACAGTTACCTCTCTGCTCTGCTGTTGCATCACACACTTGGGTGCCCAGCAGGGTCATCCTGCCATCTGCAAAGGGGCCAAGTTAAAGTTCAGAGTCAACAAACACAGCAGTTTCTCTTCCATCCTCTGATGGGATCCTACTTTTACAGGGGCCTTCCAGGAGACAGGAGACTCTGCCCAGAAGTGTCTGAATGTTTCTTTCTTTCAAAAATGCCATTTGACAGATAGTAGAAACCCCATTTACTTCTAGGAGGTGGATATTAAGATCTTTTGCACCAAGACCCTTCACACTGAGAAGACAAAGCCTCTGGATCTGCTTCCCTTGAGCAAAACGCTGGCCCACATTGTACCTCCCTGTTTCTAGCCATACATTTGATTTTTCTGTTCTAGCTCAGGTATCAAGCCCAGTATCATGCTGAAAAGGCATACACTTCAGATCTGAGTGTTGGTGTTTAACAGGATTGATTATGTCTTGTTTTCAAAGGTGGTTGGATTTCACTGGAAAAGGCACTTTCCTAGTGATTAAACATGGTAATGTCAGGGGCTTGTGAAAAGGATCTTTGCCCTTTTGATAAGGAAAAAGGAGTTCAGAACAAGAACCAATGCACTTTAAGGCATTGGCACTTTTTTGGACAGAATGGACAGGAAGAAACATAGCTTGTTTTGCAGTTTAAATTCTTCTTTAAATGTGAAAACCAGTGAGCTGAAAACACACCAGACAGAATTCCTCTCCCTAGGCAAATGATCCCAGTGTTCTAGGCAATGTACAAATAGAGAAGCAAGGAATCACAATCAGCTAACTCTTCCCTGAGCAGAGCCAGGTACTTGGATACTACCTAAATAACAAATTTAGTAATACAGCAACAGCTTAATTCCTATGGCCTTAATCACCACCTTATAATGATGTTTGTACTTGGACTAAACAAGGTGCTTAATCATTTTCCTGAAGTACATGGTGTCAGTGGGGTTTCAGTACTGCACAAAGAAGTGCCTGGTAGCACAGATTTTCTCCAAATTAAAACAAATTGTCTCCAGAAATTCTAGTTCAGGAGGTGTCCTGCCATACCTTTTCTGATTGAACGTGATCACCCTCCTTGAGGATCCACTTTCAGTTCTCTGGTGGAGGATTGAACTCCCTGCTCTTCATCCGTAGCAACCAACCCCTTGCTGACTGACAAGCTCAGAGCAGTGCTGTTCTCCTCCTCATTTCCAAGAGTGGTTTTACACAAAAAATAGCTTCAGTCAGTGAGTTGCCGGATCGTGCCCCTTGGATTAATTCCCCCTTCCCTCTTGGAAAAGGGCATGTGTAGAAATCCTGGTAACTTGTTACACTGCCATTTGTGGACTGCAGGTTCTGGGCTCACACTCAGACACTGCATCAAGTCTTCTGCCCTCCAGACCTTTCCTAACACACTTTTTGCTTTTCCACCCTCCTGTATGGCCCCATTTCTCAACCACTAGAGAAACCTTAGGGAGAAGGACTTATCAGCAAGGCTGTCCTACATGGGAAGAGCACTGGGGGCTCCAACAGCTGCTCGGGGTTTGAGTCCCCTTGGCAGATGTTTGCTATTCCAGCCACTTCATTAATGTTGGAAACAAAACCCCTGATTATTCCTGACCAAAGCACCCCCTTTTTGATTGACAGCCAGTGTGTGTTTCATACAACATAACCCACTGTATTTCTCCAGCCACTGGTTTTTGATTTTTTAAAATAATTAATAAAAGAAATAAAGTTTCTACAGACATGCCAGGGTATCTAATCCCACCTGCCCATTGATGGTTCTGGTGAGGGCATCAGTGTTTCTAGGGCACAGGCAAAGGTGCCAGCCCCACATGTCTAGATATCCAGCCCTTCAGATGTGAGGAGAATTGTTTAAAGGCAAAAGGAGACTCCTGTCTCGAGGTCAGTGACATGCGAGTCGGGCGAGCCGGCGGCTTTCTTCCCCTCTTCATTTCTGGGCTGGATCTCCTAAGGCTCATGGAAGACTCTTTGATTTCCAGCACTTTTAATTGAGGAAACATTCCTCTGCTGCGTCTTGTCAGGTTTTGCAAAGCCAGTAAAATGCAAAATGAATTTGCAGTGGGGGTAGAGGGGCTGCAGCTACTGCCCAGACATCGAGGAAACGCTGTGGAGCAAAACGCCGTTTGCTGCTGGTTTCTGCTCTTCCAGGATTTCTTGCTCAGGAAATATTATTTGCAATAATTATCAGCAAGCAGCGATTGATTAAATTAATGTTACTGGGAATTACTTTGTTTGCTTGGGAAAAAAAGTCTGAAAAAGGAGCAAAGAAAGTGTGTTCCTAAAATGTTTTATGTCTGGATTAAGAAGTGAGTGTTCATGGAGCTACAGTCAGAATGAAGTCAGCAAATTGCCTTCAATATTTGCAGCTTGTTTAGCAACAGTTTAAGCCATTTAAAAATAGTTATCTCATCGGGGGAAAAATCCTTGAACTCCTTAGTGGTTGTTGTCATTCTAGTGAAATTCCTCCCTGGAAAGATGGCTTTAACTTTTCAAAATAGAATGAAGCAAAACCATTTCCCACCAGTTTATTTTAAATGAGAAGGCAACGCCAACGGCTCAACGAGCAGAACACTTTGTTTTCTCTTTGGTAGAATTTGCTGTGCTGTCTATTTTAAAGCCACGTCACGGGTTTTTAAGAAAAAAAAAAGTTCAAAAAGATAAATCAGAAGTATTGTATTTCCTTGTGTCTGCCTTCCAGTCTTGGCAGCGCGCGGGCAACGCGAGTGTCTTCTTTCCTCTTCGGTTCTAGGGCTCCCCAATGTATCTCTGAAGTTTAAAGCCAAATGATTCTTGTAATTGACAGACAGTTTGTAGAGTTTGGAGGGCTTTTAAAAATATAGATCAATAAAATAGAAGTTGCTCAAGTGGTTTATGAGAGTTTGAGATGGTCGTTTCCTTTTGCAAAAACAGATGCAGTTTTCTGATAGTAAAAGAAGGGTTTGCTGCCATTTGGATCATCAAAGCATGAAAACTAAAGGGTGGCTGACAACATTTTTGCAGATTATTTAAATCCTTGTACGGAAGCTGCAAATAATAAGCTGTATTTTTTTTTTGGTGGGGTGGCACATCTTTGTACTGAGCCTCTCTTGAGAAGCCTGTGGCCACCAGCAGCCACGGGCTGCTCCAGGAAAACCAGGCAGGGAGAGCTGAGATCCGGAGGATCCCTCATCCACCTTCCCTGGAATGAGGTGTCCCGGTGATTCCCGTGCCCAACCACCCTGATTCCAAGCAAGGCATAATTTCTCAGCAGGCTGAAATCCCCCCTTTGGGAGCCGTCATTCCTGCAAACCAGGGGAACTGCCGCGGAGAGGCCACAGGGCAGAGAAATGAAACTCAGGGCTGAGAGACAAAACAGCTTTGGCGGAGCAGGGGAACCTCGGCGCTGCCGGGGGGCTGCACGGGCTCTGTCCTCAAGGCTCATCTGTGCAAAAATGCAGCAGAGAGAAGCCAGAAAATCACCTCGTCTGCCAGAGCAGCCGAGGGACCGAGCGAGCTGCGTTTCCTTCAGCAGAGCCCCTATAAATAGTCACTTCTCTGCCGCTCTCCAGCGCTTGGGGAGCGGGGATTCGGTGCCCATCGGAGAAACCCGGAGGGGGCTTGGGAAGAGCTGGGATGTGCGCTTTAAAGGTTTTTCTAAAACTCATTAGAGGCTGGGGGAGGGAAGGGGCGGGGGGTGGGAGAAAGAAGAAAGGAGAAGGAAAAAAAAAAAACCACAACCAAACAAAACACAAAACAAAACCCGAAACAACAAACAGCCCCGCTCTGGAACCTTTCCAGCTTCTGCACCACAAAAAAAAAAAAAGGAGGGGGGGGGAAGCAAGCAAGCAATAGACACAAACACACATGCACACACATACACACACACCCCCCCGGTATCTTAAAATAGAGAGCAGGGAGGGGAGAGGCGCGGGATCCTCCCCGCCCGGCGCAGGGTAAGGCTGGTGCTCGGCGGGAGCAGCGGGCGCCCTGATTGACAGCCCGGGCGTCCTAAAAAAGGCGGCGGAGAGATGCTTATCGGCGGGTTTATATAGCGGGGGAGCCCG
>NW_009952368.1:92918-94789 GCF_000747805.2 Chaetura pelagica | reverse complement strand
CCCCGAGGGCATCGCCCCCGGGGGCATCACCCCCCGAGGACATCGCCCCCGAGGGTACCATCCCCGAGGGTACCATCCCCGAGGGCATCACCCCCCGGGGCAGGGGGAGCGGAGCAGCCCCTGCCGGGGCTCGGAGGGTGCCCCGGGCACACAGGCACCGTTTGCCAGCCTGGCTGCTCTGCCCGTGGTGGGGCGAGCAAATTCCTGCGTGTCCCACTCCTCCGAGGCTCCCCCAAACCCAGTCCCTGCCGTCACCCCCTGTTTTCAACCTCTGTCGCCAGCGTGAGAAAACTGCGCGTCCTGCTGCTCTGAAGGAGACTCTCCCAAACCCCGTCCCTGCCATCACCCCCAGTTTTCAGTCTCCATTCCCAGTGCAAGCAAACTCCTGCACGTCCCGCTCTTCTGAAGGGAAGGAGACTCCCCCAGACCCAGTCCCTGCCGTGAATCCCAATTTAAAATCTCTGCTTTAAAATCTCAGCAAATTCCTGCATGTCTCTCTCCCCTGAAATGAAGGAGCCTTCCTCAAACCCAGTCCCTTCCATGAACCCCAGTCTTCAATCCCAATCCCCAACATGACTGAACTCCTGTCCCACTCCTCTGAGGGGAAGGAGGCTCACACCCCCTCCCCAAAACCCAGTCCCTGCCATCAACCCGTTTTCACACCCCAACAGGAGCCTTTGCCTTTTGCTCCCTGTGTTTCCCAGGGAAGAGGGGACATGTCACTTAATAAACCTTCAGGGCCACGTTGCCAATCTCAGTGTGTCGTGGTGGGATTCAGCTCTCATCTTGCTGGGGGTGTTTGCAAATAAATAACCAATGCAAATGAGAATGAGTTAACAGGAGCACAGGTCCTCTATAGAAAAGTGGCCTTGAACTTGTGCTTGTTGAAGCCATTGGTGGGTTTTTCATTGCCAACTCTGGGAGTACAAAGAAATTAAGAGAAAATGTGAAAAAGCAGAAAAAGTGCTATTGAGACAGCATTTTCTTCCTGAAATTCTCTCTTCCTTTGAAAGAAGTTCGGCTCTTTCTAAGAAAGATGATGTGAAAATCCTGCTAATGATTTTGCAGACTTAGACACCAGAAATAGATCTGTACAAATGGGTTTCTCCTGGACAGATACCACTGATTTTACTGCCATAAAACGAGTGATTGGGTCTTCACCATGGGTGCTACTTGATTTCATAAACAGATCGGTGTAATGTGGGCTTTGAAAAAGCCACGTTCAAGTAAAAATATCATTCTGAGAATGCATTCTAATTAAAAAAAAAAAAAAAATAAAAATTATTATTTTATTTTTTTTTCCCTGGCAAAGTATGCAGTTTTCCAGATTTATTTTTGTCCTGGTTTGAGGCAGGAGGAAGCTGTTCCTGTGTCAAACTGTGACAATGTTCTTCTCGTAAGGCCCCACTTCCAATGATGACACCCAATGTCTTCAGAGAATCAGATGACGAAAGTGAAAATTAAAAATACATTCTTAAAAAAATCCAAACAACTGAAATATTTGTAAAAGCCTAATTCCTAGTCAAATAATATACATTTCAAAGCTATAGAATTCTATTTTTCCTGCAAGTGTGAATTCGCATCGGTATTAGGCTGTGTTTAAAAATTCAAGGCTTGCACTTTGACTTAGGTTTGGTGCTCTGTTTTGTTTTAAATGCTCAGCTAAATACAAATAAGAAGGAACTTTTCAGGTGGTAGTGGAGCTGTGCTAATATATAACCTGCTCTGAGGTTACCTAAGTTTGATGAGTAAACCCTTGATCCAGGCGTAAGGCTTCCTCCAACTTCAATATTTATTTATGTAAATAATTAAAGATCCAGATGTGATTAGCAGGCTGAATCAGAATTAAGACCCACAATGACCTGCTTTTT
>NW_009952368.1:76478-92860 GCF_000747805.2 Chaetura pelagica | reverse complement strand
GACGTCCTTTGCCTGCTCTAACTAATCGCTGGCATATTTTTATACCAGAAGATCTGGTTGTTAATCAAGATATTGCTGACAAGGGAATTTTCCAGAGCTGATCCCTGGCTACTGCGTAGACGCTGAAATTCCGTGCTTGGCCAAAATAGGCATGAAAGTCCCAAATGGTTTCAGTGCGTGGCAGCTTGAAGTTATGCGGAGAGGGCCTGATTCTTCTCCCGTCAGAGACCGTGGTGTGACTTCCACAGACTCAGTCTGCCAGGAAAATTTCTATCTCCTGTGCAGCAAGAGGAAACACCAGAAAAGAAAGCTCCTTTTAGCACCCAGAAGGAATAATTATCAAGATCTAGAAGCACATACAACTAACGCGGCATCGAAACGCATGATCTGAATGTCATGTTCAGGCTAAAGGATCCTTAGTGGTTTTGATGGACGGGGATTCCCAGCAGCTGTTTTGAGTCTCACCACCCCCATGGGAAAAAAAGAGATATTTTTACATATATATCTATATATATATATATATGTGTAGTTCTCTGACAGGTATAGCAAACATTGTCTTCATAAGACTAATATATGTTCATTAAACACTCATTAATAATCCTCAAATGATTCAGCAGTGGATTCTGAGTGATGCTGGCGTGACTCTTGTGGTTACTGGTCAATTAAAGTCTTATTTCTCTTTATGCCTTGGATCCTTAATGAATTTGCCCTCAAGATTGTGTTTCTAGCCGAAGCTCTTGGCTGTCCCTGTGTTTAGGGTGGATTGTGAATATCTGCTTCTAATGGGATAAGCTGTATGGAATTGCAGTGCTTGAGAAGTTACATACGGAGAGAGATTTGATTGCAGGATTAAATCCATAAAAGAAATTGCTACAAAAGTCCATGCTTCCAAATTTTAAGCTTTCTGAGGTTTATAGGAACAATTGAAGTCCTATAGGTCTTAGGGAATGGAAAAGTTTGTTTAAAGCAGGAAATTCTGTCATTGTCTAAGAAATGGACAATGATAAATAAAAGATAAGTAAAGATAAGATAAAGAAATATGAGTTTGTAAAATACTCAACACAAACATGTTCTAAAAAGCCCCAAAAAACAAACTCCCAAACAAACCCTAAAGCACTTCAGTGAATGAAGGCTGCAGAAATACAGCACCATGGCATTTAACTCACTGCATTTCCTTTATCCCTTGAGTTAAGCAGGGAGGGAGGGAGTCTCAGTCTCTCTGAGATCTAAAAGAAATTAATTTTAATCTAAATCACAGAAAATTACCCCGCTGGTGTAGTCATAGCTGAGACTTGGGAGTGTTTAGTACTGAGTGATTAGTTCCTCCAGCTGAACTTCCCTCCAGCTTTTTCTCAAGTCAGGAGTCAAATTTTGGAGGCACTTTCACAGGCTAAAGAGTTAAGAGTTCTTTCATCTTGGGTGAAGTCAGAGAAGTCTGATATGCCTTTATAATTTATTTGGAGCTGAAAGATAGAAGGTGTTGAGGTCGTGCAGCGTGTGTTTAGCAACATCCTTTGTTAAGTGAAGAGAATAAAACATCAGTGACCAAATGGAAAATGTGGGTTTTTTTGGCTGTGCTCAAACACTAAATATTTAAGCACGTGCAGCTGATTTGGGACAAAACAAAGTGGTTAAGTAGAGAGAAATGGGGGATGGAAAGAGGGTTCAGGACTTTTCCTGTGCCTCGTGAAGTGAGAGCTGACATTTTAGTTGTAAGGAGCATCCAGGAGGTCTAATCAAAGCTCACTGAGAGATTCCCATTGCGAGGAGCTTGGAATGAGCCTCAAACAGAATTATCTGGGGTGTTTTTTTTAAGAAAAATGCAATTCCCTGGGAAAAGGATCCATCATTAGCTTAAAATTTAGTGTATGAACATGTATCATGGTGTTTATTGAGACAAATAAGCAAGGCTTTGCTAATACTGAACCTGCAGCAAAATACCTGCCTAGTTCAGAGTTGTTGTGATTAAAAACTAGATTTGAACAGAAATATTATCAGATGGTGGTTAATACCTCTTTGATTTATGACTTTTTGGATTGTGATGACTTAGTGAAAACAGTATTTATTTTGTTTGATGATTATTATTATTTTTTGCTATTCATATTGCATCTTAGCTAATTAATTTGTATAAGTAATTATTTTGGTGTTAATGTATATTGTGCTTGGTTTCTTACAATGATTTCTGAATGTTGCTTTTGGACCGAGCAGAGTCCTGTAGGAGTCACTTTTCAAATTGTCCTTATTGTCCTGGTTTGAGCCAGGATAGAACCAATTTTCTTTGTAGTGATTTTATTTTTTGGTTAAATTCAATTTTACCTTTAAAAATCTTAGGAGGCGTTTATACCGATTCCGTTTTGGTTCCTGCATTTTTAAAATCTTGGTTCAGCAATACATTCAAACTCCAAGTGACATACTCATAGGACCAGGCATGATAAATAATCAAAGGACATGGTCAGTGTATGATATTATGAGATCAAACTGGGAATGTTTCGTATCTATTGAGGTCACTAAAATAGATTGAAAAATAAACGCCGGGGTGGTTGTGGCTGGAGGGGAAATTGTGTGATAGTGGAATTCCTTACATAGTGCATTGAAAATGGACAATTTCATCTTGGATGTCCTATCTCTTATTTATCCCCCAGTGAAATTAAGATGGCTGAATGAAAAAGAATCACGTCTCCTCTTTCAAGAGACCTTTTTTATGGCTCTTCAGTTTGTTTTAGAAAAATTCGTAGTGCGAATTGTTTCTTGTCTGTGCCGCGTGTTAATTTCTACCCGGACCCGTTCTGGAGCTCCTCAAAACCCCTCACATTTGAAATTATCTTAGGGATTTATAACTTAAATTCCAGTGACCATCAGTGGAATTTAATTCTGTTCTGCAGGGAGGTTTATTATGGTATGTATCTCGGGTGGGACTGTGCTGCTTTCTCTGGCTGCTGCGGTAGCTCTGCTAGCACCAAACCCTGCGTGGACGTGGTTGTGCAGGCACCAAGATGCTGTTTGTTGGTGGGCTTGTTTGGACTGGTCTTCAGAGAGAATTTGCTACTTTGACATCAAATCTTTGCACTTGTGTAAGGGGATGTGTGTGAGGGGGGTTGTACCTCTCTCTGAGTATCTTTAAAGTGCCACAACTTGGGGAAAGGGACATGACCTTGATTTTCTCCGCTTGTTTACTGCTCTGCTTGCTAGTCTGTGGAACAAGTTGCTTTTAAAGAACACTAATAATTATGGCTTGCTTCCTTTAAATTATTATTTGACATTTTTGGTGGGGTTTTTGGTTGTTACCTGAGGTGGTTTTTTTTGAGGGTGAGACCTTGTTCAGCATTTGTGCAGCTGGAGTTTTAACATCGGTGTCTAGTACAGATTTATTCAAAACTTAAATTCTTCTTTTCCAATGCTTTTTTTTTCTGCCTTCTGTTGTTTTATCTTAGGATGAAATTGGGAACTGCTTCTCCCAAAGATTTTTTGAGCTGTCATTTTCCGGGTATATTTGATATTTTCTGGATTAAACTAAGCAACCACTGGGGTGGCAAGGAATTGCTGCTTATGGGATAAAGTGTGAGCATTGATATTCCTGGTCCTGAGTCAATCTTCTCAGCCTTTTTAGGAAACCATGGTGAGAAAGCAGATTTATTGTGTCTTAAAACAGCTCAGTTTTTATGTGTGACCTTACAAGATTCCTTCTGATTCTGTTCAAAAAGGCCTCGATATGGGCAAGGTTTGAATTTGCTCTGGGATATTACTTAAAATTGGGGTGAAAACCATTTGGACTGGTCTTCAGAGAGAATTTGCTACTTTGACATCAAATCTTTGCACTTGTGTAAGGGGATGTGTGTGAGGGGGGTTGTACCTCTCTCTGAGTATCTTTAAAGTGCCACAACTTGGGGAAAGGGACATGACCTTGATTTTCTCCGCTTGTTTACTGCTCTGCTTGCTAGTCTGTGGAACAAGTTGCTTTTAAAGAACACTAATAATTATGGCTTGCTTCCTTTAAATTATTATTTGACATTTTTGGTGGGGTTTTTGGTTGTTACCTGAGGTGGTTTTTTTTGAGGGTGAGACCTTGTTCAGCATTTGTGCAGCTGGAGTTTTAACATCGGTGTCTAGTACAGATTTATTCAAAACTTAAATTCTTCTTTTCCAATGCTTTTTTTTTTTCTGCCTTCTGTTGTTTTATCTTAGGATGAAATTGGGAACTGCTTCTCCCAAAGATTTTTTGAGCTGTCATTTTCCGGGTATATTTGATATTTTCTGGATTAAACTAAGCAACCACTGGGGTGGCAAGGAATTGCTGCTTATGGGATAAAGTGTGAGCATTGATATTCCTGGTCCTGAGTCAATCTTCTCAGCCTTTTTAGGAAACCATGGTGAGAAAGCAGATTTATTGTGTCTTAAAACAGCTCAGTTTTTATGTGTGACCTTACAAGATTCCTTCTGATTCTGTTCAAAAAGGCCTCGATATGGGCAAGGTTTGAATTTGCTCTGGGATATTACTTAAAATTGGGGTGAAAACCATTTCTTTGGCTCAAACACTTGCTGAACCTTTTTCCTTTAAATTGAATGGATCCTGTTACAGAGTTCCTTGGGGGAAAGCAGGACCCTGTGGGAAAGGAGAAGGGAATCCATGTAGTCTGTGCCCCAGCGTGGGGAAAAATGAGATGCCATCCATTCAAAGTGTTTGATCTGAAGCATAACAGCTGGATTAATCCCATTAAGTAAAACAAATGTGAAGTTGTAGGTGGACCTTCCACCAGGCTGACTCAACCCAGCCCTGTGTCTTCGGCTTTATTCCCCCCTCGGAACGCTGCGGGTCTGTGCCATCCCAGGCATTGCTACAGGCTGTTGGAAGGAGTTTGGGGCTTGTGGTGTGTGAAATGGCTGCTCAGGAGACCTAAATGTCTGAAATAGCTCAGGATGTCCCTTAAAGACCTGTGTCCCACAATGTGTTTGCTGGGGGAAGGAGGCCAGAAGGAACATGCTTGTTTATATGGGAGTGATAGGTGCCAACTTCCATTGCAAAGCTGGAAGTGTCTCTGTGTGGGTATCTACATTGCTGCAGTGCTGCTGGGGTGCTTTTTCTGATTATTGGTGCAAACATATGAAGAAAAAAAGGCTTCTGGGTTTAGCTTACAAAGATCAGCATAATTCTATAATTTAATAGTGAAAAGTAAAAGCAGAATGACAAGGGAAATCTATTAATCTCAAAAAATGTGTGTTGCTTCTGTAGGTGTCTCTGATATCCTGTATTAGGGAAGCTCTAAAGTATTTCTAATAAATGTAATTAATTCAGAGACAACACAGATCCTAGCAGATCCAGTCACATTTCCATTGATGTCTCTGATTGCTCCTCTGAAATCTTAGTAAAGTCAGAGTTTGCTGTCAGGACTGTCTCTCTGCTCCCGTGGTGTGATTTATTCAGTTGCAACCTCAGGAAAGTCTTGAGTTTTCTCTAAACTCTCACCCAAATAACTCCTTGTCTGTTTTAGCCCTACAAAACCGAGGTCTTTCTGTAGCCATCATGCTGAAGACCAGCTCAGCAATGAAGGTAAACTGGGCAGACGAGTGGATTCACCTGTAGCAGCTGAAGATTTGGCACAAAAGTTAATTTTCAAGATTGTTTTTCAGGATGCCCTCCTTGGTTTTTACATGTTTTGATGCCTGTAGTGGAAAATACAGCTCAGAAATGCCCAAAAGTCAGTGAGGGATAATAATAGACTGGAAAATAATAACTATATACTCAGAGAGGAACCTGACCATTTTCTCTGTCAGATTACACATTAAGGGTGGTATTTCAAAAACAAAACCACATCAGAATCTGGATTTGAAAACAGGTCTTAGACTGAGCAGGGAAATCTGGCTCTGCAGAAGTTCCAAGGCTAGACATTGAAAACATTGGAATCAAGGCTGAGTTTTGCTGTGTGTGTCTCAGTGCAGTTAATAGTGGATAAAAGAAATTAATGAAAGGCAAAAGTACATGGAACAAAACAGAAAAGCACACCCCAGTAATTGCAATAAAACCTACAGTGGAGAGGAATCAGCATTGTGGTTGTGGTTAGGCATGAATAAGCACTGTGGAGGAATGTTGTAATAACTGGTACTAATGGTTGTGGGATTCCACTGGGAAGACTGACACCTACACCTGATTTTTCTCAAGCCTCCTGCCTTACACTGAAGCACAGTTGAAATCCATCTACACACAGTTCCAGGCTTAAAAGCTGTTGGTTTGTGAAGAGCTGCTGACTTGAGTTTGGGCTCTGCTTGGGGGCTGGCACGATGCAGACCTGGTGCCACGGCTACCCCATTGTTGTGCTGATGGTTTTTATGACTTTTGTTCCACTTGGTGCTGTAAATTGCAGGAAAAAAGGCAGCCTTGTCCAGGAGGAGGAATGTCCCCCCAGCATTGCTGCCTTCAGTACCAGTGGGGGGTGAGCAAAGGCAGGAATCTTTACTAGGGAAGCTGGGGGAAAAGGCTTGAGACAGTTTTGAGTTGTGTGAAGCTCCCAGTCAGCTCACCTGCCTGTGGGGAACTGGGCAGAAGCTAAGGAGCCTTTTTGTTTATTCCTCTGTTTACTTGTGTTGAGCATGACATTTATTTTCCAGAGGGCGGGGAAGGACAGCTCAGAACATCATCACCTTGGCAGTGTGTTGATCGAAGGGTCAACCCACCTTTGGAGAGGATGAAATGGTGACAGGAGTGTTGGGACAGGGCTGGGTGGCTGCAAGACATCCCTGCCTCACTGACTTTGAAGTCACTTCCAGAGTGACTCTGTGCAAAGTGAAAGTACTAGAAGTAGGCAGAAAAATGGATGTTTTGGTTTGCTGGTAGATAAAAGAAATAATAACCAATTGGCCTCTTCACAGTGAAGCAAGATGTTTCAGATTTATCTTGGCAAGTGATAAGTTTAAAAAGGAGGCGTGGGGGAAATCAGATCAGAGAAAAGACTTGAGCTGGAATAAATACTCGAAACATCTTGTCTAAAGGCTGAAACAAAACTTTGTAAAGCTTTCCTTTTTTGTATGAGACATTTGGCAAAGCAGTGAAGTCACTTTCTCTACTGCAAAATGGTCTTTTTTTTTTCTTCCTCTTTTCTCCTTTGATGAAAGGCAATTACAAGTGAATGTTTTCAGTCAGTTTGATATAAGAATTGCTCCAGCTGGACTGCAGAAGCCAGAACATGTTAACATGAGCCTCATTTGCTAGGAAATAAGAGTTCCTTGGAAAGTTTAGGGCATGGTGATGTCATTTGTGAAAGTCAAGGTAACAGGAGAGGATCAGAAGGACAAGCTGATGGGAGCTGGGCTGTGGGTGCCCTCTGAGCACAGATTTGGGTCACTCAGATGAGACACACCAGGTTCTGCCTCCAGCACCACAGGGTCAGCTCACACCAGCTGCTGCAGGGCTGTGTCTCCTCTTGGCACTGCTGGTGTTTATCTCTCTCTGCTGGGAAGGGTTTCTGTGCCAGGGGGGCTCTGGTGGCTCCCACCATGGGTTGGGTGGGGGAGATGAATGCCAGAGTTTCGGGGTAGGTTTAGTAGCAGTGAATCGTGAGGTCATTGTAATATTGCCACCCAGGGAAATGTTGGAGATGGATTTCTGCCCCCCTGGGGATCTATTCCTTGTGTTCCCAGCACTCGGGGAGAGTCTAGATGAGAGGCTTCTAGCCCTTGTTGAGTGATGTAAAATTCCCAAAGCTACATTTTAATGACATCTTTTAAAAGACATAAAGATTTGGTGTTAGGACCTGGCTAACAGGGTAAATACTGAACATTTTCCATCTGCTTCTCTTGTAACTTTTCATTTGACTGACTCTTGGCATCTTCTCCTTCATTTCTCTTGGCCAGAACACAGCTTAGAAGAACACCACGTTACCACTTGCAGATATTTTGGGCAGGTGTTGGGGTGCTCAGAGCTCAGACACATTAAAGTAACTGAAGGGAAGGCTAAGAACAGCCTTTCACAAATTAATGCTCCGTCCTCCCAAGCATGGACCCCTGCACTGGTATTCAGGTCTCTTCCGAGAGGAGTTAGCACATCCCAGTGTTGCAAATGAAGTTAGATACTTGCTGCTTCTCACATGTCCCCTCTGGGGCCCTGGATATGTTCAGAGGACAATTGCAGTGGGGTCTGGGTGTTCCTGGGAGCACATGTGCCGTGAGGAGGCAAAAGGCTCCGTTCTTCTCTTTGCTACCTGATGGGAATTGATGAGGGTGGGAATGTTCTTGGGGTCAACATCAGTTAACTGCTTCTGTAAATCTCTCTCTCTGAAGTGGGACACATGGAAGGGCAGTCCAGCATCTTTTCATCTGAAAAAACCCACACCAACCACACCTTAATGAACTGGGCTCCCCAGTTCCAGAGGGACAGGGATCTACTGGAGAGAGTCCCAGGGAGGCTGCGAGGATGATGAAGGGACTGGAACACCTGCCTGATGGGGAAAGGCTGAGAGACCTGGGGCTGTTCAGCCCAGAGAGGAGAAGCCTGGGGGGGGGATCTAATTAATGTCTATAAATACATGAGGGCATCAAGAAGGCAGGGACAAGCTCTTGTCACTTGTGCCCTGTGACAGGACAAGGGGCAATGGATTCAAACTGAAGCCCAGGAAGTTCCACCTCAAGATCAGGAAGAGCTTCTTTGCTGTGAGGGTGACAGAACCCTGGGACAGGCTGCCCAGAGAGGCTGTGGAGTCTCCTCTGGAGACTTTCCAGACCTGTCTGGATGCCTTTCTGAGTGACCTGCCCAAGTTGTTTTGTTGTTTTTTTTTTGTCCCTGCTCTGGCAGGGGAGTTGGACTCGATGATCTTCAGAGGTCCCTTCCAACCCCTGATATTCTGTAATTGTTGACTGATCTGTTCATACCTCTTGATGGTTGGCACTTCTGTAGAGCATAAATGTGTATAGTTCAGTAAGAAGAAAAGACTTGCAGTAAAAACAAGAAGACATTTTCTGTAAGAATATCCAGGCATATATGATGAGCAGGAACAAGGCAGCCTCTTCCCTGTGCAAGATTGTTATAAAATTATGGTTTTAGCAGCATTTCTTTCTAGAATATTTGAGCTGTCCCTAAACCACAGAAATTGAAAGGCCACCCTTAATCAACAGCTGCCAGACAAAATTTGCTTTGTTTTTTTTAATTTGTGTATTAAAAAAACACGCTTTTTTTTTTGAAGGAAGGAGAAAACCAGTTTTCCAGGACATCCTAGATAACAAGAGTAAAATTCCCTTTGAAAATGTGATGACAGAAAATATGCAAATGCTTATTCTCTTTTTTTTTATCATTCTGTGAGATTCAGAGCCCAAACCTTACGATGACCTTAAAATGTGTTTGGATGGGCACATTCAGGTCTTATCTTGTAAATTCTTTAACATGCCAGTGGTTTCTATTCATGCAGTTAGTTGGCTGACTTAACACAGCTACTCATGAAAAAAAAAAAAAAAAAAAAGATTTGAACTGGGAGCTTTTTTATTTGCTCTGAAACTCAAATCATCTCACTGCTAGTTTGTGGGTTTCTTCAAAATAAGAGAGTTATTTTAAGAGAGTTATTGTAAGAGTCATCAAGTCACCTTTGAACACTCCACTCACCACCTGGCTTTGGATATTTCTACTAGTGATTATCTGGCAAGTTACAGGATAGCTAGTGGCTGGTTTTCTTGCTGCTGCAAATTATTATTATTATTATTATTATTATTATTATTTTTCTGCTGGGATTTCACCTTACAGGGGTTAGATTTCATCTGAATTAAATTTTAATAGCCATCTCCAGAACAAATGTTGAAGCAAGAAGTGAGTGTGCAGGGACCTGTTGCCACACTGAGTGTGCAGCTGCCTACCTGGGTGCATTGAAAAGCAAAACACTGTTGTGTAAGCACAGAAGGCTTGAATCCTTAATAAAAGCATCTCCTCTTCTTTTACAAGACAGAGAAATGTGTATTTTAATGTTTGTGGTTACTCAAATAGGGTATTTTATGGCAGATTAGCCTGTTGTCTTTGAAGCAAAATGAGCAGTGGTGGTACTTTCTTATGGGAAGTATCTCCTTGTGTGTTGTACTTGTATGTAATTGCATAACTTGACACCTCTTTAGGAAAGCCTGTTGCTCTGGTTTGTATTTATTCATCTGGCTCAAAGAGGGAAAATACAAAAAATCCCCAGTCTGAAATAGAATCCAAGTGATGTAATAATTGATAAAACAAAATGGCAACAAGTCTGAAGCAAATGGGGAATTTTTTTTTTTGGCCACAAAACATTAGCATGAGTTTGTGAAGACATTTTGCTTCACCCTTCTGTCTGTTTTGTTCAAAACCTCATCTTGACAGCTCTGCTAACAGTTTGTTTTGTTCCCCCAGTGACTAAGTAGTGGAGGAGCTGATACTTGGAGTTTTCTGTGACAGCAGAGATGGTACTAGGCAGTTTGGATCTCAGCTCTCTGCTCTTGGTTGTGCTCCTTTCCTTTCCTTAAGCAGATTTGGTTTAGGTTGCTGGATAGTAGTGACAGGAAGCCATGCCAGGAGTTGGAAGGGTTGGTTTCACCTTGTTGCAATAAATTACAGAGCAATCATAAACGATGGGAAGGAGTTTGATGAAGTGGGTGAGGAACAATTGATGGATTATTTTAGTTAAAACTACTTAGAGCCCAATCCAACTCCTACTGAAGTCAATTAAATCGTAGTTGGATCAGGGCCAAAATGAGTCAAATTCAATTATGCCTGAACTGTAAACATTTAAATGCACATTATTCCAAGGCAGTTTAGCACATATTTTACATTGAAACAAAAGCCTTTATGAAATCCCAGCCTGAGAGTCTTTTACCTGTACAGCTCTAAGGAAACCTTTTTTCTTGTGGCTGGGAGATGGAGACCTCTTAGATGGGTGCCTGACCCCAGCAGCACCTGTCTGTTGTGAGAGGATGCCACAGCCATGGGTCCTGTGCTTCTGTCCATCAGAGATGGGCTGGTGATGGCATGAGAAGGGGCAGCAGAGATGGCTGAAAAGTGATTGTAGAAATCCCACTGTTGTCTCATCTAATTGTCAGGTTTTAGAGAGCTTACTTGTGTAAGGATCAGCTCAGCTCATAAGCATCTGAAATGTTTGCATGAGCTCATCCCAAAGCTGCAGTCATTATGGAGACTCCTGCTCCTCACTGTCCCCTCGCCAGCAGGGTGAAGGCACCTCCTGCTGTTTAGAGCAGCTCAGATTTGGCAGGTGTAGGGTTTCCTGCTGGGATAGGCTGTCCCGGGAGGTTTTAGCACCACATCTTAAGTGCCATCCCTAAATATCTGTCAAAAGACACTTGGAGTTGTGTGTAGCAGGGAGTAGCTGTTAACTGGGGTCACTCCTGTCTCTCAGGCTGAACTAAATCCGTCCCCATGGACAGACGATCTCCCAGTCGATGCCAAGAGCTGAAAGGGCTTCTGCAGGGCTGGAGCTTGCTCCTGTTTGTTTGCTGGTTTGCTCAGCAGCTGTGGGTAAAATGAAAGACAGGGCCTGATCCTGCTTTTAAAGAAGGGCACAGCATGGCAGAGTGAAAGGTCTGTGTGGTGGATGGAGGTGCTGGAGGTTTGCAGAGCAGTGAAAGGGCAGAAAATGGGACATGGGTGGGAATGGAGAAGATTGATTTGTGTGCAGAGTCTTCAGAGCTCTCTAGCTGGTTCAACAGAGCTGGTTTTCAGTCTGGCAGACTCAGTTTAGCAAATTGTTTCCTTTTCTTTTGTCCTGTCACATTTTTCATAGTTGTTTCACCTTTTTTTTTGGTATCCTTTCCTGTTTTCCATGCATTTGTGTCACAGCAGGATCAATTAACAGCCTCCAATAGGACTTTCCAAAGAGCTCCTGACTATGAAATAGACATTTCTGTCCTTCAGAAAAGGGTAAAAGTGATACCTCCCCAGGAGTGTTAATCAGGAAACAGGGATACAACCACGATAAAGATTGATACAGGATTTCTATGGTGCATACTCAACTTTAGGAAAAAATATTGCCTGTTTTCTTCCCCATTGGTAACCAAAGACACGACCACAAAAGCAATAGTTGACTTTAGTATGTCTGAAAAATCCTGATTTCTGTGATCCTTGCCTCATTTCTTCCTTCTAACATGGTTAGTCCTGTTGCAACTTGTAAAAATGCATTAAAATCAGTTGACAGCTATTTACAAACTGAGCATTCCTAGTATCTATTCACAGATGCTGTGACTGATCATCCTAGGTGTGATATGTTTGACTCATATTAACTCACCAGTGATCTTAACTTTGGTATCACCTTTCCAAAAGCAAAAGCAGAGAGAATTTGGTTTTTTTTGCCTACTGATTGTGTTTCTTGAAGTATCTACCTGCCAAATAAAAGGGGTATTTTCCTGTAGTAAATTATGGGCTAGAAAATCCTTTTGGACAGGGAAGGATACTAAAAACACACACATTCATCAGTGTGCTGTGATGGCAGCTTTGGTTGAAGAAAAAACATTTCTTTTAGGGGGAAATATCTTGGGAAAGCTCCCAGTATTTCTTAGGAAGCAAAGCTGGTGGTAATTTCTGAGTATTTCTGTGATGATTTGAACTTCTTGCTGGTGATGTACCAGGACACAGCTCCACCTACCCTGAACCCACTTGTGCCTGCAAAGTATTCACCAAGTATTTCTTACATATGAAAAAAGCTGTAATGGAATGGTTGCTGCTGCCTGTTGCTGCTCTGTTAATTAATTGAAACTGAAGTGTTCATTCCCACTACCTGGAACGTAGCTTAAAATGTGGTGGGCTTTTAATTTGTCTTCTCTAAGTGTTTGTTTTCACCAAAGCCAATCATGGCTCATTTACCTCCTGTAACTGATACCAACGCTGGAAATGTTTGGCCATATGATGATGACAAAGTTGATTTTTCAGTGTTTGAAAACTTTGCCTCTGGTTAAACTGAGCCCAGTTTGCACCTTGTGAGAACACTGAGATGCATTCCTCATCTAGTTTCTCTCCACAAGAATTTTTTCATTGGGATGTCTCACTTTTTACAGCAGTCAGTAAATACTGAGCCTCATGTATTTTTTAACTCTAGTTTAACCCTTTGCATGATTATGTCTAAGTATTTCTTTCCTCAGTACCTCTGGATTTCCCCTCCCCAATTTTTATTTACTCCTTGAAGTTAATAGAAGTTCTGGGTGTGTAGAAAAAGAAAAAAGGAGTTGCATCAGACTGCAAATAGATGAGTGTTTTCTGCTGAGCATTCATTTAGCTGGCAGCTTGGGACATGCCACTGGTGGCAGCAGGGATAGCTCAACAGAGCCTCTGATTTTTGCAGAGTCCATGGAATAGCTGAGGAGTTGGCAATGGACTCTTAGTGGTTTGACCATCTCTACGTGGCTTTGTCCTTGACTTCCTGCATGATGTGGAGCCAGTGAGATGCTCAGTGCCTGCCTCACCTTTCCCAGGGGTTGAAGGGAAGGAGCAGTTTGTTACACACCCCTGCAGAGGGGTGTAAAATCCTTGGCTGGGAAATGCAAGAGAAGCCCAAAGTAATATGGGCAGTGGGGACAGCAAATATGTGTTTGACTGTGCTCTTCATGAGGATTCATTACACAGAACTAAAATCTGTATGTTTTTTCCCAGCAGAGGGAAGTCAGTGGGAGGGAGGAGTTAAGGTGGGTGTTAAGACAAAGCTGTGCTTATGACTTGTAGGGTTTCAGCTCCTTCATTTGCAATTTCCATCCATCCTTTGTCCCTTTACTGGACTTTTTTCATCCTGGCATGTCCTGCTGGTTTTCTGGGGGGGTTTTATTTGCTCTTTCACTGTTTTCCTTCCTTTTTCTCTCCCTGATCTCCTTGCTGTCTCCCCTCTGCACAAACCACATCTGCTGATGTTTGAGTTCAAGTCGAACTTTCGAACCCATGACGTCAAGTTGGTTTGGAATTAGGCAGAACCAGTTTGCCCATCCCTTGTTGTAAAAGGGTTAATCCTCTAAACTATTGAGAGACAAGGGCAGGGAATTATGAAAGGAGCCCCTGTTTTATAAGCATTTGTATTGCCAGTGCTTGAATACCCGTAATAAGTAGGTTGCTGCTGTGATTAATGACTGCGTTTTACATGCTGACGATGGATGATGTGTCTTGTTGTAGAAGCCATTTATTTTTATTTGGTCTCCTCACCCAAGCAGTGCTGGCAATGAGATGTTAACGGCTTGGTGGGAGTGTGTTTTATTCTCAGCACTTTAATGAAAGGTGACCCACAAAGAGGAGAATCTAATTAAAATGATCCTTTTGGTTTTTTTCACCTCTTGGTAATGAGTGCAAAGGCAACTTGTGTGGATTGTTGTTGGAATACAGAGTTTTTCTTTCTCTTTAGAGATTCTTCTTTTGTTCCCTCCAAGTTAGAAAGGAGTAGAGATATTTTGGCAAGTCTGAAACTTTATAACTTTGGAAGAGGCAAGCTATTCAAATGCCTTAAGCTCAGTCTGCCCTTGTTTTATGAATTTATTTTTTATGCACTAAAATAACTTGAAATCCTGAATTATTTTGAGCCAATTCTTGTATCAGATGATAAGTTTCCGATTTTGCTTCAGCTTCAGTTGCACTTTTCCTCCTCCACTAAGTCATTTTGTCACTTTATGAAACCAGCTGCATGACTATATCTGTGTGTATTCAACACAGCATCCATCTAACTTCAAGATTTTCATTGCTGTGATTTAAAAGATTCCTGATAATCATTATACTGTTGCTGAGCAAAGCAAACCAATTCAAACCAATCCCCTAAGTTTTCTGGACAGATTATCTAAAAACATGGACCCTATAGCAGGGATATAGCCCCTGTTTCAAAACTTAATTAAAACACTGGCAGTGTAGAGAGCCTGTCCTGTTGGCTGCAGGGACAGCCTGGAAATGCCAAAACTAAGAGGAGTTTCACCCCAGCTGTGCCACATAAAGGAGTCTGGTGATGATCCTGTTGGAGAAATATAAACATTATTCCCTGCACAATTATTTCTTTATGTCACCATCATGTAAAAATTGGCAGCCACAAGTGGTCTTTGGCAGAATCTCTTTCTTGGTTTAGGAGCTCTTTAGAACCAAAAGGTTAAAAAAGTGATTTTTTGGTTTGAAAAAAACACAGGCTGCATGTGTGGCTGTTATTGGAGGAGTTCCCATGGAAACAATGCCAGTTGCACAATAACAGGATACGTGCATTGCTTCAATATTAACATATATATTAATGGCACATTAAGGAATTTCGTAACTGGATGACACAAAGAGAGTTCTTAATGCAGTGCTCATGCAATCTATTAATGGGAAATGTCTTCAGCAAGCTGTGAGATAGTAACACCTCTGCCTCCCCTTGTGGCTGCCATTTGAATGCTCTCCAGACCATAGACCAGCTTCCTGTGGTAGGTGTCATGGTCCTAGTTTGGGGACAAGAGGAGTCCGGGGAGATCCAGGGACTTGGCTGAGACTGTACACGAAGGCAGTGACAGGGCTGGAATCTCTGTATATAATGTCCTCTTTCCCCAGAATCTACATTGAACAGAACTTTGTCCTCTTGGTCCTCTCTGGGGCAGAGGAGAGTAAATGAAGTCGGTGGGAACGAGAAAATGTTCCCACCAGGCTGGAGTTGTTCCTGATGTTAGCGGGAGCTGGACGCCCACACGTGTGTGGAGGGAAGAAAGGGCTGCATTGTTTTTTGTGGGTTGACTTCTGTGATTGGTATTTAAATGAGGTTATGGAGACCCAGAGGTTCCTGTGGAACACGACGATGCTGCATTCCTCAGTGGCAGGTGCCAGAGGAGAGCTGGAGGTAAATAGATGTGCTGATGAAAACCAGAGATGGGTGATAACCAAAGCCCTCCAGACCTTAGGGTGAGGGACCATCTCCCATCTGCATCCCTAAATTAGAGGGTTTCTCAGGGCCTGTTTGTAGTTCTAGATTGGAGCTGTCAGAAACAGGTGACCTTTTAACATTTCTATCCATTAGTTCACAATTAAAGCTGATAGAATTTGAGCACTGTAGAAACCTCATTCAATTCCTTAGGATTAATTAGGGCCTGTCTCCACCCTAAATCTAATCTGTATTTGTCTGGAGGTGTGAAAACAATGTCTCCTTGGCTGATTTCGTATCAGAAGAGGAAAAAAAAACCAACACACTGATGTCTGACATGAGTGAGGGCTCATATTTTTTGGAGATCAGGACAGCTGGAGCTCACCAGTTGGAATTTCAGGGTTCTCCTTCTACCAGTGCTGTGGTGTGGGCAGCCTGGTAGCTGAGAAGACCTTGTCATTCCCTTTCTGATACAGAAGTGGTTACATGCCTCCACAGTGGACATTTTTCTCATGGAACTGCTTATTCTGGGTGGGTCCATTTTGACACTGCCCATCCTTGAGACATTTTTAAGCTTCCTTTTTGAAATTTGATTCATTTCAG
>NW_009952368.1:75872-76467 GCF_000747805.2 Chaetura pelagica | reverse complement strand
CAGCAGGAGCAAAAGTTGTTCTGTGCTTCAGCTGAAAATAACAACCCTCACCCACCCTGAAATGAGTGGGCTGGGTCTCAGCTGCTATAAATCAAGCTGGTTTTGATGTTGGGGGCTATGCAGGTCTGTACAGGTTGGAGATGTGGTGCAGCCCATACACCCTGTTGTAGGGAGCTGTTGTTTGGAGACCTCGAGGTCCTTCTGCATGAGCAACTGGCTCTTCTGCTTCTGGCTGCTCCATTTCCTTGCTACAGACCAACCCTGTAGCTGCCCTCTGTGCTCTGCTGGTGTTTTCATACCTGGCTGTTCTCTGAGGTGAAAACACCCCTCAGTGCTGCAGTCTGACCTGCTCTTTCCATGATGTCTGTAGCAGTGAATGCAGGTTTCCTTCTCCTCACTCACTCCTGGGCCACAGGGCAGGGTAATTAAATGCAGATGTCAAAGTCAGTGGAGCAT
Organism: Chaetura pelagica; assembly: GCF_000747805.2. NCBI lineage: Eukaryota > Metazoa > Chordata > Aves > Apodiformes > Apodidae > Chaetura > Chaetura pelagica. The sequence goes on along the minus strand of NW_009952368.1, from coordinate 76,011 downwards.
CAGTTCTCATGGAGACTGGGGGTTTGGGAATCCTGCCTCCCCGGGTCCATATGGAATGGTCATGGCTGAAGGCAGAGGCAGTGATGGAGCTGCGGGTTCTTGCAACATCTTCAGCTTGTGACTCACTTTGTATCGTGTC
>NW_009952368.1:44158-75754 GCF_000747805.2 Chaetura pelagica | reverse complement strand
TTGGGGAAGAAGCTGCCAGCACTGACTCTCAGAATTGTTGCACAATGGTTTGCCATGGAAGGTTTCTGTAAACTGGAAATTCAGCTGAATTTTTTTCTCCTCATCCAAGAAGTGAAAGCTTAGCTGACCTTGATTCACTCTGTTTGGGTTAAGATTTAATCCCTGGATGTGCTGTTATTTGATGTGGAGGGAATAAAAATAGCCATGGCCTGTGCTGGTGGAAGCTATGACATAGTCTTTGTCAGTTTATTCACAGAATTACCTTGGTTGGAAATGACCTTGAGGATCATTGAGTACAACTGTTTACCTAACACTGACAAGTCCTTAACTAAACCATATCCCTAAATACCACATCTATAGACTCTTAAATCCCTGCAGGGATGGTGACTCCACTGCCCTGGGAAGACTGTTTCCATACCTAATAACCCTTTGGGTGAAGAAGTTCTTCCTAACATCCAATCTAAACCTCCCCTGGGGCAACTTGAGGCCATTATCTCTCATCCTATCACTTGCAACTTCATTTGATTCAACCAAAATAATCCGGTTTGGAGGAAATCCTTATTCCAAAGTGCTCTAGATTCTGATAACAAGGTTTTAGCTTCCTGGAATAATCCTGTGATGTGCATTATGCTCAGCTTTACTCCCTGCATGTGTCTCTCCTCCTTACCCCAGCCACAAGAACTGGGTAGAGATTGCTTAGCTAATTGGCAAACACAAAGGATAGACAGGCTGTGAACAAAACCTACTCATGTATCATTTGCATCCTTCTAAATTGCATTGTTTGTGCAGCTGTTCAGCCAAATCGTCCAGGGAGTTTATTTTTGTCTGTAGAGGAAACAGAGATGAGTTCTCTCACTGTTAGGGCAGATGCAAGATCAAAGAATCATATATGCAGCGCAGAGAGACCAACCTCTCTGCTAAATGTGTCCTGATGGGGGCAAGATTATTAATAAAGCAACCCTTGAGATGATAAGCCACAATTAGAAGAGGCAAAGACTTTGCCAAGATTTGACAGGTTGACACTGGAACTTGCTGAAGTCCCCCTTTCATGTCAGTGGGGAGGAAAAGAGGGGGGTGTCTTTGTATTTTGAACACTGATCTGCTGTTCTCCCGAGAAGAACAAAGCATTTTCCAAAAGATTCATCAGGCATAACTGACACACTCTGGTGTTTAGAAACAACTGAACTCTCTTTCTTCCCATGTGTCACTCACCTGGGGGTTTTAGAGTCGAAGCAGGAAGAGGTGGTGATGTTGATGGCAGGTTTTTTGCTGGAGCTCACACCAGGGTGGGTTTGAGAACCCTGCAGAATTGCTTTTGTGTGCACAGCTTGTCAGCTGGCCAGGGCTGGTGTTTGCTTATGGATGTTGTGATAATAATTAACAGAGCAGGAAGGGCTGATTGATGGATGCGTGTCTGGCATTATGCATTTGAACTTGGACAGAAACTGTGAAACCTCAAGAGAAGGCAGATTTATATATCAAATATGTAAGGATGTAAGAATGGTCATAATGTGTCAGTCCAGAGTCCAGATAGACTCATATCTTGGACAGTGGCCAGTCAGAGATACTCAGGGAGCAGTATAAAGAGCAGAACGTGACTTACCCTTCCATTAAGCTGTACCCTCTTGGCTCTGATCATCCCTTTCCAGATCTAAGTCCAAATCTTGCTCCTTGACCAGTGACACCATCTGGGTAGAGGATTTGGTTTGACCTCCTGCATTTCTCCCCAGTGTCCCAAGATGTCCAGTCATCTGGCTGTCATCAGGAAAGACAGAAACTTTTACAACGTAAGCTTCGACAGTTTGAGAGTTGTGTCATCTTGGTGCAGTGTTTCTCCTCCACCCCCAACAGACAAAGACCAGAGTCTGCCTGTAAATCCTTTCCTTGGAGTTATTTGATTCTGTAATCTTTTGGCTACTTTGCTGAATCTGAGTCCAAGGGCTGATGAACTCTACAGTTGAGTCTTACCCTTGGTAATGGAGGAAACACTTGGCTGAAGTATTTAACACCACTTAGTTCAGAAGAAAGAGCTTCAAACTGAAGTTGGCTTAATGGAGCCCAAGTGTCCCTTGGTACAGCTGTGGTAACTGAGCTGGTGGCTTGTGTCCCAGGAACTTTGCTTCACTGCCTGAACCCTGTTGTTGATGGAGATGTGCTCGTGTTTATTTCTCTGGAACTAATGTGGCCTGGTCTTGAAACTCCCTCAGAGTCTGAGCAGTAAGGGCTTGGAATGGAGGTTCATGTCCAAACCCACCCTCCATTTGGAACTGTTTCCAGTTGAGATGGCCTTGGGCCCATATATCCCAACAGGCATATTAGGACAGATCTGCTTGGGTTCAGAGCACCTCCTTTCCCACCAAATAGGATTGAAAGGGATCATCTGCTAAAGATGAGGAATCCCAGATGGAATCACTTTTCTGTAGCCTCAGATGAAGAGCAGGACCTCTCTGATCCATGCTCAGTTTGCCTGAAGAGTATGGACTTGAGTCAAGGGGGCTCCCTTCCAAAAGGCAGGTTGCTGTTGGGATAGATGAAGCAGAGTAATTCAAAAGAAATAAGTGTTGCCTGTTCTTCTGATTCATGAAGCCAGAGTGCTATTACATTTGCTACAAAGGGCCTCTTGAATGCCAGCCAAATAGATTCTTTAAATGCTTAAGAAAATCCTAATCTTCTTCCATATATAAATTTTCTTCTTCATTGAGGATCTGACAAGGTCTTGGCACACTCCCCTGTTTGACAGGCAGCCTGGAAGACAGGCCTCTGTGTGCAAGGGGAAGAGTCTAGAGCACCCAGATGATTCTTGCTTCTATCTTCTGGCAATTGAGAAGACACCCAGAGCTGAGCTCTGTGCTAACAGGAAACCAGAGTGAGTAGCCCCAAGACAGGAGCACAACCAGGTCTTCCCACTCCAGGTTCAATGTGCATTCTGATCCCCCCCTCCCAACATATGTCTCTTGAACAAAGCTTCATGCCATGGTTCTCACCAGCCCTGCCAGAAGAGCCCTGCTGCCATCCTTCAGGGAGACACTGGTGCTGTAGGTGAGTTTTGGATCATGTTTGCAAGAGGGGTAATTGCCTCACATCCAGTCCTGCCTAAGATGGGGCATTAAACCTCTGCCTGTGCCAGCAGGGACTTGAGGCAAGTTCTCATTCAAGGAGGCTCTCAGGCTCTTCATTTGTTCAAGACCAATTGCTTGCAGTGTTTACAGGGCTTCCAAACATGTAAAAAAAGCAGAATATAAATATCAAATGTCATTAGTAAGTAAGGACTAATTATCTTTCTGGTTAGTTTTTGTGAAGGCCTCCAGCATGTGTGCCTCAGATGCATTCAAACATTAATTACTGTTATTATGTAGAAGTTATGTTGGGGCATTTTGTTGATAAATGGCTGATGGGAACAGACTCGGAACAGAAAACCTGGATCTCAGCTCCAAGCACAGAGAAAATTTCACATGTGGGTTTGAAATTGGACTAAACTTAAGCCACAGATCTAAGTGCCCCACAGCTGGGGGAGCAGCAGCTGAAGCTTGTGTCTCACTCACCACTGGACAGGTCCCTGCATGATGAGAGGTGCTTTTAGCTGCAATATGTTCTGTTCACTGTTATAACAGTTACATTTACAGACATCAGGGGCTTTGTGTGCAACTCAAACTGCCAGGCTGGTGGGGTTCACTGAGTTGAAGTGGAAATAGAATGTGGTATGGACTGTACCTGCACCTTGTGACTGAGAAGAAGGTAGATGTTACCCCAAGGAGCTTCACTGAATGCTCTTTTGGAGAACCACCAGTGGCTCTTCATGCTCCAGCTCTGTGCTTGGATTTTAGGGTTGATTTTTCAAGGTTGCCTGCTCTGTTTTGCCACAGCCTCTTTGACACTCATGATTCCCATGGAAATTTTGGCTCTGTGCATTTGTGCTGATTCTTGGGACTATTTTTGGAAGCTTTCAAAATGTCCCAGAAGTGCCCTTCACCTCTGCTCCTGTGCAGAAACTTTGGCTCTTGCTTAGCTGCAACTGGGATCTACATGTAACCAAAAAAAAAAAAAGAGATAGTAGAGAAACAAATAACAAGAAAACAGACAAATCTCCCCTCCCCAACCAGTGCTAACTCAGTTAAGTGACTGAGCTCTTAGATCCTGAGACATTGGCAAAGAGGAGTGGCAATAAAGGGCATTTTCAAGCATTCCCACATCCAGAATTCCTATTTAATATGTAACAGCCACAGAAAGATCTGATGATAGAGTTGAGCTGTGGCACTTTTCAAGGAGGTGAGGATCACATGCAGGTTTTCCAGTTATTTCAGTGTTCAGAGAGGGATAAGCTCTGTAGGAGCTGGCAAGAATGAGAAGAGAATCAATGTCTGAAGGGGTTGATGCAAGTGATTCCTGACAATTTATCTGTCACCACCTCTCTGGTCAAGCTTTGCTCAACAGGGAGGCTAAAAACGTTTAAGTCCATACTTAGGTACCACCTCTGGGCTCGTGGCTCAGTTCACTTGTGCAGGGAAGAGCTTTGGGAAGAGTTTGTGGCTATGCCTGGACTTCCAGCCCATTAGGAGAGATACGAGAGGAGGAGCTGGCTCTGAAAGACGTGTTGCAAGGGCTGCTGTGTGCAAATACTCCAGCTCATGGTTTGGAAACTGTCAAGCTGTCAACACACTGTTCACAACCTAATTAGCCCACCTCTCTCCAGGCCATAATTAGCTCAGGTGCAGTCATCCCCTGGCAGGGCTCTGCTGCACCCCTAGAGATGGCTGAGGCTTCTGGGCACAGCACTGTGCTGCAGAGCCTAAACATCCTCCAGGTTAAGTTTTTTAACCTGAGATACAAGGGTTTGTTAATTACATCTGAGGAATCTGGAGCATCTCAGGCAGGACTGGATCTTGGGCTGTTGGCAAGGGTGCTGGGGGACCTGGTTATTTCCCTTCATCCCTTTCCTAAGCACTTGTTCCTAAGAGGAAATGAATTTGCCTGGTGTGTGCACAGCCCATTGCTGTTCTTCTCCTTCCTTTTGCCTTTACATCCTCCCCAGTGGGCTTGGTGGAGCACAGCATTGATCTTGGGAAGGACCTGATGCAAACTGCCTTCTAATAGTTCATAAGAATAAAGCAGAGGTTAAGGAAAACACAAAGAGCAGATGAGTGCAGTATTTTTTCCTACGCAGTGGCTGAAGTTCTTTGTGTGTCATTGGGTAGTAAAATGCAATTGCAGAGAAGTGAGGTACCTTGGTGTGGCAGTGCCATGCCTGGGGGCTGCTCAGGGCCCGAGCTTGGTGCAAATGGAGCAGAGAAGCCTTAAATCCAATGTCAGCGAAAACAGATGGGGGAAGACCTAACCTGAAAGCAAGGATGGCTTTGCTGCCTTCAGCATGGTTTTCTGAAGGACAAGAGAGATGGGTCCAGGTGCTGCATGCTGGCTGAGGAAGGTGAGCATGGGAAGGAGCTGTGCCAGGTTCTTCAGCTGGCCCTGGCAGGTACAAGGCAAAGGAGCCCACCCTGCCCTGAGAGGACGTGCTGTGTCCTGGTGTACACAGTGGGTGCCTGGCTGTTGTCTTTCACCCATTGACTCCTGGGCTATGCTGAGTTTCTGGTTTGTATGAGGTCTGTGCTCTGCTCTGGCTTGCCTGCAGTGCCATGGAGGCTGGTGTCCAGCTGAGATCTGTGGGAATGGCATGGCTGGAGCATCTCAGCTTTTGGGGATCTGTGGTGGAAAAAGCAGATGGAACGCCCTGTGTGTGCTTCAACTGAGGCTCAACATTTCCCTGCTTCTTTTACCTTCTTTGCTTCACGCAGGGCTTGCTTCTTCCCTTCAGGAGGCTGCCTGCTCCTGCAGGAAAGTGAAGCTCTTTCCTAAATGAACTCAACTCCTTCTTGGTTCCCTTTTGTTTTGACACTCAAGAGACGGCAGATTTATAGACCTTCCTGAGTCGTAAGTTCATTTTCTTTTATTATTTACCTTTCACTGCAGCCCATTCTGAGTGAGATTTCATTCTGCCTCCGAGCAGGGCTGACCTGCCAAGAGGAGCTGATCCATAAATCTTTCCTTCCTTTTTCTTTCTTTCCAAAACAGAATTAGCTGAGTTTGCCTGGGAGGAAAACTGTTCTGCCGTTGCCGGCAGCCAAACAGTGCAATTAATTAGTGCTTTCCCTTTTCTCTTCCCTCTAGTCTGTGTCTGCTGGGGTTGAAAGCAAGCCAGGGAGAAGGGGGAGGGGGAAATGATTTGTTTGAAGCTTTTATTTTTAATTAAAACTTCAGCAAGGTGATTGGTGGTGTACCTACAGATCTAGTGGTCATAAGAAGTTGGATAGAAGCGTCCCAGCAGGTGAGCAGAGGTGCCTTCAGGTTGGGCTGGTGAACAGAAAGTGCCCCTAGTTCCTCTTCATGGAGCTGGAACCTGCATGGCTGGAGGCTTTGCTGCTTTACCCCTGTGTCCACACCTGGGTAAGAGGCAGTAAAAGGCTGAGGTGTTGTGGATTTACCCCTGGGGTATTGGCTTCTTGGGTAGTAAAAACAGACATTCCTGTCTAAAACTTTCTGGAGGAAATGGGCTGATTGCCCTGTCCTTGGTGTCACTGCTGAAAAGCAAAATGAGTGAGAAAAAAATACCTTTGGATACATTAGATCATTGTACATTTCTAGGAGGAGCATTTTACATGGAATTAAGAAACAGGAGCCCAGGGTTCTTCTTGACCTGGATGGCTCCAGTTACCCAGTTGATGTCAAGATGCTGTGGCCAGTGCAGTGTGTGAGGGGCAGAGCTGTTCTTCACTGCTCAGGGGCTGCCAGCACAGCCTGGTTTAAATAGCAAAGCAAAATGTTTGCAGATCATTAGAAAATACTCTGCAGATCCAATATCCTTTTTATTTTTAGCTCTGGGTTGGTTTGAGCAACTGAGTGGCCAGATGTTAGCTTTCTGGAGGTGGACAGAAAGAAGAGCTTTCTTGCTGCTTGAAATTGAGACTATTCAAATGCTTAAAAAATAACTACAGGAAAACTTCTGTTGCTTAAGCACCACTCCCTCAGTTGTGCATGGTATGAGGTATGGATTATATTAATACTTCCCAGCTATTTGAGAAGTATTCAGCAGCAAAATGAGCCTAGACTAGACTTCAGGGTGATTAAGAGTATTTTAGTAGATAAAAGAAGGACTTATCTGAATAAAACCACATAGTAAGAGACTGCTTCCCTATAAACAGCATTGAGAGCTCCTGAGTCCTAAACCACTGGTACCTTCACCACCAGACTGTGCTGCCTCTCAATTGTTTTAGATGGAAACAATAAAACAGTTGAGGTGTGTAAAAACCCTCCTCATTTTCTGGCTTATGTGGACAGCTTGGTTTTCAAGTGCAAAAGACCAGTGGGTCAGGATTGGAAGTGGTGCATGGACAAAAATGCAGGGAAGTGTGTGTTCATCTGAAACTCTTTTGAGAGGCAGGTGGGGACGGGGAAGAGCACTTCATTTCCATTCCTTCCCGTGCTGGGAGACAGAGCATGTCACAACAGTGCTGAGCAGACAAGAGCTGCTTGCCAGCACTTAATTTGTTGAAGATTAAGAAATTATTCCATTCTTACAATAGCATGTCAGTCTAGAAATACCTTTGAACTCTGGGGGATGTGAAATTTAGATCTAGCCTCAGATTTCATGGTGTTTGGGAGCCAAGGCTTTATCAGGGAAGGGACTGTACGGGTGGCTTAAGGGGCGGCGTGTTAATCGTGCACCTAGAGACAACGTGCTGGCTCCACTTCAGCTGCCTCTGAACTTTGGGGTAACTAGTTCCAGAGCAGGACACTCAAGCTTTTTTCTTTGTGATCCTGAAGCTAGTGCAATGTAGAGCCTGGCTGTTCCTGGGTTACTCTGCAGGGAGAGTTGGCTGCCCCAGCCAGCGACTTCCCCCCAGAAAATACCTGCAGCCTGGAACCCCACGTCTCTCTCTACATGCTGTCCTTGCTCTGTGCCCTCACCATCCTGTGTCCTCATCAGGCTGAGGGTAGAAAGCTGAGAAGTCTTGTCTATGACTGGGCTGAACATCAGCAGATGCTTTCATTATTTACAATGGTTTCTAAAAGCACTGTCCCAACTGTTGGTGTCAAACCATATGTGAAGGCTTCTCTTACGAGCACAAATGATAAACAAATACAAGACACTTGGTGTCAACACCCCACAAATCTGTTCACCACCTGGAGCTTGAAGCAGCTCAGCAGTTGCAAACCATTACTTGCACTCAGGCACAACAGTGGGTTCAGAAGTGCCCGTAAGTAAAGAAGAGTCCTGACGTGAGCACCAAAAATAAGTGTGCTGAGCTTTGCTGAGCATGTGGCCAGGGCACAGCTGCTGGCTGCTGAGCAGTTTGGAAAACGTGTCCCCTCATTCAGGTGCCCAGCACTTGGAAAATGTGGACCTGAACAATCCAAAGTCACCTGCTTCTCTTATAACCAACCACTGGTTTACCCTGCAAAAAGCAGCCAAGGTCTCTGTGCCAATCCTGGAAGGAGGAAAGCAGTCCTTTTAGTACTGATCCTACCTGATAATTAGAAAAATGGCCTGAAGAGACTGTCCTCTGTTGGATGGAGGCAAATCTTAAGCTGTGGGAGCACTGTAGCTGGCCTCCCCCACCCCAAGCAGTCCCATGTGCTGCTACCCTGCTCTCCAGGGCAAGCAAATACCCCACTGCTCTGGTATCAAATACCTTTTGCTGGGCTCCCTTGAAGAGAGTCCCTCATAACAATGCTTTTGTCCAGGGGCTTCAGTCACTTGGAGCCTCATAGGGGTTTCTGAACTCTGCTGATTTATTATCCCTTCATAATCTTGTGGTTTCTGGAGAGCCCTGCTGGAAATATGGGGGGGTACAAGGTTAAAGGTATCCATGTAACCAGTGATCTGGTGCTAAAAGGCACCCATGTGCAAGGACAGGAGTGGGGTTTCTGGCTGTGAGATAAGGCTCAGAGGATGAACCTGCTGGGGAGCAGGAGCTCAGTGATGGGAATGCCTGACCCAGGGTTCCTCAAAGGGCTCTTGCAATGGAGGTGGCCCTCAAGAAGGGAAGAGGGGCTGACTTTTTTTGTTAAAATTTGACTGAGACTGCTGTTCCCTTGGTAGGTTGACACTGCTTTTGCTGTCCTGTGATGGCAACTGGGCTGGGTATTGGGGAGGAGAGTACAGCCTGTGGGAGCAGGATCTGGGTTACCTTCTGTGTAGCTGGCTGGTGTCAGTGGGTGCATAAATATCAGCGAGGGGAGGATTAGTAGAGGAGAGCAAAGGACAGTGTTCTCTGTCCTAATTTATGATCTTTGAACAGCCCCTGAGGTTGTAAATCAAGGCAGAATTTCTGCCAGATTACTTGGTGATGCTGTAGCTCAGCATGGTCTTTAGCTGAAAAAAATCCACAGGAAGAAAAGGTAGATAACACTTTGCACAAGCTACGTGTTGGTGTGGCAGTTCTGATCTCATCTCTCAAGTATTTCCTTGGACATTTAAGTGGAATAATTTAAATGTGTGGAAAAATACCATTTTTAGTGTTGCAGAGTTGTGGAGGAGAAATAAGGCTCAAGGCCCAGTCTGTAGCCACAGTCTTGCTTTAAATTCCCAGTCTGTTGGGATTTACAGTGTTATGGCTATAGTTTTCCAAGCATTGTAGGTGGCTGTTTTTTGCATAACTGGTTGTGAAGGGAAGTGATGATCAAGAAGCTACAGGATTCTGTGATGTACCCTGAGCACTGGGACCTGAGTTGTGCCATCACAGCCCTTGGCCCAGGGGAGGAGGGTATGGAATACAGGTCATCAGCAGGCCAGGCTGGCAGCTCCTTTCTTTCCCTCTGATGAGTTATTCACTGAAATAGACTCATTGAGGTCTGTAGATCATTATTTTCATTAGTGGTGATTCATAGGAAGAGTTTCACAATCAGACCTGCTGGTGTAATGTGTTCCTTTCCACAGCACCTCTTATCTGCAGATCTCAGGATACTTTATGTACATTAAACTTCAGTTCATGTTTTACCACCAGTGAAGCAGGGAAGGAGGGTTGTTTCCATTTTGCAAATGAGGTAAACTGAGGCATGGAGCAACAAAGTGAGTTGCCCAAACCTCTGCAGGTTGGTTGCAAAGCTCTCTAGAGTGCTGCCTTGCAACAAGTGTACATTTCCCTTACATGGCCCCATTTCTCTGCTGGAATTTTGAAGGAACGTTTGATTTCCTGGGGCTAAGGCTGAGCAGAAATCTGTCTATAGCTATAAATCCAGAGGTCTGATGTGAATCAGAACTTCCTCTAGTGTTTGGGAATACTTAGATTTGTCATCCCAGACTGGCCCTGACCTGAAAGGATTGGAGCAGAACTGCTGATTTGTTTTTTAGGGCTGGTATCAACTGGTTGGTGTAAGATGTAGAGTTAAGAGTCGGAGAAGAAATCTGCTTCCCACCTATTCATCCTTACCTGCCAGTAAACAGGGTCAGTACAGACAGCAGAGGATGAAAGTGTGATTCATCTGACTCAGCTACCTGCTAGAGGGTGGGATCAGTTGTGGCTTGAATTCCATTCTCTGTCCCCTTTAACGGGAGATGAGGTGACGCTGTGACAGGAACCCTGTCCTGGTGGCTGTGGAGCAGCAGAGTGGCATGAATGGGGACAAATCTCATCATTAGCTCCGTTTAATCTCTTATGAATCTCCTGTGGTAATGAGACATTAATTCAGTGGTGTGTGTTGTAATAGCTGCTTTAAAAAAATAATAGAATAGGCATTGGAAACTCAGACCTTCCCTTCCCTGGGCTGGGGAAACGCACATCATCGAGACTGGCAGCCCAAGGAAATGCCACCTGGGAGAAGGAACAGGTCCAGAGAGGGGAACTGACTTCCTCATGGTCATTGAACAAGGGAATGGCAGAGGCTGGAAAGGTTTCCCTCTCTCTCTCCTCCCTCCAGTGTCCCCATTGCTTAACCATATTCCCGCCGAACTGGCCTTTACCCACCTCTGCTTCCTTCCCCGCCAGGGTCCCCTTCTCTGCGGGCGTATCCTCTCATCTCCGTCATCACCAGGCAGCCCTCCGTGGTGCCCCACTTGGTCCCAGCTGCCACCAGCTCCCGTGTGCTGCCCTCCCAGGGCTCCCCAGGGGCTGCCAGCACCAAGGCCCCGGCCAGCGAGCCCCAGCCCAGCAGCGAGTCCGAGGCGGAGCAGCCGCCGCGCCTGAAGAAGCCGCGCAGGAGCAGGACCATCTTCACTGAGCTCCAGCTGATGGGCTTGGAGAAGAAATTCCAGAAGCAGAAGTATCTCTCTACCCCCGACAGGTAGGTCATAGAATCATAGAATGGTTTGGGTTGCAAGGGACCTTAAAGATCATCCAGATCCAACCCCCTGCATGGGCAGGGACACCTCCCACCAGCCCAGGCTGCTCCAAGCCCCATCCAACCTGCCCTTCAACACTGCCAGGGATGGGGCAGCCACCTTGAAGATCAGCTAGTGGATCATCTGGGTGATCTTTTAGGTCCTTTCCAACTCAAACCATTCCATGAGCTGAAGACCATCTAGATCCACCCCTCCTGCATGGGCAGGGGCACCTCCCACCAGCCCAGGCTGCTCCAAGCCCCATCCAACCTGCCCTTCAACACCTCCAGGGAGGGAACAGCCACAACCTTCCAGGGCAACCTGTTCCAGCCTCTCACCACCCTCACAAGAAAGAACTTTTTCCTAATGTCCAACCTGAATCTCCCTTCTTTAAGCTTCAAACCATTGCCCCTTGTCCTCTCACTACACACCTGTGCCACAAGCCCCACCCCAGCTTTCCTGTAGGCCCCTTCAGATACTGGGAAGCTGCTAAAAGTTGGTCAGTCTCTTACAGTGGGAAAAGGAATGAGCAAAACAGGCTGCCCTAGCCCTGTTCAGCTGCTCCCATCCTGGATGCTGTCTGTCTGAACTGTGCTGCTTTCTGGCTCCACAGAGATGCCTCTGCTGTTGGCCAAGGACATGGGCAGGTGACCAGATTCAATTTCAAGGCTAACTTTTCCTGGGATCAAAGGTGACATGAATAGATTACGTCCATGGAAATGCCACACAGTGATATATGTGCTTGCTAGCAGGCATCCAGGCTCAGAGACAGGGCAGAAGGCTCTCTGTCCTTCCCATTCCCGCTGCAGACTTGGACAAAAGTGGAGCCTGTCTCCTCCTGGGATCTGGTGGTGGATGACTCTGTCTCTGTGGCAGCTGAGAGGTTGGCTGTGGCTTCAGCTGGCTGCTGGGCTAGCTTTCTCCAGCAGTTCAAGGAGAAGGTGGTGGCCTGTCCATCAGCTTGGAAAACAGCCAGGGTTGCATGGAGTTGAAGGCTGCCTTGTCCTTGTGAAGGAGGAGGGAAGTTCCTAGGGCCTCCTTGGTACCAAATGGACAAACCCAACTAAGAAGAGGCTTCAGCTTTTTTAAAGGCTTTGAACCCTACTCTGCAAATTTCAATTTCTGGAAAAAGATCTGTCCAATTCCTGTGAAATCTGCCAACCTAGAGAGGGTGTGAAAGGTACCCCAGTCCTTGAATTCCACAGTGGCAGTGTCCCAGTATTTAAACTGCTCTCACTGCCTGTTCCTAAAGCCAAGGATCACAGCCAGACCCATTTCATGCCATGGCCTGGCTCATGCAGCTTCCAGGTTCCTAGTGCACCTGTACTGACTCCTCACAGCTTCACGTAACCAGATGGTTTACAGTGTTGATGAAGCACTCCAGGCTGTTAATTAATTTTATTGTCTGACTGTTCCTTGGCATTGTACATGTTGGAGGCTGGTGAGCAGTTCCTGTCCATGTCCCTCTTCCCCTCTGTTTGTTGCCTGGGGTTTCCAGGTGATGCTGGTTAATGTTATGTGTGTGGCAAGAGAGGGAAACTGGCTGCAGGTCATCAAAGTGTGGTAAGATGTGCACCAAGGCAAGAGGAGTTAGTCAAGCAGAGTTTGTTTCTGTCAGCTCCTGGCTGGAAATGTGATGGAGAAAGCAGTGGATCCAGAAAGCAATCTGGGTTTGCTCCTGCAGCTTTTGGTCTGGACACCAGATTGTGCTGCTGGAAAGGCAAGTGAAGCACCTGGTTTATGAGGAGGAAGGGAGCACAGCCTGGCAGGGCAATGTCTCTGCTAGATCCTGCTTTTCCACTCCCAGCAGTGGTGTCTGCATGTCAGTGGGGCTTCTCACAAACCCTACAGAGTGGCAGCAGCAGCAGGCAAGCCAAGGCTGCAGGCCTGGAGTGAATCCAACGTGAGGGAAGAGCTTGAATCCAGGAGGGTGAGTTTGAGCACAGAGAGCTGGTGGTGGGTAAATGTAAGAGTGAGTCTGATTGCCCTGGGAGCCCAGCTGAAACCAAAGGTTTATTATGAAAAACTTGGCCTTGATGAATGTGTTTCCCCATCCAAAGGCAGGGAAATACCTGCTAAAGAGGCCAGAACACCTTGGAAGGTGACTCTGTGCTTGAGCTGTCCCACCTGCAGGATGTGTGTGACTCTGTGTGACACTTGCCCACCATCCCTGAGGATTTCCAGCTCCATCCATTGTGCAGCTCCTTTTCCAAACCTCCAGATGAACGGTGCTGGCACCTGTGGGGAAGGACCAGGAGTTACTCTGAGCTGCATTTGCTTCATATCCTGAGTTTTAATAGAGAAATAATGAATGGTTTCAGATGAAGCTGCACAGGTTAGAGATTTGTGGAGGATGAATCAGGATTATGGGCTGTCTGCCATGTATACCCTTAAGCTAAACACACAAATACATTCATTTATAAGCCTAAATTGCCCATAATAGCAGAATGCAGAAGAAATTAATGGAGTTAGGTGATCTAGTGCTCCATGAGAAATGAGAAACTATTGTTATCCCCATGATTAGGTAGTGAAGAAGAAATATGATGCAAAGAGCAGCACTTTCAAAGCAGCCTGATGCTGGGGGTCTTGGCTCTTCTGTCTTTGCTTCCTACCCCAAGGCCCTGTGTCTCAGGGACGTGTTGTACCAGTAGCTCCCTGCTTCATGTACAGACATGGAGTGTCAGCAGCTGCTACCACAAGCTTGTGTAAAGAGGGCAGGCAAACATCTGCAGCTTCTGTGCTTGCCATTTATCCAGTGGACACAGGAGAAAATGTGTGGCAATGTGCACTTGCAGCCCAGAAAGCCACTGTGTCCTGGGCTGTGTCAAAGCAACATGGCCAGAAGGGTCAGAGAGAGGATTCTCCCCATTTACCCAGTTCTTGTTAGAGCCCACCTGGAGAACTGTGCTCAGCTCTGGAGCCTCCAGCATAAGAAGGACAAGGAGCTCCTGGAGAGAGTCCAGAGAAGGCCAAGAGGATGATCCTTGGGCTGGAGCAGCTCTGCTCTGGAGACAGGCTGGGAGAGCTGGGGTGTTCAGCTTGGAGAAGAAAAGGCTCCAGGGAGACCTTAGAGCAGCTTCCAGTGCCTGAAGGGGCTCCAGGAAAGCTGGGGAGGGGCTTGGGACAAGGGTAGGGAGGGGTGGGATGAGGGGGAAGGGATGAAAACTGGAAGAGAGAGATTTAGATGAGACATTAGGAGGAAATTGTGGAGTGTGAGGGTGGTGAGAGCCTGGCCCAGGTTGCCCAGGGAAGCTGTGGCTGCCCCATCCCTGGCAGTGTTGAAGGGCAGGTTGGATGGGGCTTGGAGCAGCCTGGGCTGGTGGGAGGTGTCCCTGCCCATGCAGGGGGTTGGATCTAGATGATCTTGAAGGTCCTTTCCAACCCAAACCAGTCTGTGATGCTGTGATGCTATGAAAAGAGAACAGACAGCCTGCATACTCCTAAATATCCTGGCCCCTCCCCCAATAGCATCTATATTTACTCCCTGAATTCACTGTATTTACCACTTTTGTTTGACTATTTCTCAAAACAACAAGTTAGAGAAACAAATAATAATATTTTCTGGTGATTCCACTGTTATATGCTCTTACAGTGTAGGGTTTGCTGCCTGGGCCTCTGAGCTCTTCTTGCCCTCTCTAAACTCATTTCAATACCTTTTCTTGTCTCCCAGGCTTGACTTGGCCCAGTCCCTGGGGCTGACTCAGCTCCAGGTGAAGACGTGGTACCAGAACCGTAGGATGAAGTGGAAGAAAATGGTAAGTGGTCCTTAAAACCTGATTTGAAAAGAACAGATCTGGAAGCTGAGCACAGTGTGTGGTTAGTAAGTCAAGGGAGGTTCTCCTCCTGCTCTGTTCTGCCTTGGTGAGGCCACATCTGGAATTTTGTGTCCAGTTCTGGGCCCCTCAGTTCCAGAAGGACAGGGAACTGCTGGGAAGAGCCCAGGGCAGAGGCACAGAGATGCTGGAGGGAGGGGAACATCTCCCTGCTGAGGAAAGGCTGAGGGAGCTGGGGCTGTTGGGCTTGGAGAAGAGGAGACTGAGGGGCCACCTCATCCCTGGGCACAAATCTGTTCAGGGCAGTGTCAGGAGGACAGAGCCAGGCTTTGTGCAGTGATGTCCAGTGACAGGACAAGGGGCAGTGGGTGCAAACTGGAGCCCAGGAGGTTCCATGTGAATCTCAGGAAGAACTTCTTTGCTGTGAGAGTGCCAGAGCCCTGGGCCAGGCTGCCCAGAGAGGCTGTGGAGTCTCCTTCTCTGGAGACATTCCAACCCCCCTGGCCACGTTCCTGTGTGATGTGCTCTGGGTGCCCCTGCTCTGGCAGGGGGGTTGGGCTGGGGGAGCTTTCCAGGTCCCTTCCAACCCCTGGGATTCTGTGGTTCTGTGTGATTCTGTGACCTCTGTCTATTTATACCAAATTTTGGGTTATTTTTAATCACTTTTCTTCAAGACATAGTCTTTTTTTTCTAGTGCTCATGCTGCAGCACATGTGTTGGGCTGGAGGGGCCACAGGCAGTAGGAAACATGGGAAGCAAAGGGATGAAAGAAATCAGAACAGAACAGAGGGAAGAACCAAAATATCTCCCTCTGCAGTTTTGCCATTCCTGTGATTTAGTGCTCATGGGATTGGTTATGTGCACAGACAAAAAAAGTTGTGTTGCTCCATGGAAACCAGTGCAGCTTGGAGAGCTAATAACATTAATTCTTGCTTTTCATATCTTCTTTTCTCCTCTTTCACTTATTGTCAGCTCCGTGGCCCTTTTCCAGTTAAAATGCTCACAGAAAGGACAACTGTTCAATAAATCCTGGTGGGAACCACGATGCTGTGACATTATCCAGTGGAGATGTTTATGTATTCTGATCTGGGAGAGGAGATGCAGTTCTAGACTGTATCTTTGAACCTATGTGACAGCTGCAGAAGTTCCTGCCACTTAAAACAAATTTGGGATTAGCTTGGATACAGATCTTTGGTTGGAAGTGTCTTGTTGCTGCAGTGATGGTGTGAAGGGAGAGGGAGTTAAACATAGGAACAGGCTGTCATACTGACTCCCCTTTAACTCAGATGAAATGCATTTTAATACAGGTCTTGGGAAATAAAGAGTATTTCCAAAGGCAAAGAGGCTGGAGGAAAGGTAGGAATAGGAAATCCTGGCTAAGGTTTATTACTTGGGCTTTGAATAAAGTAAATGCTCAGGAAAAGAACTGAATTCTGCATAAAAACTCTGTAGGTTTGAGGGCTGTATGCCTGGGTGATTTGGGGCCTCATGTAGGAAGTGACTTGGAGAACTCCAAGAGTTCTGGGTGTCCTTGCTGGTGATGGTTGCATTTCAGTTTATTTCCATGAGATGGTGGGTGAGCTCATTCCATGAATGCAGGACATTGCTCTGAGGCTGAAATGGGGACCAAGTCATGCATTGACTTTGAGGTCAAAGCCAAGGTTTATCCTTCTCTCAAGGCTGTTTGGTGGCAGATTCAGATTGATCCTGATGGTTCATCTCTTTGCTCCAGGTACTGAAGGGTGGACAGGAGGCCCCAACAAAGCCCAAGGGTCGTCCAAAGAAAAACTCCATTCCCACCTCAGAGGAGATTGAAGCAGAAGAGAAAATGAACAGCCAGACTCAGAGTCAGGAGCTGCAGGGACCTCAAGCCCCCGAGGAGCCTGAATTGCCAGAGGAGAAGCCAGAAGTCTCTTTGGAGACAGAGAAGTCTCCAGAACATATAGCAGAACCCTCCTCAGAGGAGACGACACCGCTAAGTTAAAAGGGAAAGCAAGAGGGGAAGGGCAAAAAAGAAAAGCAAAAGAAGATACAAGAGAGAAACCAAAACCAAATATATATATGTATATATATATATTTAAATATATATGTAATATTGTGTGTGTACATATATATATAAATATATATATATATGTAGACCTTGTGTATAAGTCTAAAGATTGGTCACTTTGTGCCTTTGGGAATGAGCCATCGTGGGCCGTGGTGGAGCAGAGATGTGAGCAGTGCTGCCCTGTCCCTCAGGGTGTGCAGGAGCCTGGACACCTTTCCTGAGAAAACCACCTCCTGAAACCCAAGACACCTCCTGGCCAGGGCAGGAGAAGCCCAGGGCTCCTTTCACGCTGCGGGAGGCAAATGTGTGGTGGTCCAAGCTGTGCTGGAGGGGTTTGCTTGGCTTTATCCTTTGCCTTTCAGTGATGCCAGGGACACAGGACTTGGTCTGTCCCAGCTCAGGGACACAGGACTTGGTCTGGCCCAGCTCAGGGACACAGGACTTGGTCTGGCCCCAGCTCAGGGACAGCTGAGGAATGGGGAGCTCTGTTAGCACCATTTCATCGTGTAACCAGCACTTATATCTGTTAGGGATGGCCCCAGCTTTGGCAGTTGGGATGGAGTTCAGACCCGTGGGTTTGCTTTGGCCCAGGATAGAGATCAAATCTTCCACAGGGAGGTTCCCCCCAGGTCAGCAGCCAGAGTTCACCTCTTGGTCGGGTGTTGTGTCTGTGACTTTGCAGTGACCCAGGAGAAAAACTCCACATGAGATGAGGGTTTGGATTTGAGTCTGCTCCAAAAGCTTTCGGATGCTTGGATCTGGGATTTTATTTTTTTTCCTTTTTTTTTTTTTTTTTTTTTTGCTTTGGGCCCACTTCTAATTTTTGTAGGTTGTTGTTGTTTTTTTTTAAAGAACATTTAAGTGTTTTCAGGGCTTTGGGAGAACGACGGATTCGAGAAGTTGCTGCAGAAGGCTGGCGTTTGTTTAAGATGTGTGCCAAGAATAGATGTGCATCATGTTTCATAAAGTCTTGTTAAGGGTGCATTTTGCCCAAAGGCTGCAAGAGATGTATTAAGATAACCTTTATTTTTTAATTAAAAGTTAAATATATAAATAAAGCAGTTGTTGTTGTTTCTCTTCCAGCGTGCAAGGCAGCAGCTTTGCGGAGCTGGGTTTTTTTTCTGTGCTAACAAACCCTGGAGAAAATGGGAGTCATCAGACTTTCCATAATGCAAATTGCCTTGGAGCACCTTGCTGAGGTAGGTGAGGGTGTTGTTCCTGCCACTGGGTGCCTGTGTCAGAAGGAGGGCACTCATGCCCTGCCTGGTTGCTGTCACCTCCCCTCCTGCTCCATCCAAGAGATGGGTCTTTGTGCCCCTGTGAAGGTGGTTGCTTCATCTCCCTTTTTTTGGGTTGGTGGTGGCAATTCACACACATACATCTCAAGTGACTTATCCAAGGAGGGTTGAGTGGGGAGAAACTTTTTTTCCCCCCCCCAGTTTCTTGCTCAATGGTGTTTGGAAGACTTGAATTGCACCTCCTGCACATGAACTCTGCAATGGCTTGTGTGTCTGCATCAGGTAATGTCCCAAGTGCCTCCAACACAGCCAGGCTGGGACATTCCTCCTCTCACTGTGTATTTAATGCAGACTAATCTACACTGAGAAGGCATCCACAGCTTTAAGTGCATCTAGAGTTTTGCACTTCAACCTAAAAAAGAAAAGCACCCAACTTGGGCAATGCTCATGTGCAGGAAACATTGGGAACCCCTGGCATTTGATGCCATGTAGCTCTTTATTTTATGGCACAGAGAGATGTAAATGGAATAAGAGATCTCTCTCTGGCCTGTTGTGTTAAAACACAGGCTACAACATCTTTCCTCTGCCATTAAAATGCATCAAAACTTGTCACTTGTTCTTTCCACTGAGCCCTGACATACTCATGACAGGCACAGCAAGAGGCAAAGGTGATGGGGCAGGATTTTAGCCTTTGTCTGGAATCACAATAGAGTCTGTTGTTGCACATTCTTTATCTGTGCATATCTTTCTTTCTTTTTCTTTCCAGAACTGTGCTTTAGTTGAACCATATCTGTTGGACTTGAAATGGCATTTAATTTAAAAAAGGCCTGTGGCCTGTTTACACAGGAATTAGATTAGATGGTCTATGAAATCTATAATCATCTTCTATTGTTCTTGGACAGTAACATCAGCTCTGTTATCTCAAAATGTTTCCACAAGTCTTAAATGCAGACTCAGTGAGGGTGAAGAGAGCAATTTACTGGAAATAATTTGTCTAATGAGTTTCACCACCAGATTGCAAAAAAAAAGTCTGCAAGAGTCTACTAGGTTGATTTGGAAGCCTGAAGAGCTCATTAAACCAGATTTTCTGTACAGATCATTCCAGAAACCTGATGGTCAGGGAAGACATCAAAGTTCTTTTAACTTCCCTGAGTTCAAAGTGGAAATACAAATTTTTTCAAAACATTTTCAGAGGTTGATGCCAAACTCAGCATTTGGACACGTTGGTGTCCAGACTTTCTCCCAGGCAAAAGGAGTGAAAATGGTTCATGCAGATGGGTTTTGTGGTTTGTTGCTTGTTGGTTGGTTTGTTTGTTGTTTGGCACCCAGTGGCTTTGTCTGATCTGAGAGATTTTGATAGATTGACATGGCAAAGAGAGAAGAAACGTAGAAATGGGGAAAAAATTGCTTTCTTACTCTGAACTAGGAAGGGGTGACTCTGTGCTGTCCAGTGAAGAGGATAAATATGAAAATTCCAGCCTGCAAAAAATGTAAAGACAGGTTCCTGCATCACAAGCAAAGCAAAGTTGGTCATTTTCCTGCAAAGAGTAAAGGAAGTTTTACAAAATGACATTTCCCACTTCCCAGAGGAAAATAATTGTTTCTGACTCAGCCCCACTTTACAGTGGGAGCAGTTCCAGTGATTATATTTTGTTGTTGTTAATCCCATTCTAATCACTTATGAGTCAATCTGGGTAAAACTGCAACACTCTAGATGTCTGGACTAGTTTTTAATGAGTCCACAAGACACTGAAGATGTTTTTGTTCCTCTTTTGGATGAGCAGCAATCTTAGCATCTTCTTTTCCAATGTGATTTTTTTTTTTTTTAAGTGCAAAATTAGCTCTTGAAATGTGTCTGATATTTGCTCCCACTGAATTACTTTCACTGACTTCCCTAATTATCTCTTGAAACCTCGTGGAAAGCACGTTCAGATGGTGTGTGCTTGGATGGAAGGAGAAGAGTGGGGGAGAAATGGTGAGACCAAATTATTTCTTGGCTCAGCCTTTCCATACTTGTTGTCTCTTCTGTGTTACATCTGCAGCTGGAGCCAAACATCTACAAATGTTAGTGGAACTCAGCATTCTGATCCCAGCCATTGCTGCTAGGCAAGTGCTTCTTCTCCTCTCGTTGTAAGATTTCCCTCCACTGGGGTGATTTTTGGTTTTGTCACTGAAATGCAAAGAATTGAGCAGCTTTTCCCCTTTACTTTGGCCTGAGGTGGCTCCAGGACTGGGCTGGAGAAAGCTGGTTGGGTTTAGCCTTGACAGGGGGTTGTGCTGATGCTCTGGAGCTGTATTCACTTCATGCTCCTGAGACCCAGGCAGAACATTCCAAATCTCACTTTAGAAACTCTTGTTCAGAACTGTAGCCAATGAGGACCACTCTTTTCAGCCAATATTGAAGAAACCTGCACAAAACCCCTTTGTCTTTTCCAGCAGTGACAGGGAAGGGCTTCCCAAGTGCCTCTTAATCCTGCAGATACTTTTATTGTTTAAGATGGTTTTATCTCCTGTCCAGGACAGCTGGTCACATAGAGGAGACTGATGGGAGATGTTTGCCCTTGGGGTTCAACCTTGCTGATGTTCAGGGGTGTTGGACTTCCAGTCCCAACAGCAGGGAACAAGCCCTGATGTTGAAATCCCAGCTCCCCTACAGGGATGGGAAGTGCTCATATCCGGAGTTCTGGCTGGGACCCACCTTTGCTTGTACCCACTGAGATCATTTTGCAAAGCTCTGAGCTCATCCTGCAAGATGGTAAGTTCCCCCAGCTCCCAGAGAGGATGACTGGGCTTTTGCCCTGGTTTTTGGTGGTGTTTTGTTGTTGGTTTTGTTGTGTGTTTTTTTTTTTTTTAATTAAAAATGTACTTATTTAACTCCAGGCCAGTAGTAAGAAATTAGGTTTGTTTGGTGTTTCAGTTTCCCTGTCTCTCCATCATCTTTCTTCAGAAGCAAAGTGGAAAAGGGCAGTAAGAAAGGAATGAGTGGAGAAAGAGGGAGTGAAAAAAAAAGATAAAGCAGAGGTAAAAACCTTAACTATCAAACTACATGAAAGAGAAAAACCAGGGGAAAAAATAATTATGTTGAAACGACAACTTTTTTTGGTTAGTTTTTTAGTGGGTTTTTTTGGTAAATCCTGACAGCTAAAGAAAGCTCTGATTCTGTAAAGAGATTTTTCTGGGGTTTAGCTGTACATGCAAGGATGGTGAACAACAGGTTCTTCATAAGTTTCTTCTTATGCTACTTAAGTTATAAAGAATAATTGGAATAGATTGAGGGTCAATACAGGATTTAGCCCAAATCTGTGTCTCAACAAAGGCAGAGGGTTGGTGATGCCTGGATCCTGTGGAATCCTAGATCCTATGGAATCCTAGATCCTATGGAATCCTAGATATTGGACATGAACATCCTGCAAGAACCTCATTCCTCTTTCTTCCCAAGGTCTGGTACTGCCAGGTAGGACTGTTGAGGTTTTCCTGAAAGCTGAAAAATTGGTGGTTTGGTGGCATAAATCCATGGAGAAAGGCAGCTTTCCTTTGGTTTACAGGACAAACTTGGTGGCTGCAATTATCTCTCTTAAATTAGTGATGCTTGCTTAAAATGACAACCAAAAAAACCATTAAAAAAAAGCCAAAATCAAATAACTTGTTGCTTGTCTAGTGCTCCAGGAATCCATTGCTGGGCTTTAGACTCCCAAGTCCTGGAGCTGAAGTTCATGAGGACGATTTTCAGTGCAGGGATTTAAAGCCTAAAATCTAAATAGGTTTTCCCTTTGTAGAAATAGTTTGATTCTTTCCCCAACCCCCCTCATAAGCAGATACCCTGTGATTTTTAGGCTTTCTCCCAATTCCAGTCCCTTCCCATGTTGTTAATCCCTTTGATCGTGCTCTCCCAGGGCAGTGATGACACCTTAGCATGGCAGTGAGTGCTAGAAAGGAAGGAAGGAAGGAAGTTTCTTATCCCTTCTGGGATCCACGGGTGCCAAAAGGGAGAGGTGATCTGCTCGTGACTGCCAGTGCAGAGAGAAACCCCCTGGGCTGCTCTGACATGTCAGGGAACTGCTGGAAACACTGAAGCTCTTGTTTTGTCAAACAATTGAGTGTGATAGAGACAGTTACTCACTAGGGGAGGTTCCTGAAATCACCCTGCTCCTGGACAGCTTACCTGCTGCTTGCAACTGGGAGGATGCCTTGGTTGGTTGCTTGCTTGTTTTTCCTCCACCCTAGAGATTAGTGAGAAACACATTTATCAAAAAGAAATGTCATAAACCAAAATTTCCTGGGGAAGGAGGCTGCTGAGCATGCCAGAGCACTCCCAAAGGCAGAGGAAGCAATGGTTACCCCTTGGGCAAATGCTTCTGATATTTGCATAAACCCAAAGGAACCAAACCCTTGTAGATAAAATGATAGCACAATATTTCAGGGCCTTTTATGCTTCCCATTAATGTTTTTCCCAAACAGGAACTAGCCTGGTTGTCAGGTGGCAAATGTGACAAGTTCCTGGACACTTAAGCCTTCATTATTCTCACCACACCCAAAGCCCAGCTCTCCTTGAAGCCAAAGCAAAACCTTTCTTGGTGATTTCAGAGCCATGAGACCCAACCCTGTCACTGTGCAGACTCTTCCAGAGCTGTGATGGGAGGGTTGGATAAGGTACCTGAGTACAGGAGCTCCTACCCCCCTGCAAGGTGTCAGGGAGGGAGGTTCTTCTCCCCCTCTACTCAGCCCGGGTGAGACCTCACTTGGAGTGTTGTGTCCAGTTCTGGGCTCCCAGTTCAAGAGGGACTGAAGAGAATCCCAGGGAGGCTGCGAGGATGATGAAGGTACTGGAACACCTGCCTGATGGGGAAAGGCTGAGAGACCTGGGGCTGTTCAGTCTGGAGAGGAGAAGGCTGAGGGGGGACCTAATTAATGTCTAATTAATACATGAAGGCACCAAGAAGGCAGGGACAAGCTCTTGTCACTTGTGCACTGTGATAGGACAAGGAGCAATGGATTCAAACTGGAGCCCAGGAAGTTCCACCTCAAGATGAGCAAGAGCTTCTTTGCTATGAGGGTGACAGATCCCTGGGCCAGGCTGCCCAGAGAGGTGGTGGAGTCTCCTCTGGAGACTTTCCAGACCTGTCTGGGTGCCTTTCTGAGTGACCTGCCCTGGGTTTGGTCCTGCTCTGGTAGAGGGGTTGGACTCCATGATCATCAGAGGTCCCTTCCAACCCCCAATATTCTGTAATTCTGTGATTCTGTGAAATGACTGAAGTTAAAGGGGATCTGAGAGCTGCTCTAAGTCAGTCAGGTCCTAACGTTTATGGGCTCGGGTGGCTGTTCCAGCCATGTCACCTCATCATGGTGATACTATGGCCATACTCACTGCAAAAGTGGTGGTGGGGAGGGGTGTAAAGAGGTGTAAACTCATAAAACAGCAGGGCTTCTTCCTCAAGTCTGCTGGGTGCAAACCCTGCAGATTTTTGTGGCTCCTGAGTGCTTTTTAGCAACTAACATGCAAGGGGGGAGATTATTTTTAAAGGCAGCTCACACAGCTGCTCTCTCTGGAGGATACAGGCTCTCCTGGATGTCTAGTAGCTAAATGGGAAACAAACCAGCTGAAAGTGGTGGATTAAATGTGATAAATACCCAGACAGGTCCCAGGCTGGGGGTTTCTTGCAGACAGCTGTTCTGCTGAAGATGATGGCACCAGCTCAGGGAGAAGAGGGATCTTTGCCTCCATCACCCATCCATGTCCCAACACATACGTGCACATACAAGTCCTGATGCTCCAGGCATCCAAGCTCCTGCCAGGAGAGATGAGAATTTTCCTCTGCTTACTGGAAGCTTGGATTACCTGTAATTCCTGCATCTGCCCCTTCCCAGTCAGCTTTGCTCCCACAGGAGGTTCCTTGGGGCTTCAGCATCTGGGGATTGCACCTTCCAGGATTCCTGGAGCTCAGAGCTGTGACCCACCCATGCTGCCAGATCTGGAGCATCCTACACCTGAGGCTGCTCCCAGACCACGAGCTGCCACATCAGAACTGCTTTCTGCATCCAGAGCAGTGGCTCCCTTTATTCTGCCCCTTGTTATTGAGGTGGGATGACACTCAGTCCCAGGACTGATGTGGGATGATCAGAGGCCATGGCTCCAGAAGAACCCTGGGCTGAAAGGACTGATCCCTTGCAACCAGGGATGTACAGCATCAGCTCTCTACAAACCTCAAAGACAGCAAAGAGCTGGAGTCCAGGCCAGGAGAGCCAGCTTTCCATGTTGGGATTTGCACATAGGAACTTCTTCCTGGGGAGAATGAAGTGCAGCTAATCCCTAACGTCACCTGCTGCTCCACATGGGGATATTTCTATTCTTTGGGTGGGGAACATGACTCAGAGAAATTATTTCCTTTCCTGTCCATGCTCCTCATGACTGGGAATACAATGGTGTTCTTTCCCAGCTTTTCATTTTGTGTTATTTAGGCTAATGATGCTGAGGAGGTGTCTGACAATGGGATTAGAAGCCCAGACTGGGAGTTACCTGCCTCATTCTCTTTGTGCCTGAGTAAATATTTACCCCCGAGGTAAAAATTAGATCCATTTGTGCAGTGAAAAGTCACCCATCGTGCTCAGGAAGATGAAGATGTCCAGGAGCAGGGGAGAGCCTGAGGTTGGCTCCAAGTTCTTGCCAGGAGAGGCAGGATAACTCGTTCAGGAAGCATCAACCAGACACTTCCCGCTAAATCCGAGGTTGTTTATTCCCCTTCCCAGGACCTGCCTCTCTCCTCGTGCCGTGTTCCCACCCGGGGATGATGGCAGGGCCCTGATCTTGGTCCTCCCCTTTGTAAAAGCTATTTGGAGGCTGTGGAGCACCCTCTGAGCCCCCTCTGAGGAATGCTCTGCTCCCTCTCTCCCAGCTGGGTTCAGCCAAACACGTCGACCTTTTGGACACAGTTGGGAGCCAAAGTCTGTGCAGAGCCCAAGGTAGCGAAGGGTGGGATGTCAGCATTTCAGCCTGATTTACCCAGGGCTGTCTGCAGTTCCTGTGGGACATGGGCCTGCGAACAAGGGCCAAGAGAAGCCTGAATTTAAGGCATCTGAGAGAGATCCCGATTTTCAAGCAGCAGATAATCCTGCCTGTGAAGACAGAGCTCCTGAGAGGTCATGGGTGGTCTCCCATGGTTCTCTTCAGTCAGGAGATACTCAATCTCTTTTCCAACAGCTCTGTTCAAAGATCTGCTCTCAGTAAAGAAACTAAGCTCTAGTTTCAGGCCATAAATCTGGAGCAGGTAAAGAGGGGAGTGTTGCCAAGTCAGTGCGGTTCCCCAAGTGCTCCTGAGAGCCCTGCTGTCCTCTTTGGAGGATCCCATTTTCACCAGTTCCTTTCCTGCTTGTTTTTCCTAACAGCTTAATTGAACCCAACTCAGCTTAGTTCCAATAACAACAGACCAGGCAATGGATGTTTAGGAAATGTAAGACAAATATTCCCCCTTTTCCACGTGCAACAGGATTCTGCACTTAGTGCTGGGGGCTGCTTTCTCAAGATGGGATCCTGGATGGTGGCAGGAGGTCACAGCAGGATTGGCAGGGTCTGTTTGGGTTAAGAAGACCAGGTTGTTGCAGCTCTTGAGTGTTTGTTCATACTTTCCCTTGCATAAATCTTTCTGTTCCCATTTCAAAACAAATTATGGGGTTTGTACATTTCTGCTCCTCTTGGAAAGCTGTTCCAGGGGGTGGCTCCTGACAGTTCTTCGGCTCATTTTCTGCCTACACTTACATAAGTCCCATTTCCCTGCATTTTATGGGGTTTACTACCATTGCCCACCAGCACAAGCAATTCTCCCTCTCTGCTGCTTCTCTCCCTGGGTATTTACAGCAAGGAGTTGTATCTCCACCTACTCTCCATCCTGCTGGGCTCCTTGTCCCACGAGATAAACTCCTCCCTCTCATCACTCTGGGGTCCTTTTGCTGCTTCTGTTTCAGGCTGGATTTATCTTTCTTGAACATAGGGGGTGAAAACTATACCCAAGGTCCCTCAGCAGGGCTGTATCTCCAGCTCAAATACCTTATCCAGCTCACCTTGGGGTTACAACTACATGGTTGTCAATATGGGTCACCTGGTTTTGGCAGCCAGAGACCTCATTCCATCGTGCACTGGTTACCACGCTTAGGGTTTGCTCCTCCCATGTCTCCTTCCTCTGTTCCAGCCCTGTCTCCCTGTTTTCCTGTAGGTTGGACAATCCTTTTCAGTCATGGCAATCTGACTCAGTTTTTTCTCATCAGCAACCTTGGGTGTCTCAACTTGGCTTTTTCTGCCCATGGTTTTAATTAAAGACATTTAAATGAGTCTCAGTCTGAATCTTGAAGTTAAGAAAATTCCTTGAGCCCACTTGGCTCCCTCTGAACACATTGTCCTTAGATCTCCAGCTGCTCTGGACCCTTTCCTGCAACCCCCCACTTTTCTCAGTGAAGTTATTCATTCCTTACAGAGAATCCCACAGCCCACACACGTTCCTGATGTGCTGCACTTCCCTTCTCTAGAAAATCCATTCACTTATTGAAGAATCATAGAATCCTAGAATGCCAGGTTGGAAGGGACCTCAAGGATCACCTGGTCCAACCATTCTAGGTGCTCCTATAGTTGATATGAGGTGGCTCAGCACCCTGTCAAGCTGAGACTTCATACTTTCAAATGTAGGGGAATCCACCACTTCCCCTGGGAGGCTATTCCAATGTTTGATTGTCCTCATGGTGAAAATTTTCCTCTTGTGTCCAATTGGAATGTCCCCAGAAGCAATTTGTGCCCATCACCCCTTGTCTTTTCCATGTGACTCCTTGCAAACAGGGAGTCTCCATCTTCTTGGGAGCCACCCTTTAAATACTGGAACGTGGTGATAAGGTCTCCCCGAAGCCTTCTTTCCTCAAGGCTGAACAAACCCAGTTTTCTCAGCCTCTCCTCATATGGCAGGTCCTCCAGTCCTCTGGTCACCCCTGTGGCCCTTCTCTGGACCCTCTCCAGCCTGTCCCATCCTTTTTGTAGAGCAGGGACCAGAACTGAACACAACACTCCAGGTGTGGTCTGACAAGCACTGAGTAGAACAGGATGATGAGTTCTTGATCTCTTCTAGTGATGCCCCTGTTGGTGCAGCCCAGCATCCTGCTGGTTTCTTTGCCCTGCAGCCCACTGGTCACTCATGTTGAGGCTCTTATCCACCAAGACCCCCAGGTCCCTTTCCACAGGGCTGCTCTCCAGCCAGGTGGGTCCCAGTCTGAACTGTCCTCCTGGGTTATGTGTTCCCAGCTGCAGGATCTTACACTTCTTCCCATTGAACTTCATAAGGTTCCTGCTCACCCACTAGCTCCTCCAGCCTGTCCAGGTCATCCTGGAGGGTGGTCCTCCCTTCTGGACTGTCACCCTCTCCACTCATCTTGATATCATCAAGGGAGAGTTTAGGCACAGCAAACTTCTTTCCCCTTGTTCCCACTTCCATCTTCTCTACATTTCACAGCTTTTCTCCCCAGGCTGTTCAGTCAGAGTTCAGCCTGTTTGCTCATTTCCATTTTTCTTTCCAGTTTGTGAAGAGATGTGACATTTCACCAGTGCCACCTTTGGCTGGACTGAATTATTGAAACTTTTGGTCTTGGAGTTTGGGGCTGTGATGAGCAACCTGTTTGCAAGACAAGAGCTCTGAGCTCTCTGTGACTTGTTTCTTACTGGTTTGTCACAGATCCAGCTTTTCTAACTTCCACCCCAAGTCTGACTCCTGCTCACAGCAAGTTGAGGGTCTGTGGTCATTTTTCCTCTATGGATTCAGAAACCATTTCAGAAATACACAATTTGCTTTCCATGAGAGGGGAGATGCCCTCTGGAAGTCCCAGTGGATGCAGATAATTGCCCAGAGCCACGGAGATGGATCTGCAGAGTCCACAGCCAAAAATCTCTCCAAATCCAGAGTTCCCAGGTATCAGCCAAACCCGTTTTCTTCTGGGAATTCAAAGGTCAGCCAAACAGGGGCAGGAAATGTGAGCACAATACTATTTCAAACAGTTTTAATGACAATATCCTTTTATACCTGCCAGTGATTTTATATTCTTTTAAGCTCTTTGGCATTGTTAATCTTCCCCCCCTCCCCATCCTTTCTGTTTATTTTTGTTGCAGATTTATTAGGTGCACAGTTAAGTGCCATTTAGCTTTGCAGAACTGTCATCACCAGCACTTTATGAATGGGATCATTCACTGACAAAATATTTAAACACTAAAAGGGGGGAAAATTTACTGCTACAGGTCAATGAGGAAGCCAAGATCAACTGAAACTCAGCTGCATTTCTCCTTGAATACAGGAATGTGATGAAGGCACCGAGAGTTTTCTTTAACGTATCCTCAGCCTTAATTTATCCTCACGTGTCACACTGAGTGTCACTCTGGTTTGCAGTGGTATTTTACCCAAAATAATGCCTTTCTTTCTGACAGTTTGCAAGAGCTCAGAGATCTAAAAATGTGGCTAGACAAGCTGTCCCACACCTGCTTGTTAAGGCTATGAATAAGCTCTGACCAGCCAAGCAGCCACTGACAACAAGAACCAAGCAGGGAAAATTTTAGGACAAAAAAATGAGGAGAGTGTGATAGAATCATAGGATCATAGACTGGTTTGAGTTGGAAAGGACCTTAAAGGCTGTTTAGATCCACCCCCCTGCATGGGCAGGGACACCTCCCACCAGCCCAGGCTGCTCCAAGCCCCATCCAACCTGCCCTTCAACACTGCCAGGGATGGGGCAGCCACAGCTTCCCTGGGCAACCTGGGCCAGGCTCTCACCACCCTCACACTCCACAATTTCCTCCTCATGTACAACCTCAATGTCCCTCTTCCAGCTTAGATCCCTTCCTCCTTGTCCTCTCCCTCCCTGCCCTTGTCCCAAGTCTCTCCCCAGCTTTCCTGGAGCCCCTTCAGGCACTGGAAGCTGCTCTAAGGTCTCCCTGGAGCCTTCTCTTCTCCAGGCTGAACACCCCAACTCTCCCAGCCTGGCTCCAGAGCAGAGCTGCTCCAGCCCAAGGATCATCCTCTTGGCCTCCCCTGGACTCTCTCCAGGAGCTCCTTGTCCTTCTTATGCTGGGGGCTCCAGACCTGAGCACAATTCTCCAGGTGGGTTCCTCCTAATGCAGCCCTGGTGCTGGGAGCCTGGAAGCAGTTCTGGCCTTTTCCCCTGGATAACCTTGAAAAGAATCTTACCATCCTTTAACATTCCTGTCCCATAGCTGGCCAAATGGCAGAGCAGTGCATCCCTTCTTGTAGCAGTGGGGACAGAGGCACAAATATTTCAGGCCAGGTGTCAGAGCTGGACTTTCCCCTTGGCCCCTTCTTCCACCCACATAGTTGGGTAGTAACTTTCATGAGTTAGACCCAGCTTCTGCAGCATGGACCACTGAAGTGATCATCACAAGTGGTTATCACTCTTCTACTTCACCTGAAACATCTCATAAGCAAGGGGAGTCCTGTAGGAAATGGTGCTTGCTTTATTTTAAATGTTCTTTTTAAGAATTGAAACGTGTTCAGCCTTCAAAGGGCTGATCAAGGATGTGTTTGCTCACCTTGCTTTGTACATTTAACCATGTCCTTCACATCCAAACCTTTCATAGTTGCCCTTTATTACTTGGGAGTGTGTCAATGGATATTTCTAGATATATGTGTATGCCTATGGATTTGCAGAGGGTCTGGATAAGCTCCAGGAGTGCAGCCAGTGGGGATGGCTGGTGGTGGCCTCAGGTTTCCCATCTCTTCTGTCTCTGATGTTCTGACCCTGTGAATTCCACTGTTTGGGTTGGGGATTTTTTTCCCCCTAGTGAAAGTTTTCTCTTCACCTCATCCTGGGGTATCACCAGGGGGGAGCAAGTTGTGTTGTAGAGTTGAGAACAAGGACCATTCTCTGTATTTTCTCCAGCCACTCCACTCTGCCATGCAAGGCTCCTTGGATAATCCACTGGGCTTTGCAGTTAATCCTTGTGCACTCGGCGCGTTTGCGGGGAGGTATTTGAAAGATTTAAATGGACACCACTAACCCCTATGGGGTCCCATTTCTCAACATACCTTAGAAACATAATCTGGTGGAGGAAGATGAGACACAAAGGCTTCTTTTCTATAGAATCAGCTTTCATTTGACTCTCCTTAGAGGGTGAAATCAAGGAAACAAGAACTCCACGGCCCTGATTTTAAAAGCTTTAGCAACACGACTTGATGCAAAGAGTCTGGTTTAGGTGAAGTGCCCATTTTACAGATGTGGATACCAAAGGCACAAAGAAGTGAAGCCCATTCCTCAAAATAACAAAGACAGACCCTGAAAGAGCTGGCAAGAGTGCAAACAACAGGGATCCTTTCTGATAGCAATGGGAGCACGAGTGTGAGTTCAGCTGCTAAGAAGAAATGTATTTGAATTCCTTTGGAAGGCTTTGGCTTGTGAACCAGGCTGTAAATATTGCCAGACTGTCTCAGAAATTCTCCCAGATTCCCATGCTTTTGCTGCACAGGGAAACCTTCTAACAGATTTTGCAGCTCAGAAAGTCACCTGTGTCCTGGGCTGCATCAGAAGCAAGGGAGGGAGAGGACAAGGGGGAAGTGATCTAAGCTGGAAGAGGGAGATTGAGGTGAGACATGAGGAGGAAATTGTGGAGTGTGAGGGTGGTGAGAGCCTGGCCCAGGTTGCCCAGGGAAGCTGTGGCTGCCCCATCCCTGGCAGTGTTGAAGGGCAGGTTGGATGGGGCTTGGAGCAGCCTGGGCTGGTGGGAGGTGTCCCTGCTCATGCAGGGGGTTGGATCTGGATGGTCCCTTCCAATTCTAACCATTCTATGATTCTATGATTTTCTGGTAGTGATTTGTCACCTGCAATTCCAGCCCTAGTCAGCAGGTGCAGAAGGCTGGGAGAGGTGTGGATGGCAGCAAGCTATAGCATTCAGGTCTGGATTAGGAAACCCCTCAGGGGTGGTGGTGCTTGTGTTGGGGGTGAGTTTCTGAAGGTCCCTAAGGCTGCCAGTCACTAACCCAGCCTGCAAACCACAGCTCTGCTCCTGCAGGGCTGCTCACCTGCTGCAGAGAAGCTCAGGTTGAAGCCACCAGCCCTTAATGTCTGAAACTGGATCTTCACACCCATCTCCAGTGAAGCCACCATCTAGTCTGGGGTCCAAAATCCACCTCAGGTATCTCAGGTCCCATTACTCTTCACTGTAACGTAATTCCCGTATCCTGATTGACATTTCATTCC
>NW_009952368.1:11850-44141 GCF_000747805.2 Chaetura pelagica | reverse complement strand
TACCAGTGAATTTCACCTGGATTTAACAGAAAAGCTGTCATGATGTCTCAGTGGAAGTTGCTGTGATTTACACTCTTCCTCTGGCTCCTTCTCCAACATTCTCCTCCAGTTTCGGTTGCTGCTTGGATCACTTCATCACATTTTTCTTGCTTTTATGGCATGCAAAAAATGAGCCCTGTCAGGACTGACAATGAAGAGGTGAGGAAATAAACTTCATGCTACCTTTAGTTTTGGTTTTGTTTTTTTTTTTAAATTAAGGTAGAAATTTTTCTTTTTGAGAACCTGTGGGGCAATCCCACCCAGCAGCAGCTTGGAACACTTCTCCTTTTGGGTGGGATTCATCTCATCTGGCTTGGACCATCTGAAAATTTGCTGCTTAACTCTGAGTTGACCATCTTCTTCCCATCCATGGTCAGTGCAGAGAAAGAGGCAGTTTATCCAGGGTCCTGCAGAGGTGAATTTCTCTCTGGTTGGAGATAGAGGTTGAGTTGGTTTCTGTAGTTCAGGTTGCAATGTCTAGATAAGACCAGAAGATCCCTGTGCACTGCAGGGGGGGCTGCACCAGATGAATTTTAATGGTTCTTTCCAACCCCACACATTCTATAAGTCACCAGACCCTGATTTGCATGGAAATGAATGACCCCCTGGTACCTTTAGCAGAGGCAGATGCTTCATTCTCTTTAGCTGAACACTGAGAATGGAAGTTGAGAACAGGGAGCAAGTCCAGAGGAGGCCACAAAGATGATCCTTGGGCTGGAGCAGCTCTGCTCTGGAGCCAGGCTGGGAGAGTTGGGGTGTTCAGCCTGGAGAAGAGAAGGCTCCAGGGAGACCTTAGAGCAGCTTCCAGGGCCTGAAGGGGCTCCAGGAAAACTGGGGAGGGGCTTTTCACCAGAGAGGCAGTGACAGGACAAGGGGGGATGGTTTTAAACTAAGAGAGGGGGGATTTAGGTGAGATATTAGGAAGAAATTCTTCACTCTCAGGGTGGTGAGGAACTGGAATGGGTTTGCCCAGGGAGGTTGTTGATGCCCCATCCCTGGAGGTTTTTAAGGCCAGGCTGGACAAGGTTTTTTGCAACCTGGTCTGATGGTTCCCTGCTTATGGCAGGGGGGTTGGAACTTGATGGTCTTCAGTGTTCCTTCCAACCCTCATGATTCTGTGATTCTATGATTGAATGGGGACAGCAGCAAATGGCCAGGGCCATGTGAGATCTGCTGTTCCTAGGGCTGGGCCCCATGCTGGGCCAAGTCCCTTCCTTGCACCCTGTCAGTGCCTTCATTAGATCTTGGGCTGGAGGCAGGAGCAGAAGAGCTGTAATTGCAGCTTCTGGAAAAGAACATCTTACAGGAAAGGGCTGGGTTGGGGTTTTTTTTAGTGAATTGTACCTTTCCCCCTCTTTTTTTGGCATTAAACCATGATATAGAAGTTGAAATGACATGCATCTCATTTTTTAATCTACTGGATTTTCCCTAATGGATGGAATGGATGATGGAGAAGGCAGGAGGGACCTTTTAAGAGCCAGGCTAATTGACCATGGAGCAGAGTGCTGAGCTTATGGGGGGTTTTCCATTACTGGCAGTATCAATATCCCAAGTAAATTCCTCTCCTTAAGAAACTTCCTCTAGTTAAAATGAATTCAGTGCCTGTGTTTGGAGGGACATGAAAAGGGGGGGTCACCCTGTGTTACATCCCTCTTGAGGGCTGAATAAACCCCCAGAGCTGATGGATGCTCTGGCTGTGCCTGTGGGTCAGCACTGAGCCTCTGCCTGCTGGTGTCTGCTCTTCCAGGCAGGAATGTTTGCTTGGCATCACCTAGAATGATTGCTGAGCATTTGGGCTTAATCCTGCCTTGGCATCATGTGTGTCCCCAGCATGCCTGGCCTGGCAATCCTGCTTTATAAATAGAGAAGGTAAAAATGACAAGTGAGGAGCATTTATGGCCCATGACGTGGTGTCACCCTCTGGAATGGGTGACATGGAGCTGCAGGCTCTGCCTTGCCAGCTCCCTGCTTTATTTTAATACTCCTGGTTCTTCTCAGCTTGAGCCTCCTGGCCAGGCCAGCAGGCAGCTCCACCAACCAGGCTTTGGGGAAGAGGATGAATGACAGGAGGAGGAGAGGGAAGGGAGAGACATTTCTGGGCTGGAATGATGGGAAGCACAGACAAGAGGGTGTCTGGTGCTGCACAGGTTTTCATCTCTCACCCTGTCAATTCTAGAGGTGTTTCCCCAGTTTCATTTCCCACTTCTTGCAACACCCCATTTCCATTCCCAGCTTCCAAGGCCTGGAGTTTGCAACTAAAATACCAAAGGTCTTTTTGAAGTTCTGTTGTCTCCAAGCACAAGCCTCTTCCTCCCAGCACGAAGGCACCTCTGTGTGATGGGTGCTGCACCCTGCACACCATGTTGGCCATGGCTCTGCTGGCTGGGCACGAAAAACCAAACTTACAAAAAACTTCAGCAACTAAGACAGAGAGATGATGTTGTTTGGTTTTTTTTTTTCCTGAGTTGGTTTTTTGTTGTTGTTTTCTGGTGTGTGTTGTTTTTTTTAAAAAAAGCTGGTGATATTGATTCTGTTGGGGCCATAGAAGAGAACAAACCCCCATTCTTTAAACACCTGTTGCAGGAGCTGGAAATCTGTGCTTAGCTGAACTTCCTGGGTGCACAGTGCAGGGTTGCAGAGAAGCCTAGAGACACAGTTGAGATGTATTTTCAGCTGCCATGAATCAGTGGGGAACCATTTATAACCTCTGAGTACCTGGCTGGGGATTTGGTATTTCAACTTTTTCCCTGGCCAAGGTTCATCCCATGGGCAGGGAACAGATTTGACCCAAAGAAGGCAGAAAGAAAGGTGAAGTTATGTACTCAGAATTCAGTGAAGGTGGGAACATGCAGGGGTGTCTGCTCTTAATGCCGTGTGGATGGGAAGTTATTTACCTCCCTGGTTTGGGGAGCTGGGGGGAGAAATGTGTGAGATGATGCCACGTGTTGCCCAGGCTGTGGGACAGGGGATCATGGCAGGGGGGAAACAGCCTGCAAGGAAATGATGGGAGCCTTAGTTGCAGATAAACTCTGGGAAAGCTACATGAGTCATGAGCCTGCACATTAAATTATTGCACAGTCTGTGGGGAGGAGAAAGAAGAGCCTCAGCTGGTGAGGCCTGGCATGGGCAGAAAAAGCTGTTCCCACCTGTTCTCCTTTGAAGGAAGACAAAGGGTGGAGAAAAAGGGAAGAGGAGGCAGCAACCACATATAAACATTAATTAATGCTCTCCAGGCTTCTTCTTCTTGGTCATGTTAAACCTTTACTCCTGGGGATTTAAGATGGTGGCTTTTTATTGGTCTCCAGGTAAGAAGTGTGGAGAGGGAGAGCTTTGGGAAAGCCTTTGTATCCAGCTCCTCCACACTGGGCCAGGCACCCTTGGAGCACAGCCTGCATCCCACAGGAACACTGATGCTGCCAAAGTTCCCTTTGCTCACCCTCACCTTCCCAGTGCTTCCCATTAAGCCCTTTTATTTTCCATTGGCTGTAGATTAACGGTGGGTATGAGGTCAGAATTTTGCAGGGTATCTTATGTCCCCTTTGTTCCCAAACATCCAAGTATTTAGATATTAGGAAGAAATTCTTTGCTGTGAGGGTGGTGAGAGCCTGGCCCAGGTTGCCCAGGGAAGCTGTGGCTGCCCCAGCCCTGGCAGTGTTGAAGGGCAGGTTGGATGGGGCTTGGAGCAGCCTGGGCTGGTGGGAGGTGTCCCTGCCCATGCAGGGGGTTGGATCTGGGTGATCTTGAAGGTCCCTTCTATGATTCTATGATCCTAATGCTCTTCCAAAGTGACATAACTGGCATTCTCAGCCATGCTCCTGCCACGTGAGCTGAAGGGATTGGTGGCTGCTGGCAGGGAGGGCTGGAACAGGTTCCTTCTCTGTCGATTTCTGCTGCTCCTTGGCAGGGGAAATGCTCCCTCGCTTGAACTCTTGAGGTTAAGCCACATCATTCCTGAATGTCATTCAGTGCTTCAAGGTGCTGTCAAGGAGATAACACAAGAATTTGTTAAGAAACTGATGTTTCCCCTCATCCCCTGCTCTCCCTCCGGGCTTGCAGGCATCCTGGCTGAGGAAGTGGAAATGAGAGGGGAGGAATTAAATCACATCACAGCTGTCCTAGAGCCAGCACCAGGGGCTGGGCCAGCCCCTACCTGGGCTGGGTGTCCTTGGGGGTGACAGGAGGTGTCCAAAATGAGCTCAGGACATTTTTTCTGGCTGTATTGATTCTAACCCCAGTTGTTATAATTTCTGGGAACCCCAATAATCTGGGACTCCAATACTCTCAGATCTTTATTTATTCCAAGTGAGTTGATCTCAGTCCGTTTCGCAGTCTTGACAGCCTAGCAAAGTTTCCCAGCCTGACTCACTCTGCCAAGCAACAGATAATATCAGGTTCAAGAAACAGAAAGTGGCACATTTTCATGGGTGTTTCTAAAAGCTGAGTCCCCAAGAAGTGCTCATCCCACTGACAAGTAGGAGCCAGCCCGAAACGCAGCCGGGGAGAACGCCCAGCCCGAGCAGGGTCCTCTCCTCCAGAAGTTGGGCTGTTTTTCATGTGAGAGCAAACCATTCATTTTCTCTGGCAAATAATGATAGTTTGGAGGTTAAGATTTATGGCAGGGCTGTTAGTGTCTTGGTGGAAGATATGCAAGGCCATTTAACTATTGCCGAAGGTGGAAATCCATAAAGATGATGGAAGAGTCTCCCCAGACAGCACAAAAGATCATTTGTATTTTTGCTGAAGATCTTGCTGAGCTGGTGATGCTGTTGGTTTTCTTCTCCTCCCCTTCCTCTTGGCACACGTGGCCTGTGTTGCTTTGCTCCTCAAATTTTAGGAGCAACCAGGAATCCAGGAAAGGTGCTTCTCAGTCATTTTCTGCCACTCTCTGTATTTCTCCTCTTGTGTCTCCTGCTTGGGTTCAGCACCTCCAGCCCTTCACTGCTACCTCATTCCCAGCCCCTTCCCAGGCTCCTTCACCCTGCTTGGAAAATTTTAGGTGTTTTTTTACCCTGTTGCTTGTTTAGTTGATGAATTCCTCTCAAAAATAACAACATGCTTTTCTGTTGGGAAAACAAGGTGAGACAAAACCTAAATCATAACGTGTTTGTTGCTGGGTAATTTAGTGCAAAGTGATGATGATGGTGATGATGATAGGAAAGAGAAGGAAAAGGAGAGGGAGAAAGAGGAGAGGGAGAGGGAGAAGGGGAAGGAGAAGGAGAAGGAGAAGAAAGGAGGAGGAGAAAGAAGGAGAAGGAAGCACCAAGATTTGCTGGGAGTACCTGGGAAAGAAAGTTCTCTGTCAAAACAAGTTTGGGCCGAATTTTTCCCACTGCTTTGTGTCCCAAGTGGAGCCTGGAGCAGGCAGCACCACCTCCTGCATGTCCAGACCCTTCTGCCCCATCCAGACCTCCCCCAGCAGAGCCAGTCTGGGGAGCAGAGAGGAGCAGGGTGAGCAGCAATGAGCCCAGGGGACCTGGCCAAGCAAAACAGAGGAGCTGAAAGGCCTGATAATAATTTTTGTTTTGGAAAAAAAGGATTTGAGGACATGCAGTTGGGAGCAGGTAAGTGGGCTGGAGCCGAGCTAACGCTTGGCACCCCTGGCCTGGTGATAGGGGTGTGTGCAGCCCCAGGCCATCAGCAGGGTCTGTCCCTGCACGTCAGGTGGAATTTTTCTGCTCATATCTTTCATCAGTGAAGACACCCGTTGGCTTCCCAAAAAACCTTATCTCCTGAAAGAAAGGTGGCCTCTAGGAAAAGGGGCTTAGTCCCGTGCCTCCAGCAAACCTGCCCAGCATCCATCCAGTTCCAGTAAGAGTGACATTTTCAGCAAGTGTGATTAGAAAACCAGAAATCAACTGCCCCCCTTCCTCCCTCCCAACCTCCTCTCCCCCAGGCAGCAGAGGAGGGATGTGTGGCCAAGCCCCAGATGCCAGTGATGTCCCTCCATGCCAAAACCTGAGTGACCCACCAGAGGGGTGCAGCTGGGAAATGCTCTTTCCTCTCTCTGCAGGGGCTCCTTGTGGCTTTCAAGGTCATTTAGTCCATTAAATAATTGGACTTGGAATTGGACTTCCAATTGGGATTGGAATTGCTTCATGGATAGGCAAGAGAGAGTAAATTGGGTTGTTGGGATTATTTTTTCTTCATTTTGCATGAGGGTTGGGTGTGATTTTGCCTTAGCTGGGCAGAGACCTCATCAGCCTGAGAGGACTGGGAAGAGGTGTCAAGTGTGTGCCCTGGCAGAGCAGTGGGTATTTGGCACTTGATCCCACTATCCCCAAACCCAAAATCTCCTGGGCCAGGTGAGCTGGGGACAGTGGCTGGACTTTTCTTGCCCAGTTTGTTGGAAATTGCACCCAGAACCTTCTGCAGAAGATGGGAGGGCTTGGAGAAGACACACAGCAAACCAAGAGCAACCTTCTTTAAACCAAATAACTTCAGGATGTGGCCCAAATGCTCCAAGTCTTATTTTGGAGCCTTCTTCAAAGAGAAGTGTGAAATACCTGTACTTTAGATGGATTGAATCTCAGTTTTCATCAGTTCTGTGAGCAATTAATTTGACCTCTCACAGAATATATAACCCACAGACTTCAATGGGCAGTGGCTGTGTCAGAAGAGATATCATGGCAGTAAATATGGCACCAGCAAGTGAAGGACCATCACAGGCTTCTTCTCCTGGGGAACTCCCAGTCTCAATGAGCAAAGCAGAAGGAAAGAAGGTGAAGCAAGAAAAAAGGACTCGTGTGAAGCCGAGCTCCAAAAGAGGGGTATAAGACAGGATCACCACTGGCTTTCCCACTGAAGCATCAGTGCAAGAGGAGAGGACACAGGTCCCTGCTGTGTGGGTGGTCACAAGGTGAGTAGCGTCCCCAGCTGCCCACACCATGTCCTTCTGGATCATGGCTGTCCTACCAGGAGTGGGATGGGAAGAAGCTCTTGAAGGGGGTCTCTTTTACCTCCCCACTGATCCTCTCTGGTGTGATGGACACTCATTCTCCTACCAGCCCTTTGGGACAGTCACGTTCCTCTGTCTTCTTCATCCAAGCCTGCATACCAAAGCTCTGCTCATCAGAGGCCAGGAGAGAGCCAGGAAGAGCTTCACTCTCCCTGAGGCATGGAAACCCTGAGTGGAGCTCTAGCCCTGCCTGTTCTTGGATGCTTTCTGATAACCATGTTTTAATAAAAGATCTGTCACTCAAATATTTCCGAATCATTAAAGAAAAAAGGAATGAAAGGGAGTAATCAGAACCCTGAGCCCAAAGGGGTAATGTAAAAAAAAAAACAAGCCCAACAACCCACATCTCAACCACAGAGCTGAGTTGAGAGACCCTAAACTTGAAGCTGAGCCTCAAAAATCCCTCTGGGAATGATTTTCTTGTCCAAAATCCAGAGGGGTCTGTGATTCATATCCCAATCCTGCCCTGCAACAGCAGTTGCAGAGGACAGGAGCTCTATCCAGGTGTTAAACCCTCTGTCCTCCACTGCCAGGACTGAGCTGGGAACGGGGCAGTGGGAGGAGAGCCAGGGATGAGTGAGGTATCTTGAGATGGAGCTGATCAAGGGCCAGACCTCTCAGTTCCCGCAAGAGCTTTGCCAGCTCTTGTGATTGTGGGCTCTTTCACTGTATTTCAAGGATAAGTAGTGTTTTTCCAAGAAAACCCTGGCTCTGGGAGTCGTGAGATCTCCTGAGAGCCTCTGCTCCTGGAAGAGGTGAAGATGGGAACGAATCAGGACGTTTCTACCTCTTGGAGTAGGTGGGGGAAGCTGCAAGAAGTGTCTTCTACGAGTGGAGAACTTAGGAGGCAACTTCTATTGTATTCAGAAATTCTCCTGGCTGTGAAGCTGAGCTCATTACCCGTGGAGATGAGTCAGGGGCTCTTGAATTTGTGTGGGTGGCAAGATAAAAATTTCCTCTGAGTAAGGAGAGCGGGGTTTGGTGAGTGGGCAGGAGGCACTTTCTCCTCTCCTCCCACAAGCAGCCAGTGGAAGGTGACAGGGTGAATCATTTCTTCTTTCTTTTCATGGCAGTTCTGGCTCAGCTGTGTGTGCAGAGCTTGTTCCCCACCTCCAATTATCTCTGAAATCCCACTGAGCATGGCCCTCCAAAACTGATCTCTACTTGAGAAGGGATTTTCAGCAAGAGAGGAGTTTGCAGGTTGAGAGCAGGAGCAGTTTGTCACCTTCCCTCTTGGCCATGAGTGTCTCCTGCCTGTGGTTAAACCCTCTGGAGAGAGAAATAAAACTATGCTGTGGTAATTAATCAAAATTCAGGGCTAGGTAGGCACCTAATGGCACTGGCTGCACCTCGGGCTTGTTTCTCTGTCACTTGATGCCTCTTGCCCCGTGAAGCACCAGGTTGGGTGGAGCTTCCCCCTTTTCACCCCTCTGATTGTTCAGCTGGAATCCCAAGGGACTGGAAACCAAAGCTGTTGGCTCAAAGTGATGTTCCCCAGATGGGTAACTGGATCCTGGGAGGATCCCCCGGGGCACTTTTCCACCAGGTGAGAAGAGGGACATGTCTCCCTGACCCCTGCTAAGGCAAGCACATGCTTGAGTCACTTACTTATTTTTATTTGTGGGATTTAGCACAATAAATCACACTCATCTTTCCCAGGCTCCACTCTGCAGCAGCCTGGACACTTTCCCATCCTGTTTTGGAGCTCTCCATCACCCTCTGCTGCCCCAGGGGACTCATTTTACCTGTTGAGAGACACCTGCATGGGCAGTCCTCACCCCTGGCCACTGAGGGTTGCACCTCCTGCCTCACAAAAAGGTGCAAAGAGGAAAGGATTTACCCACTGAGAAGAAAACAATTGGAAAGTCGTTTCAATTGCGAAATGGAAACAGGAAGGTGGGTAATTTATTCCTTGAAGAAATCAATATATTGGGTAAAAATCCCACTGTTGGTGGGAAGGTTTTAATGGTTAAAGATGTTTGATCTTAACCTTCCAGACTGTTGGATTGAGAACTCAAAGTGATCACTTCCACCTTATCCTCACAGATGCTGTTTCTATTCCTGCCTGGCCCAGGTAGATGGGAGCCCATCATTTCAGCACCATCTGGCAAAGCAGCCAACAACATGCCTAGAAAGAAGCCCTAAAAATCATGAAACTCCTTCTTTCCAGCACACCAAAGTCATCTGCTTTTGGACATTTATCAGATCAGGAAGGATGGTAGGAATATTTGTGTTCTAAAATGAGAACCTCTTTTCCCTCTTTACCTTGACACAACTCAGAAGGTAATTTCTCCACCTCCAGCATTGGGCAACTTCTCCCCAAGATGGCTACACACTCCATCAGGCGTGATCCTGTTTCCTTCTCCCCCTGGATCCTATGCTCCAGGATTTCCAGGTCTTTGATAGTTCACAGCACCTTCAGTGAGCTGATTGAGTGATATTAAATTCCCTTCACACAGACAGGCAGGAATTGGTGAAGCAGCTCAAGGTCTTGCTACAAAAAGCCTCCCAAAACCCACCATGTTGGGTTAGTTCTGAGCACTGTGCTGGGCTCCATCACCTTGTATCCAGCTGGTGGGTTCCTGCAGACGTGCCCGTGGTCCATTTGTGGGTCTGAGGGCAGGAGGGGCAGTGGAGAGCAGTGATTTGCCCCCCAAGCCCAGCACCTACGTGCCTTGGCGGGGTGATCTCTCTCAGGATGCCACATGCAAATCCGTGCACATAAACAGAGGGAGGAGGTTGCTGGATCTGCCTGGCTTAATTGAAAGCCTAGAGGGCTGTTGTGGTGCCTGTTGCTATAAACATGCTGGCAGTTTGCACAAGTATGTGACATTGTAAAAGTTCCTGAAAGATTTTATCTGGTTGGTTTTGGCCAAAAGCCCTTTATTCACAGAGAAATGCCAGGTAGAAAGACAATCAGTGTGTATCCATGTGTGTGTGTTTGCAGCTTCCTAAAAGCCATCAAATTGGAAAGGGAGTGGGTTTACTTAACTCAGACATCTCCTGGGTTGAAGGGAAGGTAACCCAGGAAAGGCCTTTCCTTTAGAAAATAAAATAATAAATACATTTTCCTTCTCAGTGTTGCTGCCTGCACAGATTGTCTGGGTGATCTTTCACAATCTCTCGTAGCTCTGAGTTATTTTGATTGAAAAACATTAGTTCCTAACGAGTCTTAAGCTGTCAAAACGAAAGGATTGTACAAAGTAGCTTCAAGGTTACACAAACAGAGCAGCTGGGAAACAATCCACTAATGTGTATTCATCTCAGGAGTAGAAGACATGGATTTTTGAAAGACTTTTTCCATCTGAAGACTGGACCTCTTTGTTTGGGATTCTGGAGACACTTTGTAAGGAGAAGGGAGGGCAAGTGGCTGAAGAGAAACTGGACAGAAGAGGAGAAAAGAGGAGCCAAAAGGGGCAGTCAGTGAGTTTTTTGGTGAGGAGCAGCTGGGGATGGGTGGGAGCTGGGAAGGGGTATAAATTAAGGCAGGTTTGTAGTGATGGGAGAAGTAGTAGTGAAATACTGAGGAGAGGAGGTGAGTGTGAACCTAAGAGCAACAGAACAGGATGGAAGGGAAGAGAAGGTCACCTTGTGCAGGGCAATTTGGAAGAGATTTGAGTCTGGAGAAAGAAAACTTAGAAGATGAGTGAGATGTTCTTGGATCTTTGGGGTTTTGGGCTGGAGGAGGGAGCAGAGAATAACGTGGCCCAAGGGGGTCTTTTAGAGATGGAAGGTGGAAGAGGAGATACATCTGCAGTGGTGTTGGAACCCAGTGCTTCTGTCCTGGCTGGATTTGGGATACAACACCTCCAAAAAAACAGAGAAGGGACCATGGGTATCCTCACAGCTGGGGGTAGAAAGGAGAGAGTTATGAAGCTGACAATGTTCTACTGGCTCTGAGGAGCTCCCAGGGTTTCCAAGGCAGGCCAGAGGTGGGTGTAAATTAGAAGCAGCACATAGGAAATAGGGTTTGAGATGGAGGAGGCTGGACTGGAAAGGGGAGTTGGGTTTGGGATGGCAGTGAGAGAGATCTGGACTTAAAAGTGTTGTGGTGGAAGAGGAGGGCTGGACTGGAGGTAAGTGGTGGGGAGAGGAGGTGACTGGGCAAACATGGAGCCTGTGGTTGGGACAAGGTGGGAAAGAGCAGAGGAACAAAAGGAGGGTGTTATGGTGCAGAAGAGGGGTGTGAAGGACAAACCTGGTAAGTGGGCAGCTGGTAAAATTCCCCATCCTTGAGGACCCTCTGCAATAGCCTTCCCTCCCTGGGGCAAAGGGCCAGAAGAAGCTGCCCTGCATCCCAAACCTGCATCTCATCCTGCCAAAGAGAATGGGAGCAGCCAAAGGAGGTGCCTGTTCAGGGCCCTGTCTGATCCCAGGCTCCAGCTGTTCTCTTTCCTCTTCTTACTTGTCCCCATTATATTTCTCTATATTTTTTCCCCAGCTGCAAATCTCTCTGAACCACTGAGTTAATTAATTTAATATCAGGGCAGCTTCCTAGATGCTCACATGAGATGTGTGTTTAGATTGACCCTCATTCAGCAAAACACTTCAGCATGTCTGGCTGCAGGGGCTGACAGGACAACTATGTAATTAAAGCTGAGCATAACTTTGTGTCTAGTTTATTGAGGGCCTACTCAACTAATTAGTTAAATCTTCCACCAAAAGGCACTAATCAAGCAATGCTCTATAAACAGCTGCTGTGTGACTCTGCCCAGGTCACATTATCTTGTTTGCAGTTGAGATGCCTGAAATAACTGACTCTTCTTTTCCCTTTGGTGTGTGGTGGAGTTTAATTGTTCAGGAGAAACTCTCCCTCCTTCCCCAGCAAGACACACTAAAGCCACCAAACATTAATTGATTTAAATGCACATGGTACCCACCAGGTAGATGTGGTAAATCACAGTTGTCAGGTAATTAAATACAACCTGTAAATCACATCAGAGCATGGAGCCCAAGCATTCAGCTTCCATGCTTTTAATTAATGTTGTAAACCAATATTTCAGGCTTGGATCGAGTGGACGACGTATCAAATGCTGGCCAATAAAATACCAGTGGTGGGTATGGCACTAATCACCAGTAGCCACTGGGGATCCTGAGTACCCTGCTTGCACCCCAACAGGTGCCTTCTTTGAAACATGGCATGCAATGTTATTGCAGGGGGATTAGGAATGGTCATTAGGCTCTCGTTGCTCTTGTAACTCTGGATTAATTAACCAGCCAGCAGAATTAGCTGCCCCCAGATCCATCACCTGCTAAAATGTACCAGAGGGTCATGAAAGATGAGACTCTGGGGAGGGAGGTTCTGCCCTTCCTCACAAGTGCCCACGTTGGTTGTGGACTCCCCTGGTTTGCTCTTGTTTTGCAGTGACAGGAGGAGCAGCTTGTCAGTGAAAAAAGGGGTTTGCCAGGCATAAGGAAAGGGTCAGATTTTAGAGTGATATTAAGGAGTGTGATTTTTGTGTTCAAAGAGGGCAAATTCTGGTGATTTTGCCAATTCTATCTTTATTTTCCTCCCCATCTTAGATGGGAAGATGTTGATGGCTCAGAGCAATGTTCCTATTGCAGCAAAATGGGGTGACCCACCTCATGGATACCCGGTGCTGGTGACACAGGCTGTGGGTGCAGGGAGCCAGGGAAAGCCCTCTGGGGAGCAGCCCTGGATGCTGAGGGTGAAAGTCCAGTTGAGTGGCACATCCCCAATCCTGCAAACCCCTCTGGAAGGTTCTGCCCAGGTTGCAGTAAATCCCCTGCTGTGCAGAGGGACTTTGGGGTGGATTAATGATGGAAAACCTTTGCTTGCCCATGACCATTTATACTCTAGGCATTCCACTTGATCTAGGAAGGCTCAGAGTCTGGGATAATCAAAATATACTGCATTTGAGGACTACTGAGCAATTGAACTAG
The DNA here is from genome assembly GCF_000747805.2 of Chaetura pelagica. Lineage (NCBI taxonomy): Eukaryota > Metazoa > Chordata > Aves > Apodiformes > Apodidae > Chaetura > Chaetura pelagica. The sequence goes on along the minus strand of NW_009952368.1, from coordinate 31,243 downwards.
AAGAAAAAAGGATAAATTGTCCTTTTTAAAAAAAACAACAAAAAAACCACCTCCTTGTTAAGTGCCCTTTTTTACACCAAAAGATTCCTTTTTCAAGCAGAAATCCTTGTTGATAAATCAGTTTTGCTGAGGAAACCATTGACTATAATGGTTTTAGAGCCATTGAAACAGAAAGCACCTCAAATTTTGGAAAAGCATCAAGGCAGAGCCCTTCAGAATGCTCAGCTTCCACAGCATGGTTTGGTTTTTTCCCAAAAAAAGAGGGAAAAAAAGTCAAGTCTGAGCCAGTTCCTCATTTCCTCCATCCACCTCCAAACACTCCCATGCTTTAAAAACCTGTCCTCTTCCCACAGATCTCTTCAATCCCATCAGGCCAGGATTTCTCAAAGTAAAGTGAGCCTTTCTAGGGATTGCTACTCTGCTCTCCTGTTTAAATTTATAGCTAATTAACCTTCTCATCTCCTCTTTCCTCTTCCAGTTAGTTATTAAAAGTATCCAGATACTCTTTATGGCCCCTTTACATACAAATTATCTGTAATTTATTAAGGATTAAGGCTTACCTAAAAGCCCCCTGCTTTAGTCACATATCCATTGCACACTGACTTTGTCCTGAAAGTGCTTTTTGGCTCCCAGAGCTCCCCGTGGGAGGAAGTTGGGAGCTCAGGCTGAATTTATCGTGTCCCGACCGCGCGGTTGGAAGGAGCCGACGTCGTCGCTCCAGATTTCCTGCAGATCTCTGCAATTTAACAGGGCTTAGAGTCCTGGGAATTCTGGTGTTCAAGTGAAATCGGGGCCTGAGGAGGTTGGAAATTTTAGTTGGTGGCTCAGGAGTGGGGTTTGAGGGCAATAAGGGTCCCCTTGGGCAGGAGGGACGCGGTGCTGAGCTAAATCAGAGGGACCAGCGTGGAAGGGACGTGGAGCATCAGCTCCTCACCCAGAACTAGAGCTGTTCCCAGCCCCTCTGTCCTGCTGCTCTTCTCCCTCCTAAATGGCAGGTTGAGGTTGTTGGTTTTCACCCAGGCTCTTCAGAGCTGCTCCACCTGTCCTCCTGCCAGGGAGGTGAAAGGGAACAAACAGCCTTTGTGTGGTTTGTAGGTGACTGTCAAAGCCCCACGGGATAAATGTGATTTGGCTGAAAGGGAAAAGGACTCTAGAGAGGGGGAAAAAAAAAAGGGCAAATATTTTTCTCCCTCCTCTGTTACACCTTTGTCTTGCTTCTTCATGTGTTGGTGAGCACAAAGCCTGGTGCTTGCTTGCTTGCTTTGTGTCCTGCCAAGGAGACCTGAACCATTTTCCTCACGCCTTGAGTTTATTTGCTTGTTCTCTTAGTATCCTTGGGTGAGGAGAAGGTGAATGATCCTCTGGCTTTTGAGATGGCTCTGAGGGGGAGGCTGGTCAAGACCATCCTAGGTCTGATGGAGCTTTTCTTTTGGGTTCTCTCTGCCCGCCTTGATTTGGGATGTGTCAATTGAGGTGCAGAGAAATAAGTTTCAGGCTTTTTCCTGGATTCCCACTGCTCCCTTTGGTATTCCAGGCACATCTTTCTAATTTTTTGATATTTTTCTTTACAGGGCCACAAGGGACTGGAGCAGAATTGTCTGCTATAGCTGCCTTGCTGCTTTCATCTGCTTGCAGCCTCTCTCCTCCTGGCACACACAAAGGCTTTTGGCTCAGTACGTGCTCCCCCCTCTCCTCAGAAAAGTTTGCTGGTTTGGGTTCCTGGGTGGTTTTTTTTGGTGCCTGGCACAAGAGGCTCTGAGAGTAAGGCCTGATGGGTTCCACCACACACATAATAAACAGCTGCTGGTGCTTGTGTAACCCCAGGAAGTGATGCAGAAGCCCCTTTCTGCCAGGAGCTGAGCAGTGCTGGAATGGAGCTAATTCTGTAGCAGAAATGTCATGCTGGGACCTCTACCCTCATTTGTATTCTCTTCCCTTTTCCTGCTCTTTTCCCTCCCCTTTTTCTTGCTTGCTCCACATCCCCAAGCAATTGCTTTCCCCCCCTCTGCAGAGAGCAGAAGGGATGCTGGACCTCCTGCAACCTGGCTCAAAAGGTAGCAGGAGCTGGGGTGTCACATGTGTGTCCACCCCCTTAACAGTTAACAACTCCTGGAATGCCCAGCAAGGTGGCCATCACCTCTTGGGCAGATCCTTGGGATGTTTTCTGTACTGCAACAGAGACTTTTTTGTCTCCAGAGGCAAAGCAAGAACCTGGGGCTGCTGGAGGCACAACTTGGAATGGTTTGGATGGGGAGGATCCTGAAAGATCATCCAGTCCCAACCCCCCTGCCATGGGCAGGGACACCTCCCACTAGATCAGGTTGCTCCAAGCCCCATCCAACCTGCCCTTCAACACTTCCAAGGATTGTCCCCTGTGCTTGTGTCACCCCTCACCTGACATCTCAAATCTGGACAAAAGAGCTCACAGAGCTTATTTGTTCTTCCACAGCACTAAGTCATTTACACCCCAGGGCTTAATTGTTCCTTTGCCCTGATTCCCTGGTTGCACTCCAGGGCTTCCTGGGGATTTTATGGAAACAGAGGAGCAGGGACAAATGGAGCAGGGGTGAGTGATGTGTCCATGGCTGCCTTCCCCATCTCCCTTCTCTCTTCCCAAGCCCTCCTCTCCCCAGGCACACATGTTGAGACACTTCACAATGATCTAGGTGAGAAGCTGGCAGAGCAAAAGCTTAAATCTCAATTACCTTCCTCCTCATCCGTTTGCACAGGATCCTTATCTCCCTCCTGTAACTCTCTCTGTTTAATTAGACTCCATGATAATCCTTCACACACTGAGCCTGTTATGAAGCAATTCCTAAGATAAATGGTTTTCTGGATCCCCAGTTCTGATTAGATATTGGCGATCAAGCTGTCTTGCACTCTCCCTCCTGGGCCAAAACCAGACTTCTTTGGGCAGATGAGACACAAGACCCATGTGGGAAGGTGCTTGGCAAGGAGAAGCTTGGCCAAGAGATGCTTTGTGGGTAAAAGATACACATGGCCATGGAGGTCCCCAGGAACCTGGTTCAGATGTTGACTTGGGGTTTGTTTTGCTGTTCTCCACCAGTGTCTTGCACATCCCAACCAGAGAATCATCAAGGTTGGAAAAGACCTTCAATATGATCAAGTCCAACTGTCTGTCCTACAACCCCTAAGCACTGAACCATCTCCTGAAGCACCACATCCACCCATTCTTTGAACACCTCTGGGGATGGTGCCTCCACCACCTCCCTGGGCAGCCTGTTCCAATGTCTCTTTCTGTGAAGAAATCTTTCCTACTATCCAACTTGAGCCTCCCCTGATGCAACCTGACCCTCATCCAATAAGCAGGTCACCCTGTCATAGAAGGGATAGGGTTAGGCAAACAGGACCTGCCCTTCATGAACCCCTGCTGACTGGGCCTGATCACCTGGTTGTTCTGCATGTACCACATCAATGCACTCAGGATGATCTGCTCCATCAGCTGCCCTGGTACTGAAGTCAGTCTAACAGGCCTGTCATTTCCCAGATCATCCTTCCATCCCTTCGTGCATATGGGGGTTGCAGTGGCTGATTTTCAGTCTGCTGGTACCTCCCCAGTCAGCCAGGCCTGCTGGTAAATGATGGGAAGTGGCTTGGTGAGCATCCCCATCAGCTCTTCCACCCCACAGATGTGTGCACATCTACCTGGTGCAGGAGGTCACTGAGCATCTCCTGGCTTGTGGGGGGGTTGCTCTGCTCCTGGTCCCTGTCCCCCAGCTTAGGGAGCTGGATTCCCTCAACACAACTGATCCTGTCACTAAAGACTGAAGCAAAGAAGTCATTAAGGACCTCAGACTTTTCCTCATCATCTGTCACCACGTTTCCTCCTGCATCTAACAGGGGATGGAGGGTCTCCCTGATCTTTCTTTGGTTGTTAATATATTCATAGAAGCTCTTCTTGTTGTCCTTTACCATGGAGGCCAGATTAATTCCTAGCTGGGCTTTGCACCTTCTAATTCCCTCCCTGCAGAGCCTCACAGCATTTTTGCAGCCCTCCTGGGTTGCCTGCCCCTTCCTCCAAGGGCCATAGATTCTCTTCCCCCTGAGCACCAGCCAAAGCCTCCTGTTCAGCCAGGCTGGTCTTCTATGCTCTTCACTGGAGATGATGAAGGTGTTTGATCTCTTACATTTTGCAGCTCTCCTTTCAACCTTTGCCATGGGAGCAAAGACCTTCTAGGTCTTTGAACAGCAAGGATCTGCTTTTGCACAGGTTGTGGTGCTGGGTTTGTTGCAGCTCCAAGGACTGACTCTTGCAGTGATTGGAGACAAGGTTTGGAACTAGATGATCTTCAAACTCTCTTCCATACCAAACCAGCCTGTGGTTCTCTTGATACTTCAAGACTTTGCAACATGGCAAAGGCTTTAGCAGCCCAACACGTTTTGGTTGCATTAGGTGGGTTTCTCCTTGTCTTCTTACCCCTTCCAAACATTGGCCTATTTGCAGAGCAGGGATGAAGGCCAGCAAAGTGGTTTCATGCTGGCAGGTGGGGCTCCCCAAGATCCCACAAGGGGTGTGCCCAAGCTCCAGCATCTCTTGCTGCAGTTTTTCCTCTTTTTTTTTTTTTTTTTTTCCCACTGGTGCATTTCTGGTGCCATCTGGGGTTGTTTCCTTCTGGCCTCCTCGTTTGAGCAGCTTCTTCACCACCAAGTTAAAAAAAAACAGTAATGAAAACAGTTTTTTTTTTTTTTTTTTTTTTTTTTTTTTTTTCCTTTTTTTTTTTTTTTTTTTTTTTTTTTTCCCACTGGTGCATTTCTGGTGCCATCTGGGGTTGTTTCCTTCTGGCCTCCTCGTTTGAGCAGCTTCTTCACCACGTATCATTGCTGTGCTACAATGGGTGAGGGATTATGGGGATTCCTCCTAATTCTGTGCAGGAAAATGCTGCTTGTAAGTGTAATTGAGAGGGTGGCTTTGGAGTCAACGCCTCTAAGCTTACCTTGCAGATGGATCATGTTTCACCTCTTTCAAAGCATTTAAGAGCTTAGCAGAAAAACAAATGTCATTGCTCAATCCATGAAGCAGCTACAGTGCAACTTGCTGTCTCAGTTCCTTCCCTCCAAGGTACAGAGGGAAGGGAATTCTTTCCCTTCTCACACTCTGAAGGTGCAGTTGCCCCTCCTTTGGTGTTGATGCAGAGCTGTGTCTTTATGTGCCTCTGAAAAGCACTGGGTTCATTCTGAGGGTGTTTCATCCACTCCATGAGTTTTCCTGGTGAGAGAAATGCAGGAAATCTTTAATCTTACCTTTGTAATACATGTGCTTTGGGATCTGCCTGAGTGCAGATTCTGTGGCAGTGCAAAGGATCAGGTGCTCAGTGCTGATCAACATCAGCCTGTAGAACATTCATTCCCCACCTCGACATGAAATCATTATTAGCTGAATCCTCAAGTGTTTGTACTTTGACTTCAACATGTAAAACTGCAGGAGCAGCTTAGATAACCCCCATCTACAGAGTCCTCTGATCTGTATTTAAGGGTGATCAGATTTTGTGTTAATTTGGAGCTGTCAAAACCAGAGAGGACTCTCCTGGGACACAGGGTAATGGCTCTAAACTGGAAGAGGGGAGATTTAGGTTAGATATTAGAAGAAATTATTTATTGCAAGGGTGCTCAGGCACTGGCCCAGGCTGCCCAGAGAAGCTGTGGCTGCCCCATCCCTGGCAGTGTTGAAGGGCAGGTTGGATGGGGCTTGGAGCAGCCTGGGCTGGTGGGAGGTGTCCCTGCCCATGCAGGGGGTTGGGTCTGGATGATCTCTCAGATCCAGGTCCCTTCCAACTCAGACCAGTCCACGATTCTATGAAATGTTTTGGTTTTTTTTTCAGGGACAGGAGGGTCAGACTCCTAAACCTTAGGGCTGAGTTTGCAGCTTGAAAAGCATTTGCAGCATTAGGAGGCAAAAACATCTCTAGCAAGGAGTAGTAGTGCCTGGGCCCTCCTGGGTAAGGCATTTCTCAGCATCTCTACCTAAGGTAGAGCTTTGCACACCCTGCAAGATGTGTCCTCACAGAGCTCAATCATTACCTCTGTAATCACAGACTCACAAAATATTAGGGGTTGGAAGGGACCTCCAAAGATCATGGAGTCCAACCCCACTGCCAGAGCAGGACCAAAAAAAACCAAACACAACAAAAACAGACAGGTCACTCAGGAAGACACTGAGACAGGTCTGGAAAGTCTCCAGAGGAGACTCCACAGCCTCTCTGGGCAGCCTGGCCCAGGGCTCTGTCACCCTCACAGCAAAGAAGCTCTTCCTCATGTTGAAATGGGAACTTCCAGTTTGCACCCATTGCCCCTTGTCCTGTCACAGGGCACAAGTGACAAGAGCTTGTCCCTGCCTTCTTGGTGCCCTCGTGTATTAATTAGATCCCCCCTCAGGCTTCTCCTCTCTGGACTGAACAGCCCCAGGTCTCTCAGCCTTTCCTCCTCAGGCAGGGAGCAAATCCTCACCCTGCTTCCCTTCAGGAGCAATACCAATGGTGAGCCAGCACAGAAGGTGAGCAGATAGCAAGCAAGGAGCTAATGCTCCCTGGGTTTGCCAACAATAACACCTTTTCTACAGCAACACCTCCCCTTTTACTAGCACGTTTCATTGGGCCTCTCATGGTGCTGGGCAAACGTTAATTAATTACAGCCTCATTACATCTCAGTTAGATCCATTTATTTATTTATGAAGAATTTTCCATCCCCGAGCCCTCTGGAATCTGTTAATCACCTAAAGGCAAACAGCAAACCCAGAGGGAGGTGAGATCTGCTGGGAAAGGGCTGGGGAGAAGCACAAAGAGGTTCTTGTGAGCAGGGCTGTGATTTCCCTCAGGATTTGATTCCTGCTCCTGCAAAGCAGATCCTGCCTGGATCTAGCCCTGGTGGGAGGTTTTTGGAGCTGGTAGAGGATGGAGATGCTGTGTCCCAGCCACTGGCCAGGGCTCCTGAACAGATGAGGTTAAACCACTGACTGGGTGTCTGGCTTAGCCCTTTTCTTGCTGTCCCATTTCCCACTTGCCCTGGAAGACCCCGGGGACAGGAAGGGGCCATTTCTCATCCTGTGCTGCCACAGCTCAGAAAATAAGTTTACTTTTGCTTCTTCACAGTGCTTTTTTCACCTTTGAACTACCAGCTCAGAGAGCTGGGAGTGGGGAACGTTCCCAGGAGAGTTTTTGGCTGATGGTGAGTAACGAGGTGGGCAGAACCACCAGCAGAGCTGCTGGGGTGACTTGATGGCATCTCGTTGCCATGAGAGCTGACCTACCTGTGTGATGCTGGTGAGCTCCATGGTCTAGCTGCAACTCCAGCTACAAAATATCCCCCTGCTATCAGTCTGGGCATTGCTTCTGGTTTTGGGAACATTTTTAGCAACTTTTGCTCATCCACAACCATCAGGTTTTGCTGTGAAGTAGCTGACCTGGTGTTGCCCTGAGACCTTTGCTGCCCAAGAGACCAAACCATTAGCAGGTCAGATTTCATAGAATCACAGAATGGTTTTGGTTGGAAAGGATTTTAAAGATCATTTTGATCCACCCCCCTGCATGGGCAGGGACACCTCCCACCAGCCCAGGCTGCTCCAAGCCCCATCCAACCGCCCCTACAACCCTGCCAGGGATGGGGCAGCCACAGCTTCCCTGGGCAACCTGGGCCAGGCTCTCACCACCTTCACACTCCACAATTCCCTCCTCATGTCTCACCTCAATCTCCCTCTTCCAGTTTTCATCTATTCCCCCTTGTCCTCTCCCTCCCTGCCCTTGTCCCAAGTCCCTCCCCAGTTTTCCTGGAGCCCCTTCAGGCACTGGAAGCTGCTCTAAGGTCTCCCTGAAACCTTCTCTTCTCCAGGCTGAACAGCCCAACTCTCCCAGCTTGGCTCCAGAGCAGAGCTGCTCCAGCCCTGGGATCATCTTTGTGGCCTCCTCTGGACTCCCTCCAGGAGCTCCATGTCCTTCTTATGTTGAGGACTCCAGGACTGGACACAGTTCTCCAGGTGGGGTCTCATGAGAGCCAAGCAGAGGGGGACAATCACCTCCATTGACGTGCTGACCAAGCTGTTTTGAGGCACAGTTTGCTTTCTGGGCTGCAAATTTCTCTGCTCCAGGCTCCAGATAAATCCCTGGACAGAAGAAAAAACTGGGAGATAATGGGATAAAGCCAACTTCACCCCTGGAAGTTGCTTTCCAGCCAGGGCAGGGTGGGACCTGAGGTCTTGGCAGTGCTGAGGGTCCAGCCATGGTTCTCCTCGAGCACCGACAGGTCTCTGCTCGGTGGAGTAAAACATGCTGAGAAGCACCACACCAGAGCAATTAGCTTCTGCAAAACTTTCCACCTCTCAGAACAATGGCTGGCTGGGTTCTCAGCTGATTGACTTAATGATATTCTAACAAGGGATGGGTTTTTTTGGGTTTTTTTTCCCCTTTCAAATTTTCTCATTTGGAAGGAATTGCTCGTCATAAATTACCCTTATAAAAATTAGGCTGGTGTTTTGTATTGTTTACAACAAGCACTTCAGGGTTATGAATGTTACTCATTGATTTATAATGTTTAATTTTTCTCCCTTTCCCCCTCCCCCCCCCATTCCAGCTCTTCATAAATCAAGCAGGGATGTCAACCCTGTGTCAACATTTCCCTCAGCCAGCAAGTCGCAGGCAAGTCGGGGCAGCAGATCTTGGGGAGAAGGTTGACTCTTCTCCTTCACTGTCTTTCCCGTTTTGATGAAACAATGAGAAGGTGAGGCTGGCACTTGTCAGTGATTTCTGAGTCACATTTCATTAGGGCCTTTTTCAAACGCTCTGGAGAACAATGTTGGAGGTGAATGATTCCAAACAACTCATGTTCCCGCTTGTGCACTTGGGGATCTGGGCAGCAGCTGCCCTGGAATTACCACTGGGAAGGTTCAGCAGGTGTCTGATAGTCCTGGACCACTTCTGCATGATGTCAGGCAGCTCTTGTCCTGATAGGCTCCTCTTCCTCCCAACCCCAGCAAGCTGCTGGGGTCATCAAAAAGAAGCCTGAAGAGGTGGTTGGGTTTTTTTTGATAGGTTCCCCAAGAAGTGATGGGGCTTCCAGGAGTGTCCAAAGCCAGTTGGGTGCAGCTGGGTAGAGTCACTGTGGGTGACCCAGAGCTAGTGGTTGGGTAAATCCCAATAGAAGGAGGACTAAAGGGGTTTTGGTGAGCAATGTTGCACATGTCTGCAGTGAAGTGTATGGGAGCTGGGGACTGAAGGACCTCTGAGAGCCTCTGTCAGTATCTTTCATCATCTCAGGGTAAGTCAGTCCCTTTGCAAAACTGGGAAGAAAACCTTCCATTTCCATATCCCAAGATTTGGATTCCCTGCATCAGGTGTGACCTGTGTCTGACCTCCAGCACTCACACAGCTGCTGCTGATCCTCTGAGAAATCCATCCTGTGCTGAGGTTCCTTCCAACCCCTAAGATTCTGTGTGACCTATGGAGCTGAACATCCATGGAATTGTAGAATGGTTTTGGTTGGAAGGGACCTGTAAGATCAATAGGGTCTTGGATTTTGCTTGGGTTGAACTTCAAAGTAATGAAGTCACCAGGGATGATAGTCCTTATTTCTGCTACTCCATCCTCCATCATCAGAAGGAGGAGCCAAGCTTCACGTTGAACCCTGGTGGAGGCAGGCATAGGTGTGTGGGGCAATCTCATGTCATTCCTGCCTACACCAGGAGGTCTTATCAGCCCGTTGCCTTCCTCAGCAACAGGGCTTGCCCAGTTGTAATCACAAGAAAAAAAAGTAAACAAAAACTTTTTAATGAGCCGCTGCAGGTAATTAACAACGCTGAAAACCAGATGTCTCCCTGAAGAGCTCATGAGGCAGCTGGTTGCATAAGCCTGCCCATTAGGTGGATAGGAGTTGATTATTAAAAGAAAACATGGAGCAAGGGCAGAGCAGGAGATTCATCTGCTATTACATAATGGCAATAAACCACGGGGCTGGGGCAGCCGCGGAGCCTTCCAGCCCTCCCGAAGCGCAGGGCATTTCTGGCCTCCGCTGAGAAACAATCCTCCTTGTTTTTCCAGGATGAGGGGAGATCTTTCAAGAGATAGTAAATAAAATGGGCTCTTCGCTGCTTTAACATGAAGCAAGACGAGTCCCCAGGATTAGTTTGGATTAGTCTGTTGCCTGTGGCGCGGGGGTTGGCGCGCGGCCAGCGATTCACCTAGAAGAAGACGTAGAGCTAATTGGAAAAGCACCTGTGATGAGATGTAGCTCACCACCTGCACTCTGCTGAAATCAAATAAGCCTACATAATTGACTACATTACCTATTAATGTTATGAAATCACCCCCCAGGCGTTTTTATTAGTGTTGTTATTATTATTATTGTTATCATCATCTCCTGCCCTCCCCATCTCCTTCCCTAAGCTTTTATGAATCAAACTTTTGTCTCTCCCTTTTTTCCTTGGAAGCCCCAGGATTGGGCCACAGTGTGAGGACCAGGGGCTGCTCTGACTGACTCGCTTCTCCCTGCAGTGGAAACCTGAGAAGTTAAATCCTTCTGGGTATGAGAGAAGAGTTTTGACATTTCCTTGTTCTCATAGAATCGTTTTGGTTGGAAAAGACCTTTCAGAGCATCAAATGCAACCATTTCAGGGGATGCAGCCTTTCTCATCACTCCCCTTTTCCCCCTGAAAGTCTGATGGGAGACTTGTGACTGCTCTGTGTGGCTGGTGGGATAACCCAGAGCAGTCTCCTGATGATAAAAACCCTTCCATTGGCTTTTTTGTTGGCCATGGCAAAATGCACAGGTTGGACTTTGCCCAGACATCATCATCATCAGGATGTATTTGGTGCTTGGCAGGGTGGATTGCTTTGGAGATGGGTGGGCTCCCTGCCTCGGAGTGACCACATTTAAAAATATGCTGATCACATCAATCCTTGCTGGAAGATTTCGTGCTATGAACTGCAAAGAGTAAGTGCAGTGACTGAGTGACAGCAGGCACTGACAGTTGGTCACAGGTGGGTGGCCTCAGGGACTTTCAAGCTTAGGAGAGGACAGCCCGGCTTCTGGCAGTGGCCAAGTCTTGTGGGGATTAAAAATCCTCAGATGAAAACCTCTGTTGCCTCATAATTGCTTAGGAAATGAAGGCAGAGATAGAAAGTCTAGTGGAGAAGAGCCATAGGAAATTCCTCCTGCTTTATCTTCTGCTGCTTGGTCTTTTCCCATTTCCATCCCTCCTGGCAACTTCACCACAAACTGGAATTGACCTCAGGTTAAACCATCTCCTTGAGGCATCAAAAAAACAGATTCAGTGTTTCAGGGCATTTTCTTGGCTTTTGCACATCCTGATTGGGGAGGAGAGAAACCCAGAGCTCTGTGGTCAGAGGCACCATGCCAGCCTGTGGGCCTGACTTCCAGAGGGGCAGGATGGGGAATGGAATTCGGGAGTCAAGTTTGTTCCCAAGTGAGCTGAAGTATTTAGCTTTGCTCCAGTCGTCAAACCTTCACCCTCAGCATCAAGGGCTGGAGGTGCTCTGGGCTTCAGCGTGCACAGGCAAACCCAGTTGTTCTTTGCCATTTCAAACCTTGAGGGGAAAGTGCCTAATTATTATGCCTGGTTGCTAATGACGGCTGCTCTGTGCTGATAATTAATTATGTGGCTGCGCGAATGGTTGTGGCACTTTGGGGTTAAACCACCTGGCTAAAACCACCCATGTGCCCAAAATAACCAGGGTTGGTGGGAAGATGGGTTGAGCCCTTGTAGAGGAGCAGTAGAGAAGACTCCTGCCCATGATGGGGGGGTGTGGGCAGGGCTGGTGATGGTGAGGTTGGGATGTTGGGTTGAAAACATAGCAAACAGGTCTCAGCAGAGAACTGAGATCTTTTGACCACTGAAGGGGCTTTGTTGGACAAGGAAATTTCACATTTTTCCTCTCTTGCACTAGGAAAAAAAAAAAATGTTTTCTGCAGCTAAATAATTTGGGTATAAAGAGGTCAGCTCTGGATGCTGCACTTGGTTGGTGCCTCTTCTCCCATTGTGCGAAGTCCCACCCATTGATTCACAGTTTGGACCAAAGAGGTGACCTTAGTCTGGCTATGGAGGCCATGTTGGAAACACTCAGTCTCCTGCTGCATGTGTTGTAAGACATCCCTTTTCACTTCCTAGTTCAGTAGCTGCTTAAACCCAAGGGTTAAGCTCAGCCCCAACTTTAAGGGAAGCAGCGGTGGTTTCTAATCAGGGCATCATTTCCATCCCTTTCCTTCATGGGTAACAGCTCCAGTGGGGAAGAGCCTCCAAATCCAGCTGGTTAAAAGAAATCTTAGAATGACAGAATGGTTTGGGTTAGAAGGGACCTTAAAGATCATCCAGTTCCACCCCCCTGCATGGGCAGGGACACCTCCCACCAGCCCAGGCTGCTCCAAGCCCCATCCAACCTGCCCTTCAACACTGCCAGGGATGGGGCAGCCACAGCTTCCCTGGGCAACCTGGGCCAGGCTCTCACCACCCTCACAGGGAAGAATTTGCTCCTCATGTCTCACCTAAATCTCCCTCTTCCAGTTTTAATCCCTTCCCCCTTGTCCTCTCCCTCCCTGCCCTTGTCCCAAGCCCCTCCCCAGCTTTCCTGGAGCCCCTTCAGGCACTGGAAGCTGCTCTAAGGTCTCCCTGGAGCCTTCTCTTCTCCAGGCTGAACACCCCAACTCTCCCAGCCTGGCTCCAGAGCAGAGCTGCTCCAGCAGTCTTGCCACACAGCCTGAGAGGGTGAGGGCCCCTCCACAGATGGAACGTGCCTGGGTGCACTCACTGGAGGCCTGCACGGGCTTGCTCTGCACCCTTGTCCTGTTCTCAGTCTCTGCTGCCATGGTCCTGGGCTGGCTCAGTAGCTGCCTCCTCCAGACAAGGCTGTTCATGGGCAAAGCTGCACCAGTGATGGAGCTCAGAGGTCCCTGTGTCCCCAGGCAGACATGCCAGCTCCAGGCTGAAGCTGCAGTCTAACACGTTCTGCTTCCCCTCGTGTCACCCTGAGTTTGCATTTAGAGGACTGGACCCAGATATGCCCAAAAAGTCACATTTGTAAGACTTCTCTTTCATGTTATCCTACAAGAAGTCCAACAGCATCACAAAGGATCTGCCTTGCACAGCCAAGCCTGTTCCATACAGGGATAACCCAGGACTTAACCAGGCACCCCAGAGGAATGAGGGGCTCAAGCTCTTCAAAGCATCACAAAGTGGACCAGGAGATTCCTTAGCTACCTCTCCAAGAGCCTTGGTGGCCTCCACGAGTCCAGCTAAAGGTTAGAGCTCTCAGTTTCCAGCTTCTCTGATTGTTGTTTACTGTTTGGTGTTTTTTCTCTGATTTCCAGGCAAAAAGCAAATAGTTGCTTTGCCCAACTGTCCATGTTTTCCATGCCAGTGAATTGTGGGCCCATCCACATACACGTGAGGGAAACAAGGTGCATCCCTCAGGAACATCAGAGCCAAGTCCAAGTTGCCCACAATCAAAGCTCATGAAAAATGCAAGTTCTTGCCCAGCAATGAGGAGACCTTGCATGTGCCATGAGCCAGAGCAGAGCTACCCCAGCACAAGGTCCTCAGCATAGGTCAGTAGAAGCCACCAGTGATACCTCAAGGTACATCCAGGCAGGGAATCAGAAATGTTCAAGTTTTTGCAGGGCTGAATTACTGAGGTTTACCAAAGTTATTACCCTGTTGTGTAAAATGGGTGACTATTTAATGTATAACCTCTTTTTAATTTTTTTTCCCTTTCCTGCAAAGGCAGCAGTTCAATAAATAATTAATGTTTCTTAATCCTGTAGCTATTTCTCCTGCTGTAAAAAATTAATTGGTTTTCCATCATCTGGCTCCCTCTGACCTGAAGGTATCTGGCACAGCATCTGTGCCCCTGCTTCAACACGTTCCTTGTAATCTTGGTCATGCCCATGGTAGAGAATCTGGGGGATAAACAAACTCATCAGAGATATTAGAGGCACCTCCAGGAAGATTTAGTCATCGTGACACTTTGCGCTTATGCAGCATCCATCCGTCTGGGGGTAATTAAGCCTCTCCAGCCCTGATGAGGTAAGTGCTGTGCTCCTTGGTGTGCAGACGGGTAAACAGAGTCACAGAGAGGTTACACAGTTTGCCCCAGACCACACAGTGAGGCAGTGGCACTGCTGAAGAGGGAAAAACTGCCCGTTTTCTCTGTGCCGCGTCGCCCCTGAGAGGGGCTCAAGGTGCAGGGGTGGGTGCAGGAGGGGCTGCAGTTCACCCAGCAGGGCCAAGGAAGCACCAGGGGAGGGTTCAATGGAGAAATCTTGGGAATGCTCCAGGCAGTCTGAGGTGAAAAGCAAAACGGTTCTTCCCAAGTGCTTTTCCACCAGCAGCTCACAAGAGGTCATGGAATTGTGGCAGTGGAGCAGCTCGGAGGTCCCTCAGGAATTAAGGACCTGCTTCTGCTCTGCTGTCTGGTTGGGCAGTAGGGACAGAACTGGGGGTGATCAGGGACACTCTGCTCTTGTCACACAGCCCAATCACCCTCACAAGCCCAACCTGGGGCCTGTTTGTGCTCCACATTTGCAGCCAATTTCTGCTCAATTCTCCCACTCACGACCCTGGTCCCACATCACAACCAGCCTGTGGGTGACCTGGTGCTGCCAGACCCACCATCTGTGAGGAACACTGGTAGAAAGGTAAGATTTTCTTTAAAATAAGCACATTTAAGACATGTTTAGAGGAAAAGGTATTTTATTAATACTATTTATCTCATTGCTTGTCAACTTCTTTGGATGCTCTAGGGCTCCCCTGGTCCCAGCCTCTTCCCCAAAGCTTCTATGATCCCTGCTCTTCTTTTGTAAATGTTCTCATCCTTTTGGTCTCCTATGTCTTCTAAATTTCACCCTTTTTTTCCCCAAACTTTACAGCTTGCTGAGGGAAATATCCTTGGAGCCTCTCAGCAGCTTCTGTGACACCCCTTGAGTCCCTCCTTCAGGGTTGACTTTGTGAGACTGGTCTTTTCCCAGCTCTTTTTCCCTCTCAGCCATGTGCAGATGCTGAGCATCCCCCTCCCCAGGAGACCATCCAGCATCCATCAGTCCTCCCTGAGCTCTCCTGCCTCTCCCACAACAGCCTGAACCTTCTGCCTTCCCCTGGAGCACAAGGTGGAGGGGAAGAACTTGCTGCAGCAATGAGCTGCTGCCCCCATTTCACTGGGAAAAACCTGGAACTGCAAAGAGAAACTACAACAACTGGTAAGCTGGAGAATGTGATTTTTTTTTGCACCTAATAGTTCATGTTCTGGCTGCTCTCTGTGGCCTTTGGGGCTCCAGGGTCTCCTAAGGGCTTAGCCACTGATGGTGGCCAAAATGGCCAGGGCTGCTGTGGTTTTACTGGTGTTACAGAGGTGAAAAGTGCACAAAAGCTGCTATTTTGGGCTCCTCATGCACTGAGTGAGACTGTTGCTCCCTTCTTGTGCAGGAGAGTGGAAGGGTGAGCTTGTGCTGAGGACACCAGCTTGCTTTGCTTGGCTGAAGGGGGATTGAGTGGTTGTTTGTCCACAGCTTGTGTTCAAAAGAGTTAACTGATGGGGAAAGAAGAGCCAGTTCAGCCTAGGGGAGCAAGCAAGTACAAGCATTTTCCTAATGTGAAGCTTTGTTTAATTACATCTGATGAAGGCTTCAGTGGGAGCCATCACTGCCACTGCATTTTTCTGGAGCAAATTCCTTCCCTTTGATTCATAATCTGCTCATGTCCCCCAGGACCAACCTCTCACAAACAGCCCTCTGGGCTGTCAAACCCCACGGAAAGTGGGGGTTCACGTGGCACAGCTGGAGACTGAGCCCCAAGGGGGTGATAGGGGAGGCTGGGAGGTTACCAGGTAACCTCGTGCTCCAAACTATCTCCACACAGCTCCAGACTGAGCTCTCTCAGATGTCTGAAGGTCACCTCCCAAAGCCCAGCAACCCCAAGAGACACGCCACAAATCCGGGTGGAATTTGTGAATTCCAGGAACTCGGCACTGGGCTGCACTGGGCTGCACTGGGCTCAGTTCTGAGCCCCTCGTGCTGGAGCCCATGTCCAGAGGAGGACAACGGAGCTGGGAAAGGGTCTGGAGCAACCCTGGTGTTCAGCCTGGAGAAAAGGAGGCTGTGGGAAACCTTCTGTCTCTCTACAACCCCTTGAGAGGAGGTCGGAGCGAGGAGGATCAGTCTCTTCTCCCAGGGCACAAGGGATAGGACAAGAGGAAATGGTTTCAGGCTCTGCCTGGGGAGGTTCAGATTGGATCTTAGGAACAGGTTCCTCACCCAAAGGGTTGTCAGACCCTGGTCCAGGCTGCCCAGGGCAGGGGGGGATTCCCCATCCCCTGGAGAGGTTTCCAAGCCCTGGAGATGGTGCTGAGGGACACGGGGCAGGGGTGGCCTTGGCAGGGCTGTGGGAAGGGTTGAATCTGATGACCTTAAAGGCCTTTTCCTACCAGAAGGATTCTGTGATTCCATGGAGAGCAGAGCAGCCCTGGCTGCTCTGGTGTTAGAGCTGCCTCATGTCCCTCCATTCACCAAACACTGTCAGGCCCCCGACCCTAAAGCAGCTTCCCCTGAAGGGGTCTCTGTGAAGCTGAACTAGGAGTGGCTGAGGCACAAATGTGATGGTAGAAACATCATCGTGTAGCATGAATCCCAGCAGAGTCCTCCTCCAACAGCAGGGATGTGGCAGGGAGATGCTTCCCCTTTTCCAGGGCAAAGAGGGGGAGAACACTGGGCATGTGGTCACTCCCTGTCCTGCAAACAGGCTGCTCAGGGTAGAAACAGGCATTTGGGCCAGTAAGTCCTAGGTAGGTAAATGATATAGATATTTTTTGGCCAAAAAGAAGACAAGTAAAAGTGTACAGGTTATTTGTTTTCCCCTAAGTGATTCTCTTTTCCCTTATCCTCCCCAGATTGCTGCTGGGTTTGCTACCTAGCAAGCAGTGAGGGGTTAATGAGTCACGTTGGTTTTAGAGCCAGAAGCAAAATGTAGTCACCATCTAGACCAGCTTCTGACCAAGCCCAGTCCAGCAAGAAGG
Organism: Chaetura pelagica; assembly: GCF_000747805.2. Taxonomy (NCBI): domain Eukaryota; kingdom Metazoa; phylum Chordata; class Aves; order Apodiformes; family Apodidae; genus Chaetura; species Chaetura pelagica. The sequence continues at coordinate 14,222 of NW_009952368.1, read as the reverse complement.
AACATTGATTCCTGTTAAGCCCATAACTTTTGGTTCATTTGTATTTAGACATTTGCAGAGAAGACTTGTCTGGGGAACTGGCACGGTGTGAACTCCTGAGCCAGTGGTCAATTCCTTTATCTCTTAGCACTTGCATCTTGCTGCTAATCCTGCTCCCTGTCCTCAGGAGACTCAGGTCATGACCCTGCACAGCACAGAGACCACAGTGTTTCCCAGGAGGAGCTGAGAGGTCACAGCATCATTCCCCATGGGAAAACGGGTCTAGGAAGCTTCACCCAACCACAGACTTCATAGAATCATCCTGGATATATTTATATATGAAAACACAGCAGAAATGACACCTGTTAGCATAAATAACTGTATTGACACATCACTCATACTTTGCCTTTGGAATTTCTCATATTTTATTGCTTTTTCTACAGTAGTATCAATAGCAGGCAGAGCAGCAGCAGAGCATCCATCTCATTACATCTCAATTTAACTACTTAACTTTTTCATGGCTCCATCCTAGTGAGGTCTCCAGGTTGTTACAGTCCATGATGAACTGGCTGTAGAGGTGTTATCTGCTCTTCACCTGAAGAAGAGCCACTCCAGGCAGAGCCCAGAGAAGGCCCTGGGAGGGACACAGCTTTGCTCTTTCTGCCTCACACACAAAACAATCCAGATTGTGAAATGCCTGTTGGAAAGGCAGAGAAAAAAATTAAACAGCCACAGGGCACCCAGGTTGGTGGATGGGTTCCAGAAACATTAGGTCATAGATTAATTTTACTATTTTATTTTTTTTTCCTCCCCTCTCTCCCAAAATACACTCAGGCACTTTTCCAGCAATTATCAAAAGTCACTTTTTATAGTGAGGGTGTCTTCTGCTGCACAGTTCTGCAGCTTCTCCTCCATTGGCTTCACTCTCATCTGATTTCAAAGCTTTTCTTTATTTATTTTAGCTTAAGGTGGAATGGCTCTAGAGGCAGCAGCTCTGTTTTCCCTCCAGATCACTCCAGCATGAAGCACAAGGGACACCCCCAAGCTCAGCACATTTCTGCCAGAAGAAAATTGCTTTCCCTGGAAGTGGGGCAAAGACCTCACTGCATTTCCTTGCCTTCTGCTCTGGCCTCTGCCACTTGGGGCTTTTTATTTTCTGTTGACACCCTTCAGGCTAAATAGTGAGTGGGGAGGAACCTGCTCCTTCTCATTTGAGTAATTATTATTCCTGTGGAAAAGCAGGGAGCTGATGAGCAAAAGTTGTGGGATTCACCCATGACCAGTCACCACATGGAGCAAAAATCTAATGGAACTGGAGAGCAATGGTACTGCTTCCAGCCCAGACAGTGTTGCCAAAGCTGTGCCTGGCCCAGCAGCCAGTTATGTTGGGCTTCATAACCCAACTTCAATCCAGGAAGCAGGAGAACTGAAGTGGTTTAACAATGGCAGAATTTGTGGGGGAACCACCTTGAGCAGAGTCACTGGTGGTCTCTGAGAGCAGAGTTGGCCTTTGGGTGGCACAGAGACTCAATTACCTTGTCTTGGTGTGTGGGAGAAGCCATCCCACCTCCAGGCTGCTCCTGAAGCCTCAAATCCAGGGCAGGCACGAAGCAGCTGGGGGGGTCACTTCATTCATCTAGGAGGAAGAATGAGGTTACAGCCCAAACATGTCACTCTTTGCTTGTTGTGTCAGAGAATCACAGAATCCCAGGGGTTGGAAGGGACCTGGAAAGATCAACCCCCCTGCCAGAGCAGGGGCACCCAGAGCACATCACACAGGAACGTGGCCAGGGGGGTTGGAATGTCTCCAGAGAAGGAGACTCCACAGCCTCTCTGGGCAGCCTGGCCCAGGGCTCTGGCACTCTCACAGCAAAGAAGTTCTTCCTGACATTCACATGGAACCTCCTGGGCTCCAGTTTGCACCCACTGCCCCTTGTCCTGTCACTGGACATCACTGCACAAAGCCTGGCTCTGTCCTCCTGACACTGCCCTGAACAGATTTGTGCCCATGGATGAGGTGGCCCCTCAGTCTCCTCTTCTCCAAGCCCAACAGACCCAGCTCCCTCAGCCTTTCCTCACCAGGGAGATGTTCCCCTCCCTCCAGCATCTCTGGGGCTCTGTGCTGGACTCTGAAGCAGTTCCTTGTCCTTCTGGAACTGAGGGGCCCAGAACTGGACACAATACTCCAGATGTGGCCTCACCAGGGCAGAACAGAGGGGGAGCAGAACCTCCCTTGACCTACTAACCACACCCTTTCTAACCCACCCTGGATGCCCTTGGCCTTCTTGGCCACAAGGGCACATTGCAGGTCATGGTCCTCCTGCCCACCAGGACCCCCAGGTCCCTTTCCCCTGCCCTGCTCTCCAGCAGCTCAGCCCCCAACCTGTACTGGT
>NW_009952368.1:5764-11164 GCF_000747805.2 Chaetura pelagica | reverse complement strand
CATGGAACCTCCTGTGCTCCAGTTTGCACCCACTGCCCCTTGTCCTGTCACTGGACATCACTGCACAAAGCCTGGCTCTGTCCTCCTGACACTGCCCTGAACAGATTTGTGCCCATGGATGAGGTGGCCCCTCAGTCTCCTCTTCTCCAAGCCCAACAGACCCAGCTCCCTCAGCCTTTCCTCAGCAGGGAGATGTTCCCCTCCCTCCAGCATCTCTGGGGCTCTGTGCTGGACTCTGAAGCAGTTCCTTGTCCTTCTGGAACTGAGGGGCCCAGAACTGGACACAATACTCCAGATGTGGCCTCACCAGGGCAGAACAGAGGGGCAGCAGAACCTCCCTTGACCTACTAACCACCCCCTTTCTAACCCACCCTGGATGCCCTTGGCCTTCTTGGCCACAAGGGCACATTGCTGGTCATGCTCATCCTCCTGCCCACCAGGACCCCCAGGTCCCTTCCTCCTACCCTGCTCTCCAGCAGCTCAGCCCCCAACCTGTGCATGTGGATTCAGAACTTCCAAAGTCCAGTAAAGGTCTGGGGGCAGAGTCAAGGTAACCAGTCACAGTCCTGGCTCCTACCTGGGCAGCACTGCTCTTGCTCTGTCCTACTTTAGTGGCTCATGAAGAGGAAGACCAGAGCTGCTCTTCAAATATCTGCCACTGACTTTGGAGGTGCAAGGGCTGCAGCCCAGTTCAGGATGTGGATCCCTCTAAACACCCACTCCAGCCCCAGGAGTGACAGTGCTGTGCCCAAATGTCTTCCTGCAAGTCTAGAAAGAGACAGAGAGAAGGAGATTTGAGCCACCATCTCCACTACCTGCCCCTGCAAAGGTAGAGACAACTCTGTCTGATCTGTCTTTGACACTTCTGTCTATTCTGTCCTTAAAAACCAGCAGTGATCCAGGTTCCAGGTTTCTGTAAGGAATCTATTATGCTTTTTCATCTTTTTTAGATGTTTCCTAAAGGTCCATCACCCTTGCTCCAGTTCCACTTCATTCCTTACTCATCCTATTGAGAGTGAACAGAGGCCATTTCACTGCCTCAATCAAATACTTTTACACAGCTTTAATTATTCCTCCCTCTCTGACCCTCCTTTTCTCAACTGCCTTACTCAGGCTTCCTTCAGATGTCATGTTTTCCAGCCTGCTCATCAGTCCTGCTGCTGACTCAGGGGATTGTCCTCAATCCACAGCCTGAAATCCATTGAAATTGGAGCAGATAATTGAAGCCTGTGGAATCAATGTCAGGTGATGATCTAATGCATTGACTGGAGATTCCTATCTGAGGAGCAAGGGGTTAGTCATCAATACGTGCAGAAATGACAGGACATCTCTGGGCTTACAACACCCTCACCCAGGTCTTCTCCACATGTCATTTGGGCTCCCTTGGAGCCCACAAGTGGTTGCCCAATGACTGGGAATGATCCAAAACCTGACAGATCCCAGTCATGGAGCAGTTATGCACTCGTGTCACCTCATCCATCATGGGAGACTCACTGGGGGGATGAGCTGTGGGTTCTCCCATGTTTTATACAGGGCTCAGCCTTTGGAAGCTTTTTTTGCCCCTCTGTGGAAGAAAAGCAGCTGTTACCAAAGCTGATCAGGGCAGTTTGATGTCTACAAAGAGACACTAAACCCGGAGGTTAAGCAGGGTCCTGTGGGATCTGGCCCTGCTTTTGTCCTCAGCAAAAAATGTCCAGAAGTCCCTGCTGCTTCCAGGCTGGGATCAGTTCCTTCAGCACCTTCCCAGAAAAGTTGTGGTTTATGCTTCAAACATCAAACCCAGGAGCTCACAAGCCACAGGGCACCTTCTGCCACCTTAAGTAGAGGGTGAGACATGGGAATCTGAACACCACCCAAATAGCCTGAGATAGATCTTCTGCAGTGACGTGGGTTTAAAAGAAGAGGGGGGAGGAGGGAAAGCTATTAGCACACAAAAAATTAAGTCATTCGTAATTTCTGCAATTAATTTATCTGTCAGCAATAGACTCATAAACTATTTGACTTTATGACAACTTGGAAAGAGAAGATGCCAACTTTTCCTGCAGGTGTGCATCTGGTTGGGAAGACACCAGCAATTGTATGTGCAGGGAGGATGGATGATAGGAGGGAGACAGGGGGGGTTGTGAAATAAGATAGGAGGGAAAGCGCTGGCAAAAATGCTGGGTAACTGCATTTGTCCTCCTTAGAGGTGGGAAGAAAGGTTTGCAAAGCTCTGGCTTCAAGCAGCATTCCCCAAATCAGGCTGTGAACCCTTTACTGCACAACTTTATTGACCTGGCTTCAGGCAATGAGCCTGTAAAAAAACCCCAAGGCACTATAGAAATAGTTCAGCACATTTCCTATATCCTGTGGGATGCTTAGGATACATATTTAGGGCCAGATATCAGGAGCTTCCATGCTGATGTGATTGTAAATCTACTGGTTTCACTGGGGTGTAGTTTCCTCTGATTTGTTGTTGTTGGGGTTTTTTTGCATATTGCTTTTCCCTTGGTATTCCTGTGAATATCTGCACAGAATCACAGAATATTAGGGGTTGGAGGGACCTTCAAAGATCATCAAGCCCAACCCCCCCCCTGCCAGAGCAGGACCAAACCCAGGGCAGGTCACTCAGAAAGGCATCCAGACAGGTCTGGAAAGTCTCCAGAGGAGACTCCACAGCCTCTCTGGGCAGCCTGGCCCAGGGATCTGTCACCCTCACACCAAAGAAGCTCTTCCTCATGTTGAGGTGGAACTTCCTGGGCTCCAGTTTGAATCCATTGCCCCTTGTCCTGTCCCAGGGCACAAGTGACAAGAGCTTGTCCTGCCTTCTTGATGCCTTCATGTATTAGTTAGACATTAATTAGATCCCCACATGAACCACAAGGCTTTGGAGCTCAGGAGATTTGGAAAATGACTTGAATGAAGGCAGATCTGGTGGGTCCTGGTGAAGTTCAAGAGGGTGAGAGGGCTGTTATCAAACCAGGCAGCGTCAGGTGTGAACCTCCTGTCTCCTATCAGGATGGAAATGTATGAAAGAATTCCAGGATTTCATCTGGTTTAGCAGATGTCAGGGGGTTTCTCTGAGTGTGGTTTGGAGGGGATGGTAGATGCAGGGCTGGGGAAGAGACTTGGACATGGCCAATGGGCTCTGGTGTTTCTAAGTACCTCCAGGAGGAACCCTTCTGGGGCAGCATCTCATAAAATGGGAGTCAGCTCCACCCTGCCTTTCCTCCCACTGGGCTCCAGCAGAACTGCAGAGCTGAGAAAAACTGATAGAGAGCTCCTGGTGTCCCTGCCCTGGGTAGAAACTGCCCAGTGAGGTGATGGAGAAGACCTTTGAGGAGCAAAGAGCTGGAAAGGTGAGCCCAGCCTGCAGGGATGCAGCTCCTTTCCCCACCTCTGCTCCTGCACTTGCTGCTTGGAGACTTTTTTCCAGCCCTCAGGAAGCCTGAAAGTACTTGGAAAAGTAATTCAGTGGCTCTGAACCACTTTGTGGGATCTCTTGGGCCAAGTGTTTCTCAGCCTCCTTTCATTTTTTTCCCTGAAGTTAATGAATTAATTCATTTTAAGAACCAGAAAGATGGTACAGGTCCCTCATCCCTAGGAGGGAAATTGTGGAGTTGTGGCAATTTTTCCTGTCTGGAAAGTTTCAAATAAACACCTGCTGATTTCTAGGTTATTTTTTAATGAAACCTCGATGAAGCTGTTGAGAAAAAAAAAAAAAAAAAGAAAAGAGAAAATGAGGAAAACCATGGAGATGGTTTTGATTTCCAGTGGTAAGAAGCTCTGCTCACCTGGTGCAAAAAGAGGAAGAGTGAAGCCATTACAGGCACAGAAACAAAAAACCCAGGTACAAATGTGGATAAGTCCTAATTTGCAAGCTCTGTTGAGAAGTAAAAATGGAAAGAAGGAAAAATGAGGGGTGAGTAGAGTCCTGGGTACCTTTTTTGCCTGCCTTTTGGCTGAAAACACAGAGGGGGGAAGGTGGTTTGGGTTCCAGAATGGAAAGGCAGGAAAAATCTGCAGTGAGAAACAAAGAAATGGAGATTTGGGTTTGTCAAATAAGGAGGATGTTGAGTTTCTGTTAAAGTTCCAGCAAAGCTGAGGCTGCTTTGAACTGAAGCCTGTAAAGAATGTCAGTCTGTCCAGAGCTGGATCCACCAGGCACGTGTGACGTGTTCATGGACTGCAGACCTGTCCTCCCCATGAAGCTTCAGTGTTATGTGTTAGGTGGGTTTCTGCCCTTCTAGTCCAGAAAAGGGTTGGGGGTGCAGCCAACCATGCTCCAGTCCCAGCTTTGTCTCTCTTTGGCACCAGGTGTGAGCCCATCCCTGCTCCAGCACGTGGAGACATCCAGCAGCCACATAATGGTGCTATTGAAACCATGAGATCCTGGCAGTGTTCCTGAGCAGTGACATGGAGCAGCCAGGTCCAGAGGAGCTCCAGAGATGGCACCCAACAGCCAGCATGTCCTGGGAACAGCAGCTGGCAATGCAGACTGGTCACCTCTTCATCATTGACGTTCCCACCTTGAAACTCAAGAGACAGGTCCTGGTTCATGGAGGCTCCAGATCAAACCCCTGGTAGATGTTGAAACTTAATTGTGATTTAAATGCTTGTCAAACTCCATCTTGTGCAATGGGTGGTGGGTTAGAGAGAAAGATGCAATGATGCTTGTGATGGATCTGAAGGTGTAACCTTGATGTTTGTGGCCAAAGTCCAACTAGGATGTGCAACCATTTCCCATCAGCAACGATGCCCTTGGTGGTTCTGGAGCTGAATCCTTGATGCTTGTGGCCAAAATCCAAGGGGGATTTGAAAGTGTTTCCCATAGGCAGACATGTAGTGATGCCCATGGTCAACCTGGAGGTGAATTACCTAGATGCTGGTGGCCAAAACCCAGCTGGGATGTGCAGGCATTTCCCATTGGCTGTGATGCCCATGGTGGATCTGGAAGTGATGATGACACTGAGCTGGGAGGAGTGGCTGACACACCAGAAGGCTGTGCTGCCATTCAGAGGGACTTGGACAGGCTGGAGAGTTGGGCAGGGAGAAACTTGATGAAATTCAACAAGGGCAAGTGTAGACTTTTGCATTTGGGGAAGAAAATCACCATGGACCAGTAGAGGTTGGGGGTTGAGCTGCTGGAGAGCAGGGTAGGAGAAAGGGACCTGGGGGTCCTGGTGGGTAGGAGGATGAGCATGAGCAGCAATGTGCCCTTGTGGCCAAGAAGGCCAAGGGCATCTGGGGTGGGTTAGAAAGGGGTGGTTGGTAGGCCAAGGGAGGTTCTGCTCCCCCTCTGTTCTGCCCTGGTGAGGCCACATCTGGAGTATTGTGTCCAGTTCTGGGCCCCTCAGTTCCAGAAGGACAGGGAACTGCTGGGAAGAGCCCAGGGCAGAGCCACAGAGATGCTGGAGGGAG
>NW_009952368.1:0-5675 GCF_000747805.2 Chaetura pelagica | reverse complement strand
GGGCCAGGCTGCCCAGAGAGGCTGTGGAGTCTCCTTCTCTGGAGACATTCCAACCCCCCTGGCCACGTTCCTGTGTGATGTGCTCTGGGTGCCCCTGCTCTGGCAGGGGAGTTGGGCTGGGGGATCTTTCCAGGTCCCTTCCAACCCCTGGGATTCTGGGATTCTGTGAATCCTTGATGCTAGTGGCCAAACCCAGGTAGGGATGTGCAACCACTTCCCATTGGCGCAACCTGCTGCTTCATTCCCTCTGCTCAGCTCCAGCATCTCCACCCCCTCCACACACACACCCTCACCTCCTGACAAGGAACGAAGTAAAACTGGGGCAAAAGGGGGCCAAGGGAAGCAGCAGCAGCAGCAGCAGCAGGACAGTGGCCCCAGCAGCAGGGCAGGGGCCTGGCGTGTCCCTGCAGACACTGCTTAAGCCCAGCGAGAATTCTTTGGCAGTGACATCAATTCAGCAGTAAGAAATGCATTTGCTGGGGCTGAGATTCAATTTAAGGTCTCTCCAGTGAGTGGAATAATTGAATGGTACTTAAAAAAAAAAGAGAAGAAGGAGGAGGAACCAACGAATGAGTCTCCTTTTGTTAAACTCTGCTCAGCCTGGAGTTTAAAAGCTTTTCCCCCCTCCCCTTTTTTCCACTTGAACTCTGGTTGATGGATCCTGCTGGAGCTGCCTTGAACTTGGCTTTCCCTGGAAATCACCCCCCCTAAACAAATCTAGAAGCTGATAAGGATGTTTCCAGGTGGGGAATTACTCATCCAAGGCTTCGAGCCCTCCACACTCACCCCTTTTACCTACAAACTGGGACCCAGCAGAAGCCACAGATTTACTGGGCACCAGGGAAAAGGGAGCAAGAAAAGGGCAACTCTGAGCTGTGCATCCTGGGGAAAAATGGCACAGAACAACTTCTCATATCACTTTTTTTTTCCAAGCAAATTGTGTAGCTTTCAGCAATCAACACTTTTAACCTCCCTAAACCAAAACCTGCCCCCAGACCATTGGGTTTAATAACCCCCAGAAAATCTCCTCTCCTGAAATGGTCACTTTTTTTTTTTTTTCCTCCCACCCTGCACAATAAAAAAGTACTAAAAATTGCCATGATTTGACATAATTTGCTGCCAATGAATTTAAAATGAGCCTGGATAATGCCCTGGTGAAAAGTTAGTAAGGAATAGTTTTGTGCTGGCCAAGATAGGGCTTAAAAGTTTTTTCCTGCTGAGTGAGGGGAGTCAGGCAAAGCCATCCCCAGAGCTCCATGGCTGGTGATGCAGCTGGAGGGTTTGCCAAATGCCTGCTCACCAGAAGACTCATTTTCTAAAAATAGTGATTAGATCATTAGCTCTGTCTCTCTCTTGATCCAAATGAAGTCTGAGGACAGACCCAGAGCTGGTGTAGAGGGAAGGGGGTGCTTAGTGTTTCCACCACCTCTCATCTCCTGGAGACCAAGGTTAGGACCATGTTTGTTGACACCAGCAGATCTCCATCTTTACATGTGGTGGGGTTTGGGCTAAGGCACTGCTCCATGCTGGAGGAAAATGGGGAGAACCTCAGATCTGGTCTGGTTTGGGGTGACTACACATTATGGTCTTGGTGTTGGGTTTGCAGGGTCGGCTGTGCAGGGTGACCAGAGTTTGCCTCTGCCTTGGAAAAAGGGTTTTATCTCATGTGGCTTCTTCAAAGTGAGATGTTTGATCAACATTGGCTGTCTCAGCTCTGCAGTGAAGGGAGAGAGAGGGAGGTCAAGCCAGCAGCTCATCCCAGCTCCTACAGACATGTCCCTCTGGCCAGGGTGAGCTCATCCCTGGTGATGCTCACTGAGTTTGACTCTTCTGTGGGTGGACTGAGATGATTTTGAGATGGATTAAGGTGGACTGCAGGTTGATTTTGGTGGGTTTGGGGTGGATTGAGGTGGTTTTGAGGTGGTCTGCAGATGGATTGACATGGTTTTGAGGTGGAATGCAGTGCTTTGAGAGAGGGAACAGTGATCTCTCCCTGACATGATGCTTCAGGTCCAGGATGGAGCACTCCATGGGACAAGATGTCAAAGCAGTTTCCATAGCTGAGCTGCAACCCACTCCTGAGGCACCTTATCATAGAATCATAGAATCCCAGGGGTTGGAAGGGACCTGAAAAGCTCCCCCAGCCCAACTCCCCTGCCAGAGCAGGGGCACCCAGAGCACATCACACAGGAACGTGGCCAGGGGGGTTGGAATGTCTCCAGAGAAGGAGACTCCACAGCCTCTCTGGGCAGCCTGGCCCAGGGCTCTGGCACTCTCACAGCAAAGAAGTTCTTCCTGACATTCACATGGAACCTCCTGGGCTCCAGTTTGCACCCACTGCCCCTTGTCCTGTCACTGGACATCACTGCACAAAGCCTGGCTCTGTCCTCCTGACACTGCCCTGAACAGATTTGTGCCCATGGATGAGGTGGCCCCTCAGTCTCGGGGCCCAGAACTGGACACAATACTCCAGATGTGGCCTCACCAATGCAGAATAGAGGGGGAGGAGAACCTCTCTTGACCTACTAACCACACCCTTTCTAATGCACCCCAGGATGCCATTGGCCTTCTTGGCCACAAGGGCACATTGCTGCTCATGCTCATCCTCCTGCCCACCAGGACCCCCAGGTCCCTTCCTCCTACCCTGCTCTCCAGCACCTCAGTCCCCAACCTGTACTGGTCCATGGTGATTTTCTTCCCCAAATGCAAAACTCTACACTTCCCCTTGTTGAATATCATCATGTTTCTCCCCACCCAACTCTCCAGCCTATCTAAGTCTCTCTGAATGGCAGCACAGCCTTCTGGTGTGTCAGCCACTCCTCCCAGCTCAGTGTCATCAGCAAACTTGCTGAGGGTACATTCTGTTCCCTCATCCAGGTCATTGATGAAGATGTTGAACAACACCGGTCCCAGTACTGACCCCTGAGGGACTCCACTGGTCACACACCTCCAACCAGATTCTGCCCCATTGACTACAACTCTCTGGCTCCTTCCTTTCAACCAGTTCTTGATCCACCTCACTACCTGATCACCAAACCCATACCTGATCAACTTATCTACAAGGATGCTGTGGGAGATGGTGTCAAATGCTTTATCTTCATGTTTGATGGTGTTCACATGCAACCAGAAGCTGAGGGGTTTGGGATTAGATTTGCTTTGATGTTACCCCGGGGGCAAAACAAAGGCTGGGTGCAGAGTGTTTGTTTTGGGTGCTTGTGCCATGGCAGAGGAAGAAGGAGCTGCCACGAGAAGTGGCTGCAAGGAAAAAGCACATCCCAGCTTCAGGTTGTGGCTCAGCTTTGCCTGACAGGCCCCACCTCTTGCTTCCCTGCCTTGTTGGTGACTGCTCTGAATTTAAAACCCAATAAATGGAAACTCTGGGGGGTGGGAGTTACAAGAATACTGAAGGATTAGACCAAAATAAAATAGAAAAATCCCATTGAAAAGGATTGTCATTAATTAATTAATTCATCACTCCCCTGGATCTCGTTTTCCTTCAACAGCTACAACTTTGCAGCTTGTGGAGCAGTTTGAGGGTGGGAAAAAGTGAGGAGGAGGTGGAGAAAAAGTCAGTTAAAAAGTAAGTCCAAGGCTCCAACATGTGTTCTTGGCTGGCTGAGCTCAGGAGGAGGGGTTTAGGCTTCCCGTGGGAGCTGCCTTTCACAGCTCTCCCCTAATCCTCTGGAAATGGCCTGTCCCCTACAGCTGTTGGGTCACCAGATGAACTATTTGTCCCATTATTCTTGGCTGTGGTGGCTTTGGCTGCCTCAAAGGTGCCACCCCCACCTCCCAGCCCACTCCAATGGCCTTCAGAGGAGCCCCAGCCTGTTTGAAGCCCCCCACCCTCTTCAAAGGACCTTCTCCCACCCCCACATCCTCTTTGATACCCCCACATCCCCTGGGCTGTGGCTGCAGGGGCAGGTTGGGAGGCAGCTCCTGTGCCCCAGCACACCAGGCAAGAAAAATTCTTAGCACTGAAAGAGAGAGCTGAGCAGAAGCTGTGGTGGCAAATGCTGCTGAGATGGTTTGTGGATGGTCCCTTCTATCAGAAATCAGCTGCAGCTGCTGTCCCCGGGGTGATGTGGAGAAACATGGGGCTCATTGGGACCCAGTGTTAAAGGCTCAGAGCCAACAAACTGGTACAAATGGGCCAGTAATTGAGACAAGTTTTAATTTAGTGGGGTTTTTTCCATCTGTCTGCCCTCTCTGCCTCCATCCCCCAGGCTCAAACCTGTCTAAGAGGTGTCTGGCAGCTGTTGGAAGGTTGGTCTTGTCTGGGAATGGCTCTGGGTTCACCTTGTGAGGGGTCAGAGGTGGCTGTGCAGTTCCTAACTGGTTTGTCCTGGCTGCAGGTAAAGCCCCATTTTGGTTTATCAAACCTCCCACCATTTAACCAGCAGGTCAGGGTAACACCCCTGGGTTATCTGGATGCATCTGCTGTGCAGGACGTGCAGGAAAGACCTTGACATGAGACCTTAAAGTGCTGATGGAGCCAAGGTGTGAGATGGATGGACATTGTTTGGGTCACAAGAAAACATGTGGTTCAACACACTTTCCTTAAGCCCAGGGTGGTGGGTGAAGGGCTTGGTCCTCACGTGTCACCCCTGCCCTGCAGGCAAGAGGTGAGGGATGAGGGAGAGCTGTGAGAAATGGTAGTGCCCAATTGATAAGCTTGTTAATTGTGGGGATTTTCCCCAAGAAAATCCAAGTTCAGAGCTAATTAGTGCCCAGTATTTCTGGGAAAGGGAAGGGGAGGGTTATTTGGAGGAGCAAGAAACACAGAAACCAGAGGATCTGTTATTTATTGGGCTGTTCAGCTCCTGGGGTGGTTGGCTCAGGAGGTAAATTCACTCTGATGGCCAAGGCAGCAGGACCTCAGAGGGGACAGGAAGGTCCCTGGCATGGATAGAGAATCCCTGGGAGTCTCAAGGTGGGTGCAGGCAGGGAGCTTTAGTGGCTTGTGGAGAAATGATGCCAAATAAAGTGGGGAGGCTGGAAGAGTCAGCCCAGCTTCTGCTCCTCACCAGGCTCACGATGAGGTGACCACCAGGAGGGAGGACAACCCTGCTCACCTGCAGGCAGAGCAAGAGCATGATCATTGAGTCCTTGTTTGGTTGGAAAAGACCTTTAAGATCACCAGGTCTAACTGTTCACCCAGCACTGCCATGTCTGCCACTAAACACGGCCCTGAGAGAGGCCAAGATGAAACCAGCACCCTTGTCTTCCCCTGGCCATCAAGCCACAAGCTGCCCAAAGGGAGTAACAGGTTGGTTGGGGTTTGCTTAGGGCTGACAAGCACCAATAAGGCCTTAATCACCAGCTCTGGTATTATAAACCATTATCTTCTGGCCTGGAGCTGTGGGGCAGCTTGATGACCAAGCCATGGTCAAAGCTGATGATGGGATGATGTTTCTCTTTACCTCCAGGCCCTGAGTTTTGCCTCAGGAGGAGCTCCCAGCTGCACTGCTGGCAGAAGTGGTCCAGGACAAGGAGAAAAGCTATGGGGAGATCTGCTTCCCTTTGGGCTCATGTCTTGGTGCCTCCTGCTCCAGCCCTGGCAGCACCTCATGCAGAAACCCTGCAAAACCCTTCTGCTTTGGGTTTTCACCCCGAATATCTAAACACAGAAGGGACGAGCGACCTCCCCACATCTCCATCCTCCTCCCAACCTCCCT
>NW_009952367.1:154830-157351 GCF_000747805.2 Chaetura pelagica | reverse complement strand
TGTGAGGGCTCCTTGTCGGGCGGGTTTCTCATTCTCGTTCTTGTTGCCTGGCACGGCCTGGGTGTCCTGGTTGGCTGGCCGGGAGGTGTCTCGGAAGGAGCTGGCAGCTGAAATGAGCCAGTGGGTGGTTGAGCACCGGGCCCCGTGGTCTGGCCGCGGCCGACACGGGTTCTCCCCCTCAGCTACGGGTTGCCTGGCTAGCAGGAAAAATAGTAACGATTCTGTCAGGGAAATGCTCGGCATGTCGCTCAGTTACAGATCTCGCCCAAAGCTTTTGTTTGTGAAGCGACTAGTCCTGAGCAGGTTGTAGGCAGGGAACCGGGCTGGAGCCGGAAGGTGAGCGAGGCACGGCCGCCTTTGCCGGCCCGGCCCTGCCCTTCCCCCTCCGCCCCCAGCAGCACCCGCCGTTTTCACTGAGGGGAGAGGGTACAAACGCGAGGCATTATGCAAAAGTAAATTTAAATCTCTATCAAGGTGAATTTTCCTATGTTAATCCTTTTAAACATAATTGTTCTACAGTTTCCTATGTTGGGGTCTGGTTTGTTTGCTGCTGCTGTTGTGCTTTTTTCCCTGTGCTGCCAATTCTTTATCCAAGAAATTCCTTCCTTTCATGGAGTTTAGACAGGAGGATCACAATTCCTGTCTTTCCAGTTCTGGGTTCATTGTCACCATGTACCTCTGTCAGTGTGGATCTGCACAGAATTTAAAGTGCACAGCAGTTACCTTCTGCAGGTCCTCGAAGATCTGCAAAGTTTAAAGATCCAAATCTTGCTAATCAAGTGGATGTTAATATGGAGGGTTTTTTGTATGTGTGTTGATAAGGAAGGGGACCTTCTTACATATTTTTGGATATGGCATTATGGTGTTTTCTCATTTATTTTTTTTTAATACAGGTGATGTATTTTATATACTTGCTAGGTTTGCCCATTCCAGGCTTGTTGGAGATGGATAAAACATTTTCGTTTCCTGGTGTGACACCCCACCCCCCCTGGCATTATATATGATCTACAGACAGTGTAGGCCTACCTTGCCTTCTTCTCTCAGTAGAATCGCTGTCTCTTGCTAAGTCATTTCTGGACACACAGTTTCAGAATAGTATGACTGCTGTCATGGTGTGGGATGTGTTCTAAGCATTTCATGCGAGTAGGCTATTAGGAAGATTATTTAATTAGTGAGCCAACTTGTAGTATATTAGATTTGAGCAATATGCAGACTGTTGGAATCCTGATCATATGTCATACTGGGCAGCAGACAGCTCTTTGCAGTTTCTGGATTATAGTCTGGTGGAAAATGCAGTGAATGGTAACTGTACTTCTCAGACATTGGATATATTGAGAACAGCAGTGATAAATCTAAGTTTTGCTGCAACAGTAGCACAGCAGCAATTCAGAACAATTTCTGAGGCTGCAGGCATAGTTCAGACTTCTTGGATGTTTGTTTTTTTAAACAAATAGAACTGAGTCCCTTGAAATTTCTGGGAAATATGGGTTTCTATGCAGAGCAGAAATCTACAATCTTTGAACCTCTCTATATATGCTGCTGTTCTGAGTTAATTAAAAAGATATCCCGAGTGATCGGATGTACTGATTTACATGAAAGTGACCCAGTTTTCAAGACTAGTTAGTAGTATAGGAACAACTTTTATCTAAGATAAGAAGTCACAGGCACCTCTTCCCCCCAAGCAACGCTATGTACCATTTGCCCTGGAGGTCACGCCTCCTCTTCTGGTCACGTGGTCTGTTGCGATTGGGTGATAGGACCAGTTTCCCCTTTCCAATTTACCTGTAAGTACATCAGACCGGGAAGTCCTTTTTCCCCCGCATATACAGGGAGCCGCTATTTTATTCTTCTTTTTTTTTTTTTTCAGATGCCATTTTATGGCAGGGAGCTGCCATTTTGTTCAACATCAAAACCCATGTGTTTTCGTACTACTCTGTGATTAGCTGACAGCCATTTCTTGAATCGTCATACCCACGTGTTCTCAGGCAGACCTGTGATTGGCTGGCAGAACCAGCCACCCCTTTCTGTTTACAGAAGCATATCAGAAAAGGAAGCCCCCTCTCGCTACAGGCAGGGAGGATGTCACTTTTGGCAGTGTCATTCCCCATGTTTTTTCGTACTGGTTTGTGATTGGCTGAGGGCTGTCTTTGACACTGTCATACCTACGTGTTCTCAGTTCTCCCTCTGGCTGGCTGCCTGCTTCCTTTGGACCGGGAAATGCTCGGATATAAAAATAAATACTTTTATATACAATGTATACAATATATACATATTTATATATAAAGGAGTGTACAAATATATATATGCATTTTGTTTATGTATATATAGTTACACTATTTTAAATGTATCCTTACATATGTATATGTGTATCTATATATAGATAGATATATAAATTTATAAAGATATAGTGCGATTGGCTGTTGCCGTCAGATGGGGCTCTGAGCAACATGATCTAGTGGGAGGTGTCCCTGCCAATGCAGGGGGGTTAGAACTAGAGGATCTTTAAGGTCCCTTCCAACCC
>NW_009952367.1:131905-154570 GCF_000747805.2 Chaetura pelagica | reverse complement strand
CTTTTTTGAAGGCGGTAAAAGGAGAATCGCTGTTCTGAACAGATGCCAAGCGGCAACCTGGCTTGCAAGCCAAGATGCTCATAGCTTAAACCAAGTGTCAAGAAAGCACTTTAAAGGAACCAGGAGGATTGTGGCAGAGGTAGATGCACAGTGGCAGGCAGGCAGGCTTAGTGGATATGCAACAGTTTTCCAGAAACGATGATGGCGTTAAGTGCTTCTTAATGGTGATAGACATACTATCCAAGCATGCCCGGGCTATTGGTCTAAAAGGCAAAACAGGTTCTGAAATAGCTGAGGCTTTTAAAGCAATTTCTAGCAGGGGACAGAATCCTCAGAAATAACAGACTGACCAGGGAAAAGAATTTTTAAACTAGCCTTTAAACAAGCTGTTAAAGCAGTGCAATATTCACTATTTTGTTACTAATCATGAAGTAAAAGGCTGTCATAGAGTGTTTTAGTAGGATGCTCAAAACCAAGATGTGGAGTTATTTTACAGCGCACAATGATTTTCGCTGCATTGATGTGTTGTCGGAGTTTATAAAGAGCTATAACCATAGCTTCCACAGAACTATCAGAGCCAGGCCTGTGGACATGAACTCTTTAAACTCTGCAAGGGTTTGGAAAAACCATGTATGTGGCTGTGTTTAAAATTAAAGAAATTGTGCCTCTGCTCAAAAAGGGAGGCCACATCAGGGTGTCTAGAACAAAAGAGAGATTTGAGAAAGGTTATGAGCAGACTTTCACAGATGGAATTTTCATAGTAGCTGAAATTGTGAGAAGGGGACAGATACCTGTATACCACTTAATAGACTATGGTCATGAAGCAACAGAGGGGCCGTTTTACCCTCAAGACCTTCAAAAAATGAATCCTGATGAGGACAGAATCTACAAAATTGAGATGACAATTGCTGCAAAAGGGAAAGGAAGTAAAACAGCTGAAGGTAAAGTGGGGTTGCTGGCCCCAGAAATTTAGCGGCTGGATAAACGCCTTCCAAGTTCAGGACATCTAGTGCAGGGGGACGGGGGAGAAGGATGGCAGTTTCTACGTCACGCTACTCAGCAATGCCAGTGCCAGAGTCTTCCCACAAAACACCAGCTCGAGCTTTACTGTACAGCTGGTGACGTCCCTGGAGTTCTCAAGAAAGTGGGAGGTGGGGCTGGCAGAACTATGGTACCCTCACAGCTGGAATAACATCAGTTAAGACACCATATTTAAAATAGCACTGCAGGGTAAGACATGGGTAGTATACTTTGGACAAAGGCCGTTATCTGTCTCTCTTCACGTTGATGGAACGTACGAACCATCTTATTAATCCCCAAAACAAAGCTTCAGCAGTGGGCCTGGTCTATGACCATGTCATAGGGAAAACAAAGCTCAAAGAGGATGAAAAGCCTTAGAATTTTTCTACTACTGGGGATCTAGCACATATTTTGGAGGCTTCTCTGGATGTTGCTGCTAAGAAAATTCCTTTTGTGGTGGTCATCACCAGTGGGTTTAACTCACTCTACCTCTACATGGATCTTGTAGAGCACGGGCTTGTCAGAGAATTTTTAGTTCTGTTATTCTGCGGCGTTCTAACTGGCAGTAATAACATGTCCTGGTTTGAGACAGGATGAAGCCAAATTTCCTTTTCCTGATTTGTTTTTTTTGGGTTTTTTTCCCCTTCAGTAAGCTTTCATTTAACTAGCACCAGAGTGTTATAACTAAGGCTGTTAAGAATAGAATGTTTGTGTAACTGCTGGGTCTTCAAGGTCACATCTTGACTCCGCCGGCTCAGACGCTACGGGGAGATATATGACCCACCCGTAGGAGGCTGAGTTAGACACCAAAATTAGCCAGAGATATTCCATTCCATATATTGACATAAGCTCAGAGGAAGGTCAGAGATCACAGAAGACAACTTCCTGCTGCTTCTTCCCTTCTCTTCCGTCCATGGCTGGCATCTGGGGAGGGCTCTGTCCATCCATCACTGTCGACCCCTAGGCTCGAGCTCTCCTGACCCTCATAACTCTGTGCTCTCTCCGGCAGCAGTCCAGCAATTTTTTGGAACTGTTTGCAGCTAAGGAGAGTGCTGTGGGAGTTGCTGGGGGTGTGGGGAGGCGAGAGGCTTTTGCACATATCTGAACACATTTGTATATAATTGTATTTATTTTCTTATATCGTTAGTGTTTAATTAAAGCTGTGTAGTATAGTTTTCAATCCAGTGGAGTCTCTCTCTCTCCTTCCCTACCTGGGTGGGAGGGGGAGGGGATCGAGAGCGTTGTTGTCGGATCTGAGTCAAACGGTGACACGATGACATAACAACAAGGTCATTATGGTGACGTATGATAAGTTGCACTATGTGCCTGAAAACTGCCAGCACATTAAAAGTGCTGTTCAAGATATTGCAAAAAATGTTTTGATGTGTTTCCAGGTTTCTCATGGACAAGTTGGAAACACTGTTAAATCAGGAGGATTTGGAACTTGCTTATAGCCAGAGAAAAAGGCTTAAAAGAAAGAAATCCATGTCAAGCCTCTCAAGGGAAGGCCTGTTTCAGCCCTGTTGCATGAAGGCAAAAAGCTGTGTGTGTGTTTATGTATACGACCACTTAACAACGCTTGTCTTTCCCAGTGTCCTCAAGCGATGCCTGCCGTAAGAACAAATTTGCAAAGTGGAAAATTCGAAGTAGTTAGAAAGAAATGTAAGGTAGTTTATTAAGGTGACAGATATAACAAGTTGGAGATAGCCGTTGATAAACGCACTGACTACAATAGCGCTACTAATAGATGTTAATATTGCTAGCAATAATAATGCAAAGTATACGATACACCCGGGGATGCTTTCACCCCCACCCAAAAGGTGAAAGCTGTGATATCTCATCCAAGGAGGTGTCCCTGCCTGGGGGAAGGAAGGGTGGATCAGGCCTGTCAACCCATTCCAGGGGAGATGCTCTTCTCTCCTCGAGCAAAGGATGCAAAGACTAATTTATTACCTATTGATGAGGTGGGACTTAGGTCATAACTAGTGCACTGATTGGTTCTTAACAGATGAATTAAATGTATTAATTAGGAAAAAGATAAGGGAGATGCCCAGTGCTCGCTTCACATGTAAATTCAAGCTTCGTTAATGCCCAGGGCTTGCATCGCATGCAAATCATCAGATGAAGTCACACAGGCTTTGATCCTGGCCTTTATCACACAACCTCTGACCACGGAGCCTTTGCTTTGCTTCACAAGTCATGCACAGTCCAGCCATGCAGACAAGGACTCAGTCCAGCAGAACAATGACTTCATGAGCCATTGTCTTACTCACCTAGAAGGGGATAAGACTTGTTTTTTTTTTCCAATGTGACACTTGACCTTCAAATAATCAGACTAAAGATACTGCTGTTACTAAAGTTTAGTTTAACTGACAATAAAGTGAAATGACCTGGTTCTACAGCTCATGAGAGTATTTCAAACTCTTCAAACAGCCATGAAGCGAAAAGAAAAGGCTGGTGGAGGCAAGAGGAACCACACATGGGCTGTCTCTGCAGACATACTGGCTTCCCAGGGAAAACTAATTGTCTTTGAACAAACTAAGACGCACATAGAGGAGAAATGTTCTCTTCCATGTGTCAATACTCCTGTAAAGTTAGTACACTGAGAAAGGTGATGCAATGGGAGAAGGAAAGTGCAGTGAAAGCACCGAGCTGAAATCCCAAAATTTGACAGAGAAAAATTGGAGAGATAAAACCTTCAACACAAAGGAAATGCAACAGACCTCAAACGCATTTTCAGGTTAGATTTTCAAGTAGCTTTCTCAGTGGTGTTAAACATCAGTTTCCTATGACATGAGTGCCTTAGATGTTTTGGTCAGGTCACCAAAATAGCCTCTCCTAATAGTCTCTTAGCTCATATACCCCATATTGGACATAACTTTGAAAATTTCATTTAGCCCAAGCAGATATTTCATAATCTCAGTGGGACAATGTGCAGAGAAAGCTTTTACCCTCCATGAACATCCCAGCAAAGTCAAAATTTCCATCTCTGTGTTGTAGAATTTTTGAAATGCAAAGGTAGACACAAAATACTGAAGATTTAACCCCCTTCATATCTTTGTCCATTGCCAAATATAGACAAAAATGCAATAAGAATGATCACATGGATAGTAATAAATTAACCTGTTGTCTAAAGGAGTTTCATACCATTGCAATATGCTTCCTGTTTGGTACAATACCAGTACAAATCTTATCCCTGTCTGGGTAAACTGGTATGCATGTGTTGTGTAGGCTACATATCCATCAACTGTAGGTCATTGTAATGAATGGCAAGAGATGTCTGCAATCCTTCTGGAGCTAGTTATTTGGGGATAAAATTTGTTATTTGATAAAGACAAGGCCTTTAGGCTCTCTCAAGGATCAGGGCTTCATTGTGTACATAGGTCTTTGTGCCCATGAGCTTGTGGGACAAAGAAAAGATGGGAGAGGTTTGGTGAACTGATGCTCCCATGGTCACATCAGACCCAGGTCTCCTGGTTTCCAGCCCACTGCTCTGTCTGCCAGGCCATGCTTCTGTACAGTCACCTCTGCATTTAAGATATATAAAATACAGGAGATGTTCTGGGGTTGTTTTTTGGGGGGTTTTTTTGGTGCTTGATAATGGAGCAAACACCAAAGGAGAATTTCTAAACCCAGACCGAGTTCTGTCAGAGTCCACTGGTGATAATTGTTATTTATTAGTACTGCTTATTCCTAATTCATAACATATTCTGTCATGGAAATACCACAAACCAAACTTGCAGTCCCTGCCATGAGGAGCTCAGAGGCAACACATTCCTGTCCTCTACAGTGATAAAATATGTATTCTCTCCTCCTGGTTTGTATAAAATGAAGCTATCTGATGGGTCCATCATGCTCTCTAGGTATGCATGATAAATAAATCCAGAAGCACTCCCTAAATATCCTCAGCTGCAGGGATTACCAATGGGGGAATGAATTATGTAAATTACTTGGGCATTCAGACATACATGCTCTTAGTCTCAAATCAATCATCTAGAGAAAACTTCAGCTTTACCCTCAAATCTGGAGAGCGTTTTTTGCTCGTTGTAGATTTAAGTCCTTTTTAGCTGCTACATTTTCCCTGTAAACACCAGGAGTTTGGCTTTACTGACAACCAGGTTTGCTTTGCCCCAGAAGCTTGTATAACACAGAATAGCTTGATAGGAAAGGGCAAAGCAATCAGTAAACTTTGAGGCAGGACACTAGGGATGCCTCATTCCTTTAGGCCAGTGACTACTGAAATACCTGCCAGACTTGCTGCCTTACTGTAGCTTTCCCACACTGCTATGGACAGCAGTAACACTCTACCAACCTGGGGGAAACAAGGCTGGGTGGAGGGAGGGAAGGTGCCAGGTCTTGGAAGGAGCTCAGACACCATACAGAGGAGACTGTGGGTCTCCTCTAGACAGCCCTGCAGCTGTTCTTCTCCATTCCCCAGCAAAGAGATCCAGCACAGCCAGTCCTGCCAGCTTCTTCTGGCCTTCAAGACATGCCCTCCACTACACTTTGGGGGAACCACTACTGGTTCCCCTACATTAGCTTCACAATACACCCACTGCAGCACCCATCCCGTACCACCCCCAAATCTGACCACCCATATTCCATCATTACCTCATTGAACAGTCACCCTAGATCAAGAGAGCCAGGATTAATGCTTCCCACTGCCACACTAACCTGAGTCCTCCTGTAACACTCCCAGCAGCCTGGTGAGGTGGCAGGACGAGGGGCAGCTGTGCCTGTGGGGAGGAGAGGGGGCTCAGGTGAGCCCAACAGGCCAATCACTGCCCTCCTGCCCGGGGCTGCCGGTTTAAAATGGCTCCTCCCAGGGCTCTGCTCTGCCTGGCCTTGGTTCTGCTGCTCCTGGGTCCTGTCTTCTTGCTGGAGAACATCATCCAATGGGGCAGGTCACCTTCTCCTGCCTCCTTGGGTAGGATCAGCTTGGTCACTCCAAGGACTGTCACTGGGACCCTGGACTCAGGCACCCTGAGGAGCTGCTGAGTCCAGTTTGGGACTTTTCTGGTCAGGAAGTAATTACCAACCAGGGAGTGCAGGTTCCATATTTACATATATTTGTATTGCTTCTTGGTATTTCATTAAACCTGTTCTAGGTTTTTTTTCCAACCTTGAAGTCTCTCTCCCTTATTCCCCTTTTTATCTTTCCCTGGGAGGGTAGTGGGGGAATAACAGAGAGCAGCTGTCACCCAGGTCTTGACTAAAGCTATGGCAACCATCTCCTTTCCTGTTATTTCACATTTCTCCCTTTGGGAGAATCACTTTTTCCTGACTGTCATCCCTCAACATTACCTTCAGATATAAATTTCTTTACTCCTGGAAACTGTGATAAACCCATAGCCTTGTGTGTTTGAAGGCAAGATAAATTACTAAGTTATGTATTGCCTGTGCTGCTGGGCTTGGAATGATTTGTGCAGCTGGGGGCCTTGCAGGATTGATTTGAGCCAAGGAAGATGCTGAGTGTGGGAAGGAGGAGTCAGTTGTCACCTTGACACCAAGTGTGTGATGTGATTCCCTTCCACCACTGCCACTGTGTACCTGCCTCCTGTATGTCACCAGGTTTTCCCTTCCTTTTTCCATGTCTTTCCCATTCTCCCAGCAAGTCTTGCACATCTTTAGAAACTTCCCAGTTTTTCTTCTCAACTGCCATTGCCTGCAGCTGTCTTTGCTTGCTGGGCTTTAAGCTGGTGTCATGGTAGGTGCTGTAACATGGACACCCTGCTCAGGCAATTGATGCTCTCACACCTTTCACAGCTGGGGCTGTTCCTAAGCAACAAGGAGGAAGGTTCTGCTGAGGTTCTGGTGCCACTCAGTAAGATCTGTGTCATCTCTTCCATCTAGTCAGTCTACCTCTCCTAGGAGGGCAAAGACCCTTAAAGGAGGCCATCTTTAAGCTTTTCTCATGTGGCTTCAGTTTCCTGCCTCAGGAAAGGACCAGACACTGAAGTCCTCCTCAATCACCCAGCATGAGGACATGTACCTGGGTTTGGGAGACAGGGAGCTCACAGGGCTTAGGGACAGTCCTGAGCCAAGTGTGTGTGGGGAGGACCCGAGCACCCAGCCCAACCACCCTGGAGCTTGTAGTTATTCATCCTTTAAAGCTTGGTTTAAGGAAGCAAAGTGGTAGAGAAAGGGCCTGCTAGTACCATGCCCAGCTGGGGGGCTGTGCAGGGTGACAGCTCTGCTACCGAGGGGAGGAGCTGGGGCACTGGGGCAGCCCTGGCTGGAGCTGCCAGTGCAGGGTGACCAGCTGCTCGAGCATCCAGTGCGGAGTCACTTGCTGAGCCTCAGCAGCTTTGCTGCAGCCTCTCTTGTGCCTTCCTATTGTGCAGGGATTAAGGGCTCTGCTGCCTTGATGGGAAAGCTGTTCCGGTTGCTCGCAAACTCTCAGCATTCTCTGTTAAACTTTTAAAGAGACGGGAAAGGCAACCAAGAAACAGCTGCCACTCCCTCCTTTAAAACAAACTGAACACCTAACCATGTGCGATGCGGGCTGGCTCCTTTTTCCTCTGCTGAGATGCTGCCTGGTTTTGATCTCACAGAGGGGGAGGCTTTGGTTAGGAAGAAGGAAAAGCTGTAGGAGGGGAGAAAGCCCGGCTGAATCTCAAGACCAGCAGGGTGTTTCTGTCTCTGCCACTCACCTGCTCTGTGACCTTGGGCATGTCACAGTGGTGTCCGGGGCTCTGGTTTCCCTGCTTTTAAAGGAGGAGAGGCAAAGGTTTTCCTCCTATGCATCATGTTTGGAGACACAGGGCTGCAAAGTGCTAAACCAGTGCAGTAAAACCATTTCACCAGCCTAATGACAGCTCCAGAGAGGTAGCAGAATGCATCTGTTTTCCCCCATCTTTTCGAGCACAGCAAATGAAGAGAAAAGTAATTCCCTGCCCTGGCTGAAAGCAAAGCAGCAATTGTGGAAGTGATGCACCGAAATGCAGGAAACACACTGGAGTGCAGGAATTTGGTTACAGGGCTGTTTGCAAATTAATGGC
Source organism: Chaetura pelagica (assembly GCF_000747805.2). Classification (NCBI taxonomy): domain Eukaryota; kingdom Metazoa; phylum Chordata; class Aves; order Apodiformes; family Apodidae; genus Chaetura; species Chaetura pelagica. The sequence goes on along the minus strand of NW_009952367.1, from coordinate 146,549 downwards.
TAAATCAATTCAAGGAAAGCATGGGATTTCTCTTGAGGAAAGTCTAGTCCCAGTCGCAAAGGGAAGGGGAGGGGTTGTGGAGTGGGGATGACATAATCACGTTTGCGAATCACCAGCAGTGTGCATGCCTTGATCCATTAATGGGGTTTTTATCTGTGATCATAAAAGCAGGTTACATTCAGCCTGGAAGGGAGTGAGGGTTGGAGGAGAGGGGAGGGGAGAGGAAGAGCAAGAGAGAGAGAGAGAGAGAGAAAGCAAGAGAGAAAGAGCACAATTCACTCGGTGAATTGCTTGCAAGCTTGGGGCTGATAATTAGGGATCTCAGGAGAGCACTTTCTCAGAATAACCTGCTCTCCTTCGAATGGACCGAATGGAGACAGTGGTTCAGCCCTGCTGATGCCTTTCTTTTTTTTTTTCCTAAGCCCTCCTTGCAGTTTGATGGGCATTCCCAGCTCTTTTGTGCGCGTCTCGGAAAGCGTTGACGTGGAAAGGAGCAACGAGGAGGGGGAGGTTGGAGGGAAAAAAAAAATCCTGCAGCTCTTCTGAAAATCCAGAGGGTATGCAGGAGGGCCAGCAGGCTGGGGAGGAGGGTGAGGTGAGGGCACCTCGCACCATGTTCCCCGGGTGCCGGCGCGGCGCAGTTTCGGAGATGTCCTTCCTGTGACTGGACGCACCATGAGCATCTGGGAGGTGATCCTGGCTTTCGTGGTGGTGGTGCTGATGCTCGTGGCCCTGCTGGCCAACGTGCTGGTGTTGATGTGCTTCCTGTACAGCGCCGACATCCGCAAGCAGGTCCCGGGATTGTTCATCCTCAACCTCACCTTCTGCAACCTGTTGATGACTGTGTCCAACATGCCCCTGACCTTGGCTGGGATTATTTACAAGAGTCAACCAGGAGGAGATCACATCTGCCACGTTGTGGGCTTCCTGGAGACTTTTCTCACCACGAACTCCATGCTGAGCATGGCAGCTTTGAGCATTGACAGGTGGATTGCTGTGGTCTTCCCTCTAAGTTATCACTCCAAGATGAGGTACAGAGATGCTGCTCTCATACTGAGCTACACGTGGTTACACTCGGTGTCATTCCCGATAGTGGCAGCTTCTCTCTCCTGGGTGGGTTTCCATCACCTCTATGCCTCCTGCACCCTGTACAACAAGAGACCAGCGGACAGGACACAGTTTGTGATTTTCACTGGGGTCTTTCACACTCTCAGCTTCCTCCTCTCCCTCATAATCTTGTGTTTCACGTATCTAAAAGTGCTGAAGGTGGCACGGTTCCACTGTAAGCGGATTGACGTGATCACTATGCAGACCCTGGTGCTGCTCGTGGACATCCATCCCAGGTAAGGTGCCTGTGTGTTCAGCAAGTGAGGCTATTCACAGCCAGTGTCATGTTATGTGCAGTCTGTTCTGTATCGCAGCAGGGGATGGGGAGGGGGAGAAAACAAGCATCGTTCTTGCTTGCTTCTATTCTGCATGTTTATTTGAGTTGTGTTTATTTTTCCAGTTGTAGAAACAACTCTTCTTTGTTATGCTGAAGGGCTTGTTTGGGGAGGGAGAGAAAAGGAACAGGCACTTTTGGCTGAGCTTGCACTTCCCTTGGAGATAGGGATGTGATCATTGTCCTCTGTTTTGGAAGGTGGCTTTAGTGGTTGGATAGATTTGCATTTTTTGGCACTCTCAGTCAAAAACCTTGTTGCATCCCTGAGAGGGAGCAGGCTGGGGCTGCACATGTCCCATCCCTCGGTATTCCAAAGGGAAGCTGGGCACTGTGTTTCACTCCCTTCACCCCGTAGCTTCCCAATTGCCATGCTCTCTGTAACTTTGTTTTTCCTGAAGGCAGAATTGTAAGGGAATAACATCTGCCAAATGCATATGTTTGAATGCCTATAATTAAATTCATGTGAGAGACACTTCAGGAGCAATATGAATATGACAAGCAAGGGGTGTTTAAAGTTCATTTCAAATGAGAGTCTTTAAGCAAGCCCCTCATGCCTGGACATAGCAGAAAATTTCCAGGGGTTGGGAGAATAATGGGTTTGAAGGTGGGAATCAAAGGGGTCAGAATGAGAGCTGTGATGCTGTGCCCAGGAGTCACATCAGGGATTATGCACAGACTATAAATCTTGTTTGAATAGGGTGTATCTGGATCTGGAAGGGATGCAGATTTGGCTGGAGGAGGGGGGATAGGAGAGACAGTTGTTGTCGGATCTGAGTCAAACGGTGACACGATGACATAACAACAAGGTCATTATGGTGACGTATGATAAGTTGCACTATGTGCCTGAAAACTGCCAGCACATTAAAAGTGCTGTTCAAGATATTGCAAAAAATGTTTTGATGTGTTTCCAGGTTTCTCATGGACAAGTTGGAAACACTGTTAAATCAGGAGGATTTGGAACTTGCTTATAGCCAGAGAAAAAGGCTTAAAAGAAAGAAATCCATGTCAAGCCTCTCAAGGGAAGGCCTGTTTCAGCCCTGTTGCATGAAGGCAAAAAGCTGTGTGTGTGTTTATGTATACGACCACTTAACAACGCTTGTCTTTCCCAGTGTCCTCAAGCGATGCCTGCCGTAAGAACAAATTTGCAAAGTGGAAAATTCGAAGTAGTTAGAAAGAAATGTAAGGTAGTTTATTAAGGTGACAGATATAACAAGTTGGAGATAGCCGTTGATAAACGCACTGACTACAATAGCGCTACTAATAGATGTTAATATTGCTAGCAATAATAATGCAAAGTATACGATACACCCGGGGATGCTTTCACCCCCACCCAAAAGGTGAAAGCTGTGATATCTCATCCAAGGAGGTGTCCCTGCCTGGGGGAAGGAAGGGTGGATCAGGCCTGTCAACCCATTCCAGGGGAGATGCTCTTCTCTCCTCGAGCAAAGGATGCAAAGACTAATTTATTACCTATTGATGAGGTGGGACTTAGGTCATAACTAGTGCACTGATTGGTTCTTAACAGATGAATTAAATGTATTAATTAGGAAAAAGATAAGGGAGATGCCCAGTGCTCGCTTCACATGTAAATTCAAGCTTCGTTAATGCCCAGGGCTTGCATCGCATGCAAATCATCAGATGAAGTCACACAGGCTTTGATCCTGGCCTTTATCACACAACCTCTGACCACGGAGCCTTTGCTTTGCTTCACAAGTCATGCACAGTCCAGCCATGCAGACAAGGACAGCAATGTATCCCCTCCAGCCAGCAAGTCGGGCCTGTCCTCCCTAACAGACATAAATTACCCTACTTGTTGGGTCCAAGGCCAAATGCCCAAACAAGCACTGCTCATCTCGCATTCCTCTGCACAGGTCCTTCCAAGAAAGTTAAAACTAAGCACAATACAAGTTCTGTTTTCCCACAATATCCACCCTGTGACCTCAGTCACAACTCGTCAAGAGGAACATCGTATAATTTGGTCTTAGGTTGCAGGGTCTATCCGCTTCCCCCATATCCTCATCAGTAGGGAACTGTGTTAAAGGAAGGTAGTTGGTATCACAAATCTCAAGCGTCTTAAGATGCATGGTTAAGGATCTAGTTATCATAGATTTCACACATGACAATCTGATAACAACACAAATTACGATACCCATTTGCACATATTGGATTAAACTTTGGATCCAACCGCTAACACCACATCCAAACCAACTGAACACCCTTGAAAGCCAGCTATCATTCATTGACTCTTGAAGTTCACGGGTGTCTTTTGCCACCTGTTGTATCCCCGCTAGTTAGATGTTGAGGTCCTGTGTAGCATTAGGGATATGAATGCAGCAGCCTGTACTGGAGAAGTTTAGGCAGCCACAAAGTCCATTTTGCTGTAACAGCATTAAGTCCAGTGCCATGCAGTTCTGAAGAGCCATTTTTAAAATAGCTTGTATTTGACTGTTAAGTAACTGTAGACTGATGTCAGTAGCATTAGCTAATTTCTCCACTTGATAGGCTAATTTTACTAATTTACTAGAGTGTGAATAAAATGCCATATTTCTGAAGGTCCTTCCCATGACCTTGTCATGTTTACAGGTAGCCAAAGTTCTGCTCTCTGTCTCAGTGGAATAATGCAGGTCAGGTTAAGATCCGTGATATTTTGGTGGGTTATACAGCTAAAACACCATGGTTTGTGTTCTGACAAATTAAACATGTTATTTTGGAACGTGATCTGTAGATTAGATGCTGCCAATAACACATAAGGATGCAAGGTACAAATCATCACTGAATTGGTATTCATGTTAACAAGATTCATGGAGTATCCCCCATGCTGATACCTGCTGGTATTTCTATAGTGTCCGTGATCAACTTTATGCTTAAAAAACAGGAAGGCCAAGTCCCTAAGTTTGTATTTGAAGGGACTTACATGATTCTGGAAAAGAGCATTAACTACAGGCCCTGACATCCCCCCATCAGTCCAAACAAGAGTGGAGTTAACTATACGATTAAAGGGAACGACTTGATTGTTTTCTAGCCAATGCAATGGCAAGATAGGCCAAAAATATATTAATTGGAGTTGATGGGGTGTTGCTCATGGTACGGTTTCACAAGTTTTGCTGGTAACCATTTTGGACCTGTTGGAAGTAAAACACAAGCATACCCTTTTCCCCAAGTAATTAGTTTTACAGGTCCTTGCCACTGACCCAAGGAAAAAGGATCCTTATACCATACCTTAGGGGAATGACTAAAAAATGGTAATCCCTGAAAATGACATTGGACAGGTGTTGAAAATTCAAGTGTGGGGCTGCGATTTAGAAAATGTAAGGTATATGTAGCATTGTCTAATTGTTCCTGAGGAGACATATTCCCCCTTCTTTGTTTAAGTAACATTGCCTGTAGAGTGGCATGTGTACGCTCGACAATGGTCTGACCAGTCGGGGAATTTGGACTGCCAGTCGTATGGCACATGCCCCGTTGTTGCAAAAACAGAAGAACAGAAGCAGAGGTAAGTCCATGGGTCCGAATGGAATTCATCCTAGGGTGCTGAGGGAGCTGGCAGAACTGGCTAAGCCGCTCGCAATCATTTATCACCAGTCCTGGCTGACCGGGGAGGTCCCAGATGACTGGAGGCTGGGCAATGTGGCGCCCATCCACAAGAAGGGCTGGAAGGAGGACCCGGCGAACTATAGGCCTGTCAGCCTGACCTCGGTGCCTGGCAAGATTATGGAACAGACCATCCTGAGTGCCATCAAGCGGCATGTAGAAGACAACCAGGGGATCAGGTCCAGCCAACGTGGGTTTAGGAAAGGAAGGCCCTGCCTGACCGATCTCTTTCTATGTCTGGGTGACCCGCCTAGTGGATGAGGGGAAGGCTGTGGATGTGGTCTATCTCGACTTCAGCAAGGCCTTTGACACAGTCTCTCACAGCATCCTCCTGGAGAAGCTAGCAATCCACGACTTGGTCAGGTACACCCTTTGCTGGGTTAAAAACTGGTTGGATGACCAGGCCCAGAGAGTGATGGTGAATGGTGCTGCATCCATTTGGCATCTGGCCACCAGCGGTGTCCCCCAGGGATCAGTACTGGGCCCAGTCCTATTCAACGTTTTTATTGACGACCTGGATGTGGGGATTGAGTCCACCCTTAGTAAGTTCGCAGATGACACCAACTTGGGGAGAAGTGTCAATCTGCTGGAGGGTAGGAAGTAGCTGCAGGGGGTCCTGGACAGGCTGGGTCGATGGGCCGAGGCCAGTGGCATTAAATTCAACAAGACCAAGTGCAGGGTCCTGCACTTTGGCCACAATAACCCATGCAACACTACAGACCGGGGGACGAGTGGCTGGAGAGGGGCCCAGCAGAGAGGGACCAGGGAGTACTGGTTGACAGCCGGTTGAACATGAGCCAGCAGTGTGCCCAGGTGGCCCGGAAGGCCAATGGCATCATGACTTGTATCAGGAATTGTGGAGAATAGCCATGGGAAAAGAAAAGGGGCCTCTATCTGTAAAGAAGTAGACAAAACAATGTGAAACCATCTAAGGGCCAGGGCTTGCTGTGAGCAGCACTGTGAATGTTGACAAAAATCAGAATACTGTTTATCGGGTGCTTGGTGTGTGATTGGCTACATCCTGGGAACCCAAGGACTGTGTATGTGCCAAGGAGCAGGTATGAGTGCTGTTTACACTCTCTGTTCCCCAGTTGCTTATTCTCAGTTCCCACTGTAAAAGTATATAAGGGAGCATTTTCTCATAATAAACAATTCCATTGCTTCGCACCCTGGAGTCTGTGTCTTAACCCACCACAAGGAATAGTGTGGCCAGCAGGAGTAGGGATGTGATTCTCCCCCTCTACACAGCACTGGTGAGGCCTCACCTCGAGTACTGTGTACAGTTCTGGGCCCCTCACTTCAAGAAGGATATTGAGATGCTGGAGCGGGTCCAGAGGAGAGCAAGGAGGCTGATGAAGGGACTAGAGGGAAAGTCTTATAGGGATAGGCTGAGGGAGCTGGAGTTGTTTAGCCTGGAGAAGAGGAGGCTCAGGGGGGACCTTATCACTCTTTTCAACTACCTGAAGGGAGATTGTAGCCAGGTGGGGGCTGGGCTCTTCTCCCAGGCAACTAGCTACAAGAGGGCACGGCCTGAAGCTGCTCAGGGGAGGTTTAGGTTGGATATTAGGAAGTACTTCCTCACGGAGAGGGTGATTAGACATTGGAATGGACTTCCCAGGGAAGTGGTGGAGACACCGTCCCTGGATGCGTTCAAGGAAAGGCTGGATGTCGCACTTAGTGCCATGGTCTAGCTGATGTGGTGGTGTTAGGTCATAGGCTGGACTTGATGATCTTAAAGGTCTTTTCCAGCCTTGGTGATTCTGTGATTCTGTATAGGCTGGGGCATTGTCCGTTTTGATTTCAACAGGAACAACCATCACTGCAAAGCAATGGGTCCAGTACCAGGTAAGATCTTGTGCCCGTTCCCCTGTATGGGCAGTGGCTACAAGGAAACCAGAAAAGGTGTCAACAGAAACATGTACATATTTCAGCCTGCCAAAAGAATTAACATGGGTAACATCAGACTGCCACATAGAGTAAGATTGAAGGCCACAAGGATTAACACCGAGCATCGATGTAGCTGGAATCACAGTCTGACAGTCAGGACACGACTGAACTATTTGCCTTTGCTTGTGACCTAGTCAGTTGAGAGGCTTTTTGTAAGACTGCGGCATTTTGATGAAAAAAAAAAAAAGAAAAAAGAATGAGAAGCAGCGGCAGAATCAAAATGTACAGTAGCTACGGTATGTGAATCCGCAGCAGCATGCCCTTCTGTCAAGGGGCCAGGCAGCTTAATGAGAATAAATATGCATGATAAAAATAGGATGAGAGCGAGACTCCAACTTTGTCCACAAGGTCAGAAAAATGGTAAACAGGTGGTAGTTATCAAGTTCCTTAACATAAGAAAAAGGCAAACGTGTGATTAACATAACGACATAATGAGAATCAGAAATTATATTAAGAGGTTCAGAAAAAAGTTTCAGAGCGGTCAAAACTGCCTTAAGTTCCACAATTTGGGCTGAGCCGGTAACAAGTTCAAACTTTGTCTGTCGCTGGCCGTTTTCCAGCCATGCAACAACAGCTTTGGGTGATTTGCCTGATCCGTAAAGCAAAACAGGAGAAAACACATCTCGACTCACCCCGTGAGTCAGAGGTTAAAAGTATAAGGCAGTCCACTTTGTCCCATCGAAGAACTATTGGTGGTGTTACATGCAATATCGTTATTAAAGATCTTGGTAGGCCTTATGTTACTTATTGATCACTTCACTACTGCAAGGTTTACCATTAAACCCCAAAATACACACATTCACATGAGAGTGATATTCACACGCTATTTTCTATTCATTCAGTGTAATTGTTACACACAATAGCATCACAATTGTATCAATTAAATTCCCCATTATTATTCAAACTTTGAAAAATTATCCACGGGCAATTTTTACTTCCTTCTAATTGATATGGTGGCCACCACTGATTACAATATTGTTTCATCTTTTCTTTTGTTAGAGGATCCCCTCTAAATTTGTCCCAGTGTTTCAGGATGCATCCTTAAGGGGTACAAGAGGTTTACTGTTTCTCTTCCCTTAAGTACCCTTAATGTCCACAATATCTCAATTCAAGCATTGCATCTGGTGTCACTCACTGCCTGATAAGGGAGAGGAGCTGAAGGAGTCCCCGATCAACAGGTCGGTGCACACTGGAGTCCGCTCCGGTTCCTCCTCTCCGTCAGATTCATCAAGACAAATCAGGCAAGGCTGTCACTATGGTCCCAAATTTGGGGTTCATCCCCCAGTGTGCACTGAGCCAATCAAGCACACGGAGCTGAGATATTGTTTTATTCCAATGTTGTGCGAAGTTGGGTGCTAGGTGATAATTCCACAAAGCTACACTTCAACTTCTGTAATAGCAAGTGTTATGGGAACAGTAACAGGAACGTTGCATTGCTGCTTGTCATCTGGTGTCAGAAGTAGGATTTCTTGCTGAGGCCTAGTAGCCTCCACCATCCAGTAGGATACTGTAAAAGAAAAGAAAAGAGAAAACTGCCTTGGCGGGGAAAGGCCAAACATGTTGCCCCATTTAAAAGGAAGGAAAAATCCATTGTGAACTGATTGTATATGTTTTATACATTATCACTTTGTATATAGTCTGGGGGTAGGAAGTGTAGAAAACCAAAGGCAAAGTCCTGTAATAGTAGTTTTAGTATCAGCATGCCTGTTTTTAAAGGCAATTAATAATTCAGAAATAAATGTCAGGCCCTGTTTTATCAGACCACTGACAGGTCATAAAACACTGAGTGAGAAGGCCCAAAGTTTGTCTGGTGCTTACAATATTTTTCCCCTCTCTCTTCAAGGAAACCTGGGTTTCTCCCTCCCCTCCGTAGGATGTTTTCGGTTTCTCTCTTTGTTCTGTTCTGGTTTTGTTTTTTTTCTTCCTTCCTGTTCTATTGCAGCCACTGTTTCTGCTATGCAAGCTGTTGGCTGATCTCGTAACAATGTGTGGTTTTCATTTTCTGGTAGGTCTTCCCGTGGTTTACCCAGACTGCTTGTCGTATTAGTTTTGGTTGCATTTTTAGTTTCACCTTTCTCCTCCTGCTGCCATTTTCCTCTGGGCTTTCTTTTAACAGAGGGAGGCTCGTTTAGTTTCCTGAATTGTTGCTCCCATTTGCAGAGCATGCAGGCCGCTTTTCAACTAAATCTTTCAGATGGCTGTAGCTATATTTCCACGTTAAAAGCTCTGGGGGGATTCCTTTGCCCCGTGCTTCCTCTTTAAGCCGGACAAAGGGCCCCTGGCGCACACCATCCTGTGGCCGAGAGCCGTTTTGGACTCGGGGGGGGATGGGGACGGGGACGTGGAGTGTTTTGCCTGGGGTTAGTGAATGCCCAGTCACCCTGCCTCCCTCCCAAACCTCGAGGAGGCGTGCGTGGTGGCCGTGCAGCCACCACGGCATAAGTTGGCTGTGGACCATGGGAAGCTATGGAGACTTGCCTGATGTTTGATTTTTGTGCATAATTGCACTCAGGGTCACCGTATTTTCTTCCATATTCCGTCAAGGTTTTTGCCAGGTCCCCCCCAGGTGAATGGATTGTTGTCTGGGTCCAAGTCTTCTGTCTTTCCCTTTCATTGGATGGCCATATTTTTCAACTCACCCGGTAAACCCTTGATTAAAATGTCCATTCTCTCTGGGTGTACCTGCAACATTAATGGAGACTCTTGTCCTGTTACCAGATCATTTTGGTGAATCAATTGTATCACAGCAGCTTTGTGAATGTTTTCCATTAGCTGCGGAAGCGCACCCTTTAATACAAATGGACATCGGGTCTATTAGTCCAATGTTATAAGCAGCTTGCTGGGTTATTGTCCACGGAGCTGGGATCTTGCTCAAAAAAGCCTGTAATGAAGAAGGTGCACTTTGCAGTGAAAACTGGCAAATGCAGGTCCGTCCTTAAGGGCAAGCTTAAAAAACAAGCACCACCCTTATCTCCTCCCATCAGGGCAGCAACTTCTCCCACAACTCCTCCCACAACACCAACACCTCCCCAGGAGGTGGTGCCCTCCAGGTTTCAGGCCACATCCACTTCGAAGGCTACACCCACTACACGGGAGGGACAAGCACCAGCCAGTGTACCAACACACAGAACACCACACCCCTCTGCTCTTGTGCATAGTAAGGCAGAGGGAGGATTGGAATCACTCACATGTGAAATGACAAGACTGATCAATGGACAAATTAGAAAAGGAATTTAATTATCTGGCTACCAAATTAGAAAGTGCTTCCTCTTTCTCCTCTTCCTGCTATAATACTGATAGTTCAGAAGAGGAAGGGGAAAGGCACAAAATAAAGCACAAACGTCTTTGCCCAGTCGTGCACACAGATATTTCATACCACGGCGAGGGTGAAGTCAATCAGAAAAAGGTAGTGCATAAGGAGACAATGTACACCCCAATGGAGATAGCACAATTAAAAAGGCAATATAGCTGCCTCCCTTCTGAAACAGATATGGAGTATGTCACTCGAGTATCTGCTTCAGGGTGAGACAACATCATGCTAACTGAGAAAGAAGCCTCAGGATACTGGGGATCAGGAATACTGTTAACAACAGGAGATCCCAGGTATCCATGGACCATCACACAGAGGGTTGCCTACAACGTGGGCTTTATAGACCCCCTTTCACGGGGTGAACCCGCTGTGTTGAGAGGTGATTTGTCCAGACTTTTGGACAATATTCACAAAGCAGCTGCTATTCAATTGGTATATAATCATGAGCTGGTCCCTCATGAAGAAAGTCCTCTTAATACCAGAATTAACCCAGACCGTATGAATATTCTGATTCGTGGGCTACCTGAGTCATTGAAAGGCGTAGCCATTGACATTAAAGAAAAAGATTGAACCTCATCTGGGGCAAAGGGTTACACATGGGCAGATCTAGCCCGGGAACTTACTGACTATTCAAGAGCATATGGTATGTCCGAGGTAGAACTGACCCGGAAGCCTGCTGCCACCAGAAAGGTAGCTATTCACACAGAATCACAGAATTGTCTGAGTTGGAAGGGACCTCTGGAGATCATCTAGTCCAACTCCCCTGCTAAAGCAGGATCTCCTAGAACACATTACTCAGGTCTGCATCCAGGTGGGTCCTGAATGCTTCCAGAGAAGGAGATTCCACAACCTCCCTGGGCAGCCTGTGAGTCCCTGAGTCCCTGTCCCCGTGCTGGGATGGAAGGGCATGGTCACAGCATTGCTTCAAGGCATTGAGATCAGTACTTATAGATACCAGTGTATTAGCGCTGCCTCTTCTCTTTTCTCTTGAAAACGTTGCAGCCCGCTGAGGATCCGTTGCAATCTTGGGACTGGGCAGGATATTTTGAAACAGATGTAGTGGTCAGCAGGTGTCCAGAGGTCTCATGTGTGAGGGGCTCTGCCAAAGCTGGCGAGCATGGTTGAGCAACAGCCCTGAAGAGCAGGGCGTGGGTTCAGCCTGAGCATGTTGTGTTAGCTGACAGGCGAGGTGGGACATCGTAGGGCACTGCCAGGAAGGCAGCCAGCAGATTCCTCAGTGATGGGGTAGCGCTGAATGACCTCAGAGCACAAATGGTCTGCACAGCTGGTGGACTCCTCTGAGCACGCTGTTGGACCAAAATGTCATCCTGTTACATTTGTGGTAGACACAGGAGCACAAATCTCCACACTAAGAGCAGATGCAGCTGACCGATGCGGCATCAATGCGTCTCTGAAATCAATATTTGTCAGTGGTGCATTTGGGAAGCCCACTTTACAAAAAACAGCAAAAGTAACCCTGAAATTGCCAGGGGAAGATGAGACTATTCGGACCCAGATGATAGTGGGCGACATTCCTTATAATTTATTAGGAATGGATGTTCTTATGGGCCGAGCGTGGAGAGATGAAAATGGCCGTTTTTGGAATTTTGGCACGCCCACACTCCAAGTTAGGTTGCTAAAAAGTGCTCCCCGTCTACCCCAAAGCAGTATCACAAATGTGCGGCAATATCCAATCCCAATTGCTGCAAAAGAAGGCATAAAAGAGGTAATCAGCGAGTTGAGACAAAAAGGCATTATTGTGCCCTGCCATTCTCCCTTTAACTCGCCAATTTGGCCTGTTAGAAAACCAAATGGAAAGTGGAGAATGACAGTTGATTTCCGGAGATTGAATAGTAACACAGAAACACTCACAGCTGCTGTGCCAAATATTGCAGACATAATACTGGAGGTGCAGGAGGCAGCACATCCTGTGCTTGCCTCTCTTGATGTCAGGGATATGTTTTTTCAAATTCCCATTGATCCTGAGGATCAGAAGTATTTTGCCTTTACTTGGGATGGTGTGCAATACACTTTTACTAGGTTACCCCAGGGATACAAGCACTCACCCACACTGGCCCATCATGCACTTGCGCGTGAGCTTGGAGACATACCTGTCATCAAGGATAACAGCAAAGTGAAAGTCTATCAGTATATTGATGATGTGCTGATAGGGGGCCAGAGTGAAGAGGAGGTGCAGGCGGTTTATGATGCCATAATTGGGCATCTAACATGTATGCAAATAGAGATCCCTGAGGAGAAGAGGCAACGCCCATCCCAAGAGGTAAAATTTCTGGGAATAAGGTGGAAGGGAGGCACATGGAATGTTCCCTCAGATACCTTATCCCACCTTGGGGAAATAAAGGCACCTACAAACAAAAAGGAGCTACAAGAAATTCTTGGCACCCTGCAGTACTGGAGGAAACACATACCGGACCTTTCCATCATTGCTCGTCCTTTACATGATTTATTAAAGAAAAACCGACATTGGGAGTGGGAACAATCCCACGATGAGGCACTCCAACTATTATTATTGGAGGTACAAACGTATCAAACTCTAGGGCCTATCCACCCAGAGGATCCAATAATAATAAAGTGGGGATTCTCTGCCAGTGCTTTGTCATACCATTTTTGGCAACGGGGACCTAATGGGAGCACCCGACCAATTGGTTTTTATTCCCAAAGTCTCAAAGATTCAGAAAAACGATACTCCACTCTGGAGAAGGGGTTATTGACTGTTTGTACAGCACTAAAAGAAGTGAACAAAATCATTAAAAAACAAAAGGTGATCCTCCGAGGCCCTTTTAAAGTAGTAAAGCAAGTGCTGTCTGGAAGGGCCCCTCCAGAAGGAATATCTCAAAAGGGTACAATTAGGAAATGGTACAGTCAAATTGAATATTATTCAGGCCTATTCCAAATTGAGGAAGGTCCTGACAAGGAATTGAAAATACAGGACCCAATTGGCTCAAAAAATGAAGATGATTTGGTAATGAAAACCCCCAGTCCAATTAAAGAGGCTCCAGAATATAAAGATGGGATGACCAACGCCTGGTTCACTGATGCCTCTTCCAGGAGGGAAGGCAAAAATTGGCTTTTCAAATCTGCTGCTATAAAGCCCTCCACAGGCGAACAAATAGTAAATCAAGATAAAGGTAGTGCCCAAGTAGGAGAGCTGGACGCTGTTTGTAAAAGAACAAGCTTCTAAGGGCTGTGTGGAGTGGATAACACACTGGGAACATAATAATTGGGAAATCAACTGGGTCCCAGTGTGGCAGAAAGAAAAATGGCAGCAGATATTGGGCATAGCTAAATCAAATCCAAATTTCCATGTTGGATGGGTGCCTTCCCACCAATCAGTTTTAAAGGATGAAGCATCTTTCTGGACCTGGCAGGTGGACTAAATTGGACCCTTTCGCAGGTCAGGAAATAAACAATACGCTATTGTTATGGTAGAGGTAGTCTCGGGTCTCACCTGTGCAGAAGCCACTCTAAAAGCAAATGGGGAAACTACCTTGAGAGTTCTAGAAAAAAACCTTTAGTACTCTGCCCAAGCCAAAAAATATCCAGTCTGATAATGGAACGCATTTCACCTCCCAGCTAGTCCAAAGTTGGGCAAAAAGGGAGGACATAAAATGGACTTTCCACACCCCATACTACCCACAAGCAAATGGGATTGTGGAAAGAACCAATGGAATGATCAAAAAACTAATCCGTCCCCAGGAGTCCCATTGGGACCAACAGATGAATCATGCAGTTACCACCATTAATAACCGATGGGGGGCTAATGGGTGTCCCCGCCTAAACGCCTTTTTCCCTTCAGCTCCCCAGCAAACTGATATGAAAGATAAAAAAACCTCTAAAGAAGGTGGAACATTCCCTACAGCCAGGGCAAACTGTCCTGGCTAATTTACCTAACATTGGGAAAGTCCGACTAACATTGCAAAACCCCTTTAATCTTAACACCTGGGAAACACTGGACGAAAAACTCCTCTGCAAAGGGGGATGATGGTCGGGCTTGTTCCTCAGTTTGCGTGGAACAAATGAAATCCAGAATTCCCGTGATGTAAATATGTGCCTTGTGTGTGTTTTAAGCGTACTATCCGGAGGCTTATACAATTGGTGTCTCACTTCTGACACCATATTAAGATGTCACGGAGCCGGGACTCGGGCTGCAGCCAGGGACCTCAGGCTGGCGGGCACTGCAGGCAGATCACCCCCCCAAAGCAAGCGGCAAAAGCGGCGGTGGCAGTAGCACGTGGCTTCGGCGGCAGGAGTGGCTTCGAGACCGCACTGAAAAGCGGGGAGCGTCAGAAGTGGCGGCGAATGGCGGGAGGAGCGGCTTCGGGACCGTGCTGAGC
>NW_009952367.1:115781-130837 GCF_000747805.2 Chaetura pelagica | reverse complement strand
GTCCCGCCCTTGCTTCTGGCCACGGCTCCTCCCCTGCAGCAGCTTCCCCCCCTTCAGAGAGGGTTCAGCGCCACGTGGAGCAGTCATCTTTAAGTCAGTTTTGTCTGCTGACCTAAAGGGCATTTCATGTTCGTGTGAGGAAATACCCGGTCCTTCACAATGCCATTTCAACAATCCAGTCCCACCAGTTTCTTGAGCAGGAAGGTGATCCATGGCAGTGGGTTAAGTTCACCAATACAGTCCTTTGGCTGCATGGCTTTGAAGAGTTCTCCCGTCTGCTTGACCATTTCCTTCATCTTCAGGTGGGCTTCTGTTTCTGAGAAATCCTTGCAGAGAACAGAGCATTGAGTCACTTTTAAGCAGGTATTCTTTATTGCAGCTCCCAGGTGTGTGTGGGATCCTTCCTCTGAGCATGCACACCAGGCTGGCTTTGTTCCCACGGTATATACAATTCATATATGCATATTGAAACAAAAATTTCAGAGCTTCCAAACCCCCTTGCTTTCTGACACTCCTCACCAAAGTGGGAGGCTGGGTGCAGCTGGGTAAGGATTCCGAAATCAAGACCCAATAACAACAAACAAGCTGTTATTGAGCAGGCATTCTTTATTGCAGCGCTGGGCAGCACTGGGGATTCTCCACCATGAGTGCTCCAACGAGTTAGTGAAACACCCCGACTAATATACACCAAAAACATGCATATTCAGTTCCATGTCAATGAGTCCCCAGAATTCTTTTACATAGCCATTTTATTTCCTGGAATTGGCTATCTTTGTAATTATGCATGCTCGAAGGTCTCCTGTGGGGGTCTTTGTTGATTCTAGCCTTTTGTCGTCTTTGTCCTGGTCTCTGGCCCTGGTCCTGTCTCCAGTCTCCAGCTGGTAGATTGCCCAGGTGGATCAGAGTCCACATGAGTGTTGTCTGTGGGCGCCACAGGGTCTTAGAAGACTTGATGTTATCACAACCTACAGGATGCTTGGCATAGTTGACTGATAGTTTCACAAAGCACCTTGGTTTAAAAGCAACCCTCTTAGTATAGCAAATTCATTATTTTAGTAAATTTTTATTAGGCTATATTTTTATTGAATTTACTAATGAATATCCTATGATGTATCATATTCATTAGAAACCTGAGAGTCCTTTTACATATTCATTTCTTTCCCAATAAATCATTATTATACTGTCCCGCCTACACATGTACACGCACTTTTGGCTCTCAGTGGTCTTGAAGACTTCTGGTGGTCATTTACTTCATCATCTTCACCACTGTGTCCTTTCGGTGAACTCAGCTGAAGGGCCCAGTCCTTAGCGGTCTTGCTCACTGGGGCATCCTGTTCTCGTGATTAATTGCTGTTCTTGCTTGCCAGGCATCTTGTTCCTGTGATTAAGTCCCCTTATCTTTAGATCCACATTCTTGTGGTTATCTACACAGAGCTTACCTCAGCACTACTATCTTCTAGGCTAAGCATCTCACAAATTGCAGGTTACAACAAACCTGTTTCACTTCCTCTGTGGTAGTTGTGGCATTATGGATAGTAACACAGCATTCTCCATACGTTTAACATACTGCAGATGCCTGTTCCTTTAACAACACGTCCAGTGCTAATCAACTTTACAAGGTTAGTTTAGATACTTGCTGTACTTGTGTGCTCAATTCTTTAAATGCAATCTCAGTCCAATTGCTTAAAACATGAACCAAGTCAGATTCTGTAATACATATTGATGAGGGATTGTTAATGTGGTAGGTGCAAAAAATGCTTCTAAATCTAGGCTTATTTTTTGTCCCCAGGTGTAATAATCTGGGTTTGAACACTTGAGATCCATTCTTTAGAATTCTTGGGCTTGACTTCCATGATCTCTCACCTTCTACCGAGCTTACGTAGATATATGGAATGGAATACTTTGGTCAATTTTGCTGTCCGTCTAGTCCACTCCTTCCTACGGGAGGGTTGCAGATACAACTCTTCTGCTCCTTTAGCATCTGAGGCTGCAGATTCAACAAGTAGAGCAACGTGACCTTCGTGTCTCAGCAGTAACATAAACATTCCATTGTTATCAGTCCACTAAGCTGTAAAACTTGCTTCTAGTTAAAAGAGCTCACTGAAGGAAAAAAAAAAAATCAGTAAAAAGAAAATTGTCTTCATCCTGGCTCAGACCAGGACACCATCCCATAATATCTACATAGCTCTCGGTATGAAGTCAGGGATCACAGAAATCAACCCCCTTCCGGTATCTTCCTTTCTCTTTTGTTCATGGCCGGCATCCAGGGAAGGACACCATCTATCCATCACTGTTGATCCCTAGGCTCATGTGTTCCTAACCCTCACAACTCTACCCTCAGCTCTTACCTCTGGGACATTTCGGAACTGCTCACAGCTAAGGAGAGTGCCATGGGAGTTGCTGGGGGTGAGGGGAGGCAAGAGGCTTTTGCACATTCCTGAACACATTTGTATATAATTGTACGTATTTTCTTTTATAATTAGTTTTTCATTAAAGCTGTCTAGTTTAGTTTTAGAGCATTATTGTCACTGGTTTAATTGTCAATCCTGAGTCAAACTGTGACAGAAAGGTTGCTCAAAATTAGCTTCTACTGGTAGGATAAATTAATGCGTTAATTATTAGACCTTAATCTGATCAAGAGGTATTGGATGGTTGAGCTTTTTCTTGGACTTGAATATTTTTTATTTACACTCTCTGGGAAAAAAACAGGTCTGAGAGGATGATTTTGGACCCAGCTGCATCTAGGATCCTCTCTGAGAAGGAGTCTAGAAAGCAAGGGGGTTCAGTCCAAATCTCCCTGGACTGCCCAGTCTGAGTTGTGACATATACAGGACTGGATCCAGCCACACCTAGGCTCATCTCTTGCAGGAGGAGTTTAGAAAGCAAGGGGGTCCAGTACCAACCTTCCTGGGTTGCTAAATCCGGGTTGTGTCAAGCACTGGTGCAAGCTGAACCTGTATAATACCCACAGGTAGGGCACACACACACCTGCCCATGCACACACGCATGCATGGACACGTGCACAGCTGTGTTTGGGTATAAGCAGCTGGAGGGAAATGGGCAGAAAGGCATCCCATTTCGGAGCCAAACCAGCTGGTTGTGATGTCAGTTATTAATTGAAATAAGTAAAATTTGGGCAGAATAAATCACATTTGGGAAAAAATAGACAACATAAGGAACATGCAGGATAAAAACAGGGCCTAGATAACAGCGAAACAGTGGGAATTGGACAAAACCAGATTCCAATTAGAGAAAAACATTCCCCAAGTAGTCAACAGCCTGGCCTTGAGACAAGCCTACAAGACAGGTGAAACAGATGGAAAGGAGTACTCCCCACAACTTATCCTGGTTACAGCCTTGAGCGCTGGGGAAAAACACATTGAGTAATTGGATTCACCATATTAATATATTTATGAGCCATTAGCATACTAAAATTCACACCCACAGGCTAGAGGAACCCCTACTAACAACAAGCCCCTTAATCTTTGAGCATGTGTACTGACATTTTTGAGCATTGCCACTTTAAATGGAAGCAAGGGATTGATTGACCAATCGTGTGTGCAAGTGATAGAATAATGTTAGAGATAAAGTTCTTTACCACATTTTTGGGTATAAAAGTAGCACTTGAGTTTCGGGAAACTGAGCTTGCTTTGTGGAACACCATCCTGCTCCCTTTTATGTGCAGAACTGGATATTAAAGCAAATATCTTGACTCTGTGTGTGGATTGGCTTCTTGCTCACCAGGTAACAGATCCCACTTTCAGGACAACAGTCAGGTAGGAGAAGAGATAACAATTGGCTCAAAGAGATAATAATTGGCCTGTCTGCTTTGTGGCCAGACAACCCATCCTGTGGGTGGAGGCAATGGAGAAGAGCTTTAAGGAGCAGGTGAGGGGCATGGACTCAAGCCAGGCCTTGCTGCCTTGCTGGGGGCAGTCTGAGGGACAGGTTGGCCCAAGGATGGCACCTGCATTTTGCCCAATTTTTCCAACTGTGTATGTGCCCATGGAAATGAATGGACACTGAAATACTCCTTAGGAAATGTCCTGGAGAAAAGAAACAGTCCATGCTTTACATGGAATTATTGGTTGCCCATCTTCTTCATAAGTATTCAAATATTACTTTAATAATTGCTAGTGCAAACTTTTATTCAAGATCAGGGGTTATTTTTTAATTTATTTTACCACCAACCACAAAGATCTACCTACATTTTATACACTCTTAGACTGATGGATATCCCTGCTTTTCTTTTTTTTTTTGCAAAAGGCTGGTTTTGAACCAGAGGGATATTACAGTTACCTTGTCAGTTAGTGTGATTTGAAATTAAGTCCGTGCAGTGCTTTAGCCTGCCCTCAGTAATCAGGCTTTAGAATCAAAAAGCTTTGATTGTAGGAACCACCTTATTTGCATAGATGAGGAAAAATTAGCTGCTGGAGCATACAGAACTGCACCTGGTACAATCACTGAATTCAGGATTATCACAGGGAATCAAGATTCCACTGAAATTGTTATTATATGGAAAATTCAGCCCTACATTGGAGTAACTCATGCAAAATGACCCACATTATACATGGTATACCATGTATAATGGTATACATACAGAACATTATATATATTATATATATGCATATATATGTCTGAAGTCATGCCTACTGCACATTGGTACATCACAGGATATTCATTAGTAAATTCAATAGAAATATAGCCTAATAAAAGCTTACTCAAATAATGAATTTGCTATACTAAGGGTTGCTTTTAAACCAAGGTGCTTTGTGAAACTATCAGTCAACTATGCCAAGCATCCTGTAGGTTGTGATAACATCAGGTCTTCTAAGAACTCACTGCTGTGAGGAGTGTTAGAAAGCAAGGGGGGTTGGAAGCTCCGAATTTTTGTTTCAGTTGTCGACCCAGATGGGGCGCTTTTCTCTGCTCGGCTGCGGGAACCTCCAAATCGGCGACCCCCTAGGCTGGCCTCAGAGAGTTCTCTGGAGGGACTCGCCGATTCGGTGGATACACGCGGGAGCAGACAAGGACCTCTGGTAAGAATAAGGCATTCTTTTGTGTGTTTGTTTGGTTGGTTTTGGGACGGGTCAGTTTGGAGGCTGCCTGGTAAGTCGCAATTTGTAAGAACCCCGCAGGGTAGCTTACCAGCACAATAGAGTGTGCTTTGGTACAGCAGGGTAGAGCGTGCATTTGTTTCAGTATGCATAAGTGTGCTTAGTGTAACCAAATTAGTCTCACATGTAATTTTTTTATCAACTGTTGTTATGCAATGAGAAACAATTACTCCATCCCAGGGACGCCCTGGCATAAGTGGAGCTCTGCGAAGGTGGAAGCGCTCCTTTCCCCTTGTCCTGGTTTGAGCCAGGATAAAGCCAATTTTTCTTTTTACTGATTTTTTTTTCCTTCAGTAAGCTTTCTTGTAACTAGCAACAGTGTGTTCTGCTAGGCTGATAAGACAGTGGAATGTTTTTCTAACTACTGAGGCTTCAAGGCCGCACCTGCACTCTGCCGGCTCAGACACTATGGGGAGATCTGTGACCCCCCCGTAGGAGGCTGAGTTAGATGGACAGCAAAATTGGCCAAAGATATTCCATTCCATATATCTACGTAAGCTCAGAGGAAGGTCAGAGATCACAGAAGACAACTTCCTTCCTTCTTCTTCTCCCCTTCTCTTCTGTCCATGGCCGGCGTCCGGGGAGATTCCTCGGGACTCTTCCCAGTTCAGGGAAGTGCTGTGGGAGTTGCTGGGGTGGGGGGGAGGCGAGAGGTTTTTGCCCATATCTGAATATATCTGTATATAATTGTATATATTTTCTTGCATCATTCATTAGTGTTTTAATTAAAGCTGTGTAGTTTAGTTTTCAGTCCAGCCAAGTCTCTCTCTTTTTCTCTCTCTCCTTCCCTACGTGGGTGGGGGGGAGAGGGGATCGAGAGCATTGTTGTCGGACCTGAGTCAAACTGTGACACCCCTCCACCAGCGTGGGTAGGCAGCACCATGACAGCACCGGGTCTCATGCTGCACTCCACTATCTATGGTACCTCCACAGTAACCTTGCACACCTGCCTTTTCCTAGTCAGCTACCATACATATTCATAAGGGAGGCTTTCTTCTTTCCTGATTAAGAGCAGATCACACCCTGTAATTGATTTCCTTTTGTATAAAACTAATTTTCCCGCTCTTAATGGTATTATCTATGATGCTGTGGGGAACAGTCCCTCTTTTTCCCCTCTATAGAAGACTAAACAACAAATGCCTTTCAAGTCAGCAAAACAGGAGTGATGCCTTTTCACTGATTCACTCAAGGACAGAATGAGCAGGCCTCTTGCCCTACCAGATAAGTGCATAGCAAAGAAGCAGCACAAGGGTCATAATAAGTAGCAGAGAAATATGTTGAAGACTTGGTAGCAGAAAATTATTTTTAAAGCTTGGAAATGCTTTCTAAAACTACAGCACCTTGATTTAATACTGCCATTGGTGTTCGTGTAAAAAATTGTCATTCTAATGAATTCTTCTGCTTTGTTTAAAGCCTAGATCCATTACCAAACAAAGTCTTTGTTGTTAGAAATGTTGTTTGTGTCAAAATTGATTTTGGATTACAAACAGAAATTGAATACCAATATCTCTGAAGCCTTATTTCAAAGTTAATGGGAAATGTCTTCATATTATTTGTTCTGAGAAATCACATTACTTAAAACTAACATTCTGGCAAATGTAGTTACAAGCAGGCATCAAAGCAGAAGAAAATTTATTGGAGACAAAATTAAAATCCTTTCAAGAATTACTAATTTAATCTTCCGAAAGCAAAGGGGCTGAGGCCTTCCAGCTCCAATTTATTTCAGTCTCCGACTGAGTGACTAAGTCTTTATGTTTCACTTTCTTCAATGTAGAAACAAGAATCTGTATCATTAAAATTAAGTAGTATTTAATTATTTATTATTCTTTATTACAATTATTATTGTTTGGTTTTGTGCATAGGAGCTTAATGCTTTTTCTTGTGGTTTATTTGGGGGTTTGGTTTGTTTGTGGTTGTTTTGGGTTTTTTTTCCCCTGGGAACTATCCATCCTGCATAGGGAGATGAAGACAGTGATCATTAAGTTTGCCTTGCAAGATCAATCCTGTAGCACATGCATAGGAATAACCTTCTATGAGCGAAAACATCCTGACAGCCGGTAGCCCTCTGGTACCGGCTCCCGACAGATGCTCTACAGAATTACCTGTTTGTGTCCAGACTTCAAATTTGAGACCCTATGAACTATTTTAGTTCAGCTCCCTCATGTCCTTGCCCTCAGCTATAGGTGGCAAAGCCAGATTCTTCTCAGGTAGTTCACCCTCCTGCCTGAGATACATGTGGCTTCTGCAGGAAGCTCACAAAAACCACTGGGGCTATGGGATTGTAGCATTTCACAAATAGAGGGGCTATTGTATGCCCTTTGTCTCAAAGCTTCTCCGCTGAAAAGGGAGGCTTTAGAATCTGCAGAGACATGTAAATCTTGTCCAGGCTTCTTTTTCAGAGGAGTGAGGGGCTGAGCCTTTGGCGCTCAGTAACTCCCCGACTATTGTATTAATGCCCTGAGCCTCCCGAGTACCAAAATTCTCCCACCCTTCCCAAACACCTCCAGCACAGAAAAAGTTAAGTTTGGAGAACTCCTGATTTTCATTATGTAGTCAAAACCAAACACATTTGGGCTATTATGGTAGGACAGGTTCTTTAAAAAGACTATTTGAACTACAAAGGCACTCATTTAGGACTTGTGATGCTGCAGAAAGGGCCTGCTAAAAATTAGCAGCTTGTCCTGGTATTTAGCAAACAAGAATAACAACTTATTGGAAGCTCTCAAGGAATCATTTATATTTTACACTCCAGCAGACAGCTAATTTGAAATTGTCTGTTAGCATAACAAAGGCTCTAAACCTGTGAACTTCAGAAACCTTTTGACCTCTAAGCTGCTGGCATGAATAGCCCCCAGTCCTGCCTATAGAGATCTTCCAAAGCTTCCCTGTTCATGGATAAATTGTTAATCAGGCTAGTTTAATATCGTTTTCAATATGCCTCATATCTTATTAAGATATTCACAGATCTCGCCCTCTTCCAAAATAAAAAGTCTCTTCAAGTGCGAGCCGGGCAGTTGCGGAGCGCCTCCCCCAGTCTCGCTCCCTCAGCCTGGAGGGCGCTGCGCCACGCCGCGCCGAGTGGCGCGGGGCGGGAGATGACCCGTGTCTAGCACCCACCCCTTTCCCAGGGCCTGACCCCCCGGCCCAGCCTCCAAGCAGCCACAGGACAGTATCCCTAACCCCGACTTTCCCCGACGCTCCTTTTAATCCACTGACCCTGCTGGAGTGTTACAGCCCTGGAGGCGCAACCTGCCCTTGCATGCAGGGAGAAGTGGAACATGTGCTCCAGCTATTGTCCAGGAGTGAGACATTGCTGCTTTTTCCATTGACATGGATTGCAGTATATGTGGACTCTCAATGTGTAATATAAATAGCTATCATTCTGCTTTGAGAGTCATATTCGTTAGTTAGTCAATATAATATTTCTTCAAAATATTTGAAATAATGTTTCACTCCTATATATATCTAAAGGTCTTGAAATAAAGTGTTCTTTAAATAAAAGAACAAAAGAGCAAAAAAAAGATAACACACAATTGTAAATATGGTCAAATGACAAACGTTTTCTGTATATTACCTTCCTAAAGTAAGGATTTTACTTTGTATTTTATTTGCACATTTTGACTTCTGTGTTTGCATTTGTGGACATCTGTGATACAAACAATATTCTTAATTCCTTTTTGTTCTTTGAAGCTCCAAATTTATGTTTGATTTCCTTGATAAAATGTTCATGGATTATTACAGGTTTTTCACAAATTTTTACAAAATATATAGAACAAGTTTTAATCAAGATATCATTTATAGTATTTACGCAATATCTTTTCAACTGCCAAAAAAAATCTAAGTAAATATGATAGCCTCTTTACAGAAATTCAAGAAGCAACCTGTTTCCTTTTAATTGAGGGTAAAAATGACAAGATTTTTCCTTTCTTTTTGCACATTAACACTTTTTTCTTTTTTTAGTACATTATTTCCGTTGTTAGAATTTATGATTAATAGCTTTCACATCTCTGAGTTTCTGTTAAATTTTCTTTGAGTGGTTTATAAACATCCAGAAAAAGATGCCTTTGCTCTGTGCCCATGCAAAACTATATTTTTAGGGTTTTTTTTCTCAAATTATTTTTAGTTTCCAAATTAAAATAATTGCATTTTGTTTTGAAATCAAATTAATTCCATTTTGATTAAGGAATAATGTGGTTTTTCCTTCCAGCAATTAAAGAACAGAGCTTTTTTTTTCATTAGGAGATATTTGCTTAGGTTGTTGTTTCAAAGCTGCTTCCATCTAATGGTACAGTTTGGGCCTATTGTATTGAAAAAAGGATCTATATTTGGGATGGTGTTTGACAGGGGGAATGAACACAGACACCAAAACAATTATATTACAGTTTCATTTGGGAATGCCAGCACCAAATTTAGCCAGACTGATGGGGCACTTTCTAGACAACTTTTTTTTGTGTATCAGCTGTTTTTCCCTGCTTTATTGTCCAGCTTCAACGTATTACTGGAACTTGCATATAGAGCCCAAACATAACCATTTCTGCAGCCATACTTTTTTGTAAAAAACAAACCACCCCCCACCAAAGTCTCAGAATAGTTATAAAACAGAAAAGCAAGCAAACTACGCTTTTGCACAAAATATTTAAATGTGTACATATGTATAAACACATTTACAGATAACTATTCTAGAATTAAAAATGCAGTTCAGTAGAATTATCACTTGAGCTCACCATAATCTTGGCCATAGCTCTATTTTTTTGTGGTGAGGAAGTTGGGTTGTTTTACAGAAGACATGTAAAT
Organism: Chaetura pelagica; assembly: GCF_000747805.2. Taxonomy (NCBI): domain Eukaryota; kingdom Metazoa; phylum Chordata; class Aves; order Apodiformes; family Apodidae; genus Chaetura; species Chaetura pelagica. The sequence goes on along the minus strand of NW_009952367.1, from coordinate 120,926 downwards.
GAGGTTAGAAATGTTGCTGTCTTTTCATGCACTTCACCTTTTTCCAAAATAAAATTGAAAATATATAAAACAAGCAGGTTTTGTGAAGAGACAATTGGGAACTGTTGTACATGTAAAATACAACCTTTCATTTCTGAAAAGGGCAAAGGATAAAAAGAAGGAATATTTCTCAAATTTTATCAAATATTTATCAAATAAAGATATAAAGATATTATGCTGAAGAAGTTTTAGGAACTGCACTGCACACAGTCTGGGAAAAATCTGTGGAAAGCAATGTGCAGCGAACTTTCTAGGCCTGTACCTTCATTATATGAAAATGGCGCTCAGTAGATGGGTAATCCCTGTGACAATTTTATTTGGCCTTGGCAAGATGCCTGCTACTTATCACACTGAACAATAATGCCTCTTTTTCATTTATCTTACCCATCTCTACCCATTTTTTCCTTTTTAAAAATTGTAAGCTCTTTGGGTAAAGGGCTATCTTTTAAATTTTATTTATTCTGATCTTGACTAGACAGGGGCACTGGTAATATTGGACATTTTATTTACATGCTTAATTGCAAAATTTGCTTTCTTCCTGTCAAGTATATAATTGCTATAGTCCTTCTGCGCTTTTTTAGACCACCTTCTTCTGGCATGTACCGGTCCTTGGAAATATGCAGTATGGAACTATTCTGTACTTAAATTGATAGTGCCACTTATAAAGTAGCACAAGAAATCAGCTATTATGGTTTTATAATTAGGAGTCATATACTCTTCTGGTCTGTAGTCTGAAAAGCCTAACAATTACCAATACATATAATAGGTCGAAAACTTCCTGCCAGCCGGTAGCCCTCTGGTACCGGCTCGCGACAGATGCTCTACAGAATTACCTGTTTGTGTCCAGACTTCAAATTTGAGACCCTATGAACTATTTTAGTTCAGCTCCCTCATGTCCTTGCCCTCAGCTATAGGTGGCAAAGCCAGATTCTTCTCAGGTAGTTCACCCTCCTGCCTGAGATACATGTGGCTTCTGCAGGAAGCTCACAAAAACCACTGGGGCTATGGGATTGTAGCATTTCACAAATAGAGGGGCTATTGTATGCCCTTTGTCTCAAAGCTTCTCCGCTGAAAAGGGAGGCTTTAGAATCTGCAGAGACATGTAAATCTTGTCCAGGCTTCTTTTTCAGAGGAGTGAGGGGCTGAGCCTTTGGCGCTCAGTAACTCCCCGACTATTGTATTAATGCCCTGAGCCTCCCGAGTACCAAAATTCTCCCACCCTTCCCAAACACCTCCAGCACAGAAAAAGTTAAGTTTGGAGAACTCCTGATTTTCATTATGTAGTCAAAACCAAACACATTTGGGCTATTATGGTAGGACAGGTTCTTTAAAAAGACTATTTGAACTACAAAGGCACTCATTTAGGACTTGTGATGCTGCAGAAAGGGCCTGCTAAAAATTAGCAGCTTGTCCTGGTATTTAGCAAACAAGAATAACAACTTATTGGAAGCTCTCAAGGAATCATTTATATTTTACACTCCAGCAGACAGCTAATTTGAAATTGTCTGTTAGCATAACAAAGGCTCTAAACCTGTGAACTTCAGAAACCTTTTGACCTCTAAGCTGCTGGCATGAATAGCCCCCAGTCCTGCCTATAGAGATCTTCCAAAGCTTCCCTGTTCATGGATAAATTGTTAATCAGGCTAGTTTAATATCGTTTTCAATATGCCTCATATCTTATTAAGATATTCACAGATCTCGCCCTCTTCCAAAATAAAAAGTCTCTTCAAGTGCGAGCCGGGCAGTTGCGGAGCGCCTCCCCCAGTCTCGCTCCCTCAGCCTGGAGGGCGCTGCGCCACGCCGCGCCGAGTGGCGCGGGGCGGGAGATGACCCGTGTCTAGCACCCACCCCTTTCCCAGGGCCTGACCCCACTGCCCAGCCTCCAAGCAGCCACAGGACAGTATCCCTAACCCCGACTTTCCCCGACGCTCCTTTTAATCCACTGACCCTGCTGGAGTGTTACAGCCCTGGAGGCGCAACCTGCCCTTGCATGCAGGGAGAAGTGGAACATGTGCTCCAGCTATTGTCCAGGAGTGAGACATTGCTGCTTTTTCCATTGACATGGATTGCAGTATATGTGGACTCTCAATGTGTAATATAAATAGCTATCATTCTGCTTTGAGAGTCATATTCGTTAGTTAGTCAATATAATATTTCTTCAAAATATTTGAAATAATGTTTCACTCCTATATATATCTAAAGGTCTTGAAATAAAGTGTTCTTTAAATAAAAGAACAAAAGAGCAAAAAAAAGATAACACACAATTGTAAATATGGTCAAATGACAAACGTTTTCTGTATATTACCTTCCTAAAGTAAGGATTTTACTTTGTATTTTATTTGCACATTTTGACTTCTGTGTTTGCATTTGTGGACATCTGTGATACAAACAATATTCTTAATTCCTTTTTGTTCTTTGAAGCTCCAAATTTATGTTTGATTTCCTTGATAAAATGTTCATGGATTATTACAGGTTTTTCACAAATTTTTACAAAATATATAGAACAAGTTTTAATCAAGATATCATTTATAGTATTTACGCAATATCTTTTCAACTGCCAAAAAAAATCTAAGTAAATATGATAGCCTCTTTACAGAAATTCAAGAAGCAACCTGTTTCCTTTTAATTGAGGGTAAAAATGACAAGATTTTTCCTTTCTTTTTGCACATTAACACTTTTTTCTTTTTTTAGTACATTATTTCCGTTGTTAGAATTTATGATTAATAGCTTTCACATCTCTGAGTTTCTGTTAAATTTTCTTTGAGTGGTTTATAAACATCCAGAAAAAGATGCCTTTGCTCTGTGCCCATGCAAAACTATATTTTTAGGGTTTTTTTTCTCAAATTATTTTTAGTTTCCAAATTAAAATAATTGCATTTTGTTTTGAAATCAAATTAATTCCATTTTGATTAAGGAATAATGTGGTTTTTCCTTCCAGCAATTAAAGAACAGAGCTTTTTTTTTCATTAGGAGATATTTGCTTAGGTTGTTGTTTCAAAGCTGCTTCCATCTAATGGTACAGTTTGGGCCTATTGTATTGAAAAAAGGATCTATATTTGGGATGGTGTTTGACAGGGGGAATGAACACAGACACCAAAACAATTATATTACAGTTTCATTTGGGAATGCCAGCACCAAATTTAGCCAGACTGATGGGGCACTTTCTAGACAACTTTTTTTTGTGTATCAGCTGTTTTTCCCTGCTTTATTGTCCAGCTTCAACGTATTACTGGAACTTGCATATAGAGCCCAAACATAACCATTTCTGCAGCCATACTTTTTTGTAAAAAACAAACCACCCCCCACCAAAGTCTCAGAATAGTTATAAAACAGAAAAGCAAGCAAACTACGCTTTTGCACAAAATATTTAAATGTGTACATATGTATAAACACATTTACAGATAACTATTCTAGAATTAAAAATGCAGTTCAGTAGAATTATCACTTGAGCTCACCATAATCTTGGCCATAGCTCTATTTTTTTGTGGTGAGGAAGTTGGGTTGTTTTACAGAAGACATGTAAATGAGGTTAGAAATGTTGCTGTCTTTTCATGCACTTCACCTTTTTCCAAAATAAAATTGAAAATATATAAAACAAGCAGGTTTTGTGAAGAGACAATTGGGAACTGTTGTACATGTAAAATACAACCTTTCATTTCTGAAAAGGGCAAAGGATAAAAAGAAGGAATATTTCTCAAATTTTATCAAATATTTATCAAATAAAGATATAAAGATATTATGCTGAAGAAGTTTTAGGAACTGCACTGCACACAGTCTGGGAAAAATCTGTGGAAAGCAATGTGCAGCGAACTTTCTAGGCCTGTACCTTCATTATATGAAAATGGCGCTCAGTAGATGGGTAATCCCTGTGACAATTTTATTTGGCCTTGGCAAGATGCCTGCTACTTATCACACTGAACAATAATGCCTCTTTTTCATTTATCTTACCCATCTCTACCCATTTTTTCCTTTTTAAAAATTGTAAGCTCTTTGGGTAAAGGGCTATCTTTTAAATTTTATTTATTCTGATCTTGACTAGACAGGGGCACTGGTAATATTGGACATTTTATTTACATGCTTAATTGCAAAATTTGCTTTCTTCCTGTCAAGTATATAATTGCTATAGTCCTTCTGCGCTTTTTTAGACCACCTTCTTCTGGCATGTACCGGTCCTTGGAAATATGCAGTATGGAACTATTCTGTACTTAAATTGATAGTGCCACTTATAAAGTAGCACAAGAAATCAGCTATTATGGTTTTATAATTAGGAGTCATATACTCTTCTGGTCTGTAGTCTGAAAAGCCTAACAATTACCAATACATATAATAGGTCATACTGTGGAATCACTGCTGTGCTTTCATGACCTGGTACAAAGAGAAGGAAAGCAATAGAAATCTTTATGACAGCATCTATAATTCCCAGAGTGAAGGACATTTGTTGTGCAGCACGTTTCTCACTCTCTGTGTGTTTGCAGGTGTCCCTTCATGCTATAGTTTTGATAATGGCCTTGTAGAGCTCAGGAGCTATATCAGATCACTTGAAAGTAGGCATATAGAAACGGTCATTTCTTAACAAATAAGTGTTTATGGAGGGAAGTGGAGGCCTGATATAATCTAATAAAAATATCCGGTGTCACCGTTTGACTCAGGTTCGACAACAATGCTCTCGATCCCCTCCCCCCCCAACCCAGGTAGGGAAGGAGAGAGAGAAAAAGAGAGAGACTTGGCTGGATTGAAAACTAAACTACACAGCTTTAATTAAAACACTAATAAATGATACAAGAAAATATATACAATTATATACAGATATATTCAGGTCTGGGCAAAATCCTCTCGCCTCCCCCCACCCCAGCAACTCCCACAGCACTTCCCTGAACTGGGAAGAGTCCCGAGGAATCCCGGAGCTGCTGCTGGAAAAGAGCAGAGAGTTATGGGGGTCAGGAGATCTCGAGCCTAAGGGTTGACGGTGATGGATGAACAGAGTCCTCCCTGGACGCCAGCCATGGACGGAAGAGAAGGGAAGAAGAAAAAGGAAAGAAGTTGTCTTCTGTGATCTCTGACCGTCCTTTGAGCTTACGTAGATATATGGAACGGAATATCTTTGGC
>NW_009952367.1:113411-113953 GCF_000747805.2 Chaetura pelagica | reverse complement strand
ACCATTGTGTCCGGCTGCAGTGTAGAGCACATTCTTGATGTCTGGCCCTGTTTGAACTGGTCCAAGGGCCATTGCCTGCACAATCTCCTTTTTGATCTGCTCAAAAGCTTTCTGTTGGTCAGGACCCCATTTGAAATCATTCTTTCGGGTTACAATTTCACTGTAACATGGAATATGCATTCTCCAGAAACCAACAGTCCCTAAAAAGGTTTGAGTGTCCTTTTTAGTTGATGGTGGGGCCATAGCTGTTACTTTGTTAATCACATCAACTGGGATCTGGCGACGATCATCTTGCCACTTGATTCCCAGGAACTGGATCTCTTGTGAAAGTCCCTTGACCTTGCTTCTTTTTACAGCATAACCAGCATCCAGAAGAATTGGGATGATCTTTTTACCTTTCTTGAAAACTTCTTCTGATGTGTCACCCCACACAATGATGTCATCAATGTACTGCAGGTGTTCTGGAGCTCCACCCTTCTCCAGTGCAGCATGGATCAGTCCATGGCAAATGGTTGAGCTGTGTTTCCACCCCTGGGGCAGTC
>NW_009952367.1:98784-110271 GCF_000747805.2 Chaetura pelagica | reverse complement strand
GTGTCTGAGCCAGCAGAGTGCAGGTGCAGCCTTGAAGCCTCAGGAGTTAGAAAAACATTCCACTGTCTTATCAGCCTAGCAGAACACACTGTTGCTAGTTAAAAGAAAGCTTACTGAAGGAAAAAAAAAAAAAATCAGTAAAAAGAAAAATTGGCTTTATCCTGGCTCAAACCAGGACAGAGGGAGAAGAAAAGAAGACAGAAGAGAGAAGAAAATAAGACAAAAGAGAGAGGAGAAGGAAAACCAAATAAAAGGAGCATAGCTGAAAGCAGCTGTCGCAGGCCAATACTGGGGGGCTACCGGCTGTCAGGATGTTTCCGCGACTTCCCCCCCCCAATGTGGAGAGGTTTATGAATAAGCCCGAGCGTTCACACGTGGCGTTCACCTCTTACCGAGGAACGGCCACTGCGGGACTGTTTCTTAGAGGGTAGACTAAAGTACCCTCCCACCACGCTCACAAATTATTACTGAGACCAATGTTTAGTTTGCAAATTAATCAGTTTATTAAGGGTCAATACAAACTAAGGGATCAAGGTTCAGGAGAGGTTGGCTAGGTATATATTGGAAAAGGGATTCAAAGGCACTATGGTCTATAAAAGGCACACTCCGAAGGAGAGGTGTAAATCAATGGAGTGAAAGGGTAGGAGTTGAGCCCAGTAAGAAAGTTAAAGTGTGTGTGTGTGTATATTTACCCTCCTTCCTTGCATAGCGCAGTTCTCGAAATGTGCTGGCAGGCTCGGCTGAAGATCCGCAGGGGGGCCGGCTTCCCAGTAACCGGGGCGACCCCTTCCTGCTGGTCTGGTCCTGTGGCTCTGTGGCAGACGCAGGCTGGGCAGGCTCCTACTCCGGTCCGGTTCGGCTGTGGCAGATGCAGGCTGTGCAGTCTCCTCCGGTCCGGTTCGGTGCAGGCTGGGCAGGCTCCTCCGGTCCGGTTCGGTGCAGGCTGGGCAGGCAGGGTCCCCAGGAGCGGGCACAGACGTTCTCCTCGCAGCAGAGGGGCACTCAGGCAGGCTCAGGTGCTGCAGGGGGGTCTTGTCCCAGGCAGGCAGGAAACAGAGCAGGTTCTGCTCTCTTTTTATGGACCAGAGACCACTGTTTGAGAAAGTACTGTCTGAATTAGCCAATCACCATGGGCCAGGTACATATTCTGTTAGGAGCAGTTTTTAATTTATTGTTTATATTTCTGCAACCCTTGTGCTGCTTCTTTGCTCCACATTTATCTGGTAGGGCAAGAGGCCTGTTCATTCTGTCCTTGAGTGAATCAGTGAAAAGGCGTCACTCTCGCTTTGCTGACTTGAAAGGCATTCTTTGTTTAGTCTTATGTGGGGGGGGAAGAAGATGGACTGTTCCCCACAGCAGCCCTCACTGAGACCACCACAGGCCGACTTTGCCACCAGACCTGGGTCCAGTGAGGAAAACAGCTCGTCAGACTCCTTGCCTCTTCAGTGCTCCTGAGATCGCCAAAGAAACTCTTAAGGGCGGTAGCAGTGAGTGGCCCTGCCACCCGTGCCATGCCCAAACTCCAAAAAGAGCGGTCCCCTGTGTGCCCAGGCAAATGGTAGCTCGACTGCCAGCCAGAGGCACCAGAAGGATGAAGAAAGCAGCTGCTTCAGCCTCGCCACCCCTGCTGTCCCTCCTGCTGGTGCCACAGCTACCACCTACACTGTATCTGCCACCGCTGCCACAACTCACCTCACCCCCAACTTGGCTCCAGTAGGACATGAGCTGAACATTGCCATTCAGATCTTTCATCTCTAATCCGTTATCCCCCGGGTATGTAATTGGCCCCTTACTCACTCGCACTTTCATCAACCTTATACAGGAAAGGCATCGGGTACTCTCTCTGTCTACCCCCAACTATAATAGTCTTTCTTTCTCTTTACCAATCAGGTATATTTACATATCCAGTTTTCCCCACATACACACTTGGAAAGCTGTTACGGTAAAGTGGTATTTTAAACACATAATCTCTGTGCTTCCGAGAGGAGCTTATCAATCGTAATATATCTGGTGGAAGCAAGCCGGCCCCAAGACAGGGACAGACCCACTGAAATAATTAAGAAGGCTATACTGAATATATAATTTGGTGTCAGAAAATCCTGATAAACAAACAGGGTGATTGTGCCCTGAGATAAGGTGGCTTTGACCCAAAACCGGGTTTGGACTGCGACAGTGGCACATCAGAAGACGTCTTCGAGAAAGGTAAAAATATTATCCAAATTCTTCTGGATGCCAGTTTTGCTGTAAAAAGAAGCAAGGTCAAGGGACCTTCATGAGAGATCCAGTTCCCGGGAATTCTTCCGGAATTCTTCTTCTTCTGGAACTCCACCCTTCTCCAGAGCAGAGTGGATCAGTCCATGGCAAATGACTGAGCTGTGTTTCCACCCTTGGGCAGTCGATTCCAGGTGTACTGGACTCCCCTCCAGGTGAAAGCAAACTGTGGCTTGCACTCTGGTGACAGAGGAATTGAGAAAAAGGCATGAGCAATGTCACTAGTGGCACACCACCTGGTTACTTTCTACTCCAGCTTGTGCTGAAGTTCTAGCATGTCTGGCACAGCAGCAGTGAGTGGTGGTGTCACCTCATTCAGGCCACGATAGTCCACTGTCAGCCTCCACTCGCCATCAGGCTTTTGCACTGGCCAGATAGGACTGTTGAAGGGTGAGATAGTCCTGCTGATCACTCATTGGGTTTCTAATTGCCAGATCAGCTTATGAATGGGGATCACAGAGTCTCTGTTGGTGCCATATTGCTGTCTATGTACCATTGAAGTGGCAATTGGCACCTGTTGGTCTTCAGCCTTCAGTAACCCCACTAGAGAAGGGTCATCTGAAAAGCCAGGCAAAGTACGCAGGCAAAGTATGCAAAGTATGCAGTATGTGCAATCAGCCTCCAAAGCTGCTATACAAAAGGCGCTCCGGTATCCTTTCGGGACAGTCTATGCCAAGGATGCACGGAGCATCTCGGCCAGTCACTACAGGGTGCATTTGCCACTTTTTACCAGTGAGGATTACATCGGCCTGCACAACAGTCAGTTCTTGAGATCCTCTCAGCACTCCAGCAATCATGATGGATTCTGTCCCTTTATGATTCAATGGCATTAGGGTGCACTGTGAACCAGTGTCCACCAAGGCTTTATACCTCGGTAGTTCCAGTGTGCCAGGCCACCGAATCCACACAGTCCAGTAAACTTGGTTCTCCCTCTCCTCCCCCCGGAGGAGGCAGGGCACCTCTAATGTTGAGTATTTGACATTGAAGCACCACCCTGGGTGATGACTGGTGCAGCCTTCTTCTTGGAAGAACCATCTCCTGCCTTTGTTCTGTTTAGTTGCTCTTGCACACGTATCTGGAAAATATTAGTGGGTCTCTTGTCCCAGATTCTCATGTCCTCTTTAAAATAATTTTGCAAGAGAGACCACAGGTGGCGTTTAAGTGGATCCCGTCTCTCTTGCTGCTGTCTCGTAGCCAGACGTCTCTTCTTAATGGCTGCAACATGTGACCAGTTGTCTCTAGGGAGATTCTGGAGCTTACCTTCCCATCTGTTTGGCATCTTATTCCTTCTCTCTGTCATTTGTTCAATGGCTGAGGTGTGGAACTGATGGGAATCAGAGATTATGTCTATGTCGTGCTCTGAAAGCCTCCTCACGCACAGTTTCACTCACATGAAACAATCACAAGAGCAGCTGTACAGAGCAGTATGTGCTCGGCTGTATACCACATGTACAGTTGCATGTTGGGCAAAAGGTCCAGGAGATTCATTGCAGAAAGTGTCTGTTCAGTTTTCAATCCTTCAGGAAATTCAGCACAACTGTTGCCCATTGCTATCTGAGGGATTCCTCCCATCAGAGATGGAATTTTGAACACTCCCAATTAGTGAGAATTTATAGTTTGGGCTTAAAATCAAGCCCCAAGTTTGGGCACCAATAAATTGTTGTCAGGGTTTGACTCAGGATCGGCAAGTAATCCAGAGACAACATACTCTGGAGATCCACAGACTGGAGACTGGAGCTATCATCCTTCTGGAAGGACCTCTTCCTGTATTTGCTTTACTTAGCAGCTCACATACTCCTGCCTGTAGTTCAGCAGTGGGTTTCTTATCTCACGTTTTCATGTCCTCCCCATAATCATGCGGAGCACTTCGGCCTGTATTCCTTTTCTCTCAATTCAGTCTCATAGGAGGGTGTCTCCTAATGGCTGCAATACAGCCCCTTCCCCTGTTGAGGAAGAACATGGTCCATTCAGTCTCTTAGTCAAGTCATCTATGGCTGCAACCCAGGTTCGATGGGGAGTAGACACAGCATTTCCATACTGTCATGCTTTACTAACCACATAATGCACATTTGGTGCAATTACATCATCGACTGTCACGGTTTGACAGAGAATCAGCAATTAAACCAGAGACAATGGTGCTCTCGATCCCCTCCCACCCAGGTAGGGAAGGAGACAGAGAATGAGAGAGACACTATGTGGATTGAAAAATAAACTAGACAGCTTTAATTGAACACTAATGATAAAAGAAAATATACACAATTATATACAAATGTGTTCAGGAATGTGCAAACCCCTTTTGCCACCCCCAGCAACTCCCACAGCACTCTCCTTAGCTGCAAACAGTCCTGAAAAGTTCCCAGAGCTGCTGCTGGAGAAAGTGGAGAGTGATGAGGGTCAGGAGAGCTCGAGCCTAGGGGTCGACAGTGATGGATGGATGGAGTCCTCCCCGGACACCGGCCATGGACAGAAGAGAAGGGAAGAAGAAGCAGGAAGGAAGTTGTCTTCTGTCACCTCTGACCTTCCTCTTAGTTTATGTAGATATATGGAATATCTATGGCTAATTTTGCTGTCTGTCTAATTCAGCCTCCTATGGGGGGGGGGGTCATAGATCTTCCGGTGGCATCTGAGAAGGCAGAGCAAAATCACTACCTTGGAGTCCTGGCAGCAACATAAACATTCCGGTGTTATCAGTCCACTAGCTGGAACGCTTGCTGCTAGTTAAAAGAGAGCTTACTGAAGGAAAAAAAATCAGTAAAAGGAAAAGTGGCTTAATCCTGGCTCAAACCAGGACAGAACTGCAGCCCCATGGAGAGGCTGTGTCACAGCCCCAAAGTCTGTGTATGTGCCGTGGAGCAGGTATGAATGCTGTTTACACTCTCTGTTCCCCGGTTGCTTATTCTCAGTTCTCACTGTAAAAGTATATAAGGGAGCATTTTCTCGTAATAAACGATTCCATTGCTTCTCACCCTGGAGTCCATGTCTTAACCACTACAAATGGCACCCGAACAGAGTTTTTGCATTTGAAAGACGCAATCATCAGGATTAGTGCTGAAGAAAAGTTTTACAGTTCCGGTTGGCTCCCTGATTGACCGTCGGGGGAAGATGAGCGCGCTCACTACAAATTTACTTCCATTACCTTCTGTTGAACGGATAGGTAAGCAACTGCGAAAACATGGGGCAACCAGTCTTCAAGGAATATAAGTCGTGTGCTGAGGTTTTGCAATGAATGAAACAAGGTTTTGCAGTGTCTTCATCGAATTTAGTGAAATTGTTAGTGTGGATTAGAAGAAACTGTACTTGGTTTTCTGTTGCTGGTGCTTATGCTGTCTGGGCTAGAGTGGGGGAAAAGTTAAAAATTCGGAAAGACCTTCAGGTCCCCATTTTAGATGAGTTGATAATCACCTGGAAAGCTGTGTATACTGCTTTGAAAACTGCTTTGCAGCTCACAGAGGTTCTGTTGCAATCTAAGGCGGCACTTCCGCCTTCTCGGGCTGATGAGGAAATGGGCTTATGTGGAATTTGATGTGATAAAGTTAGAAAACCTAAGGATGCTTTCGGCCCCAGATCTGTTGATCCGGAGGGCAAGTCGGATCTATATCCCACTCCCCCCCAACCCGGAGAGTTCCCCCTCCTCTCCCTCCCTGTGACCCCCATGCGGCTTTTGCGGATACAGCTCCCTCTCTTCTAGAGCTTTTAGAATTATAAAGCCATAAATCAGTGGGGGTGCAGTGTTGTTTGGAGAACACGGTAGGTCCTTCTGCACCGCCCTGGGAAATAGTTGAGAACATTGGGGGACCTCTGATTGATTTGGATGCTCAGATAAATGAACCTAAGGCATTTCCAGTTCGCAGTCTGATGTTTGATCAGTGCCGTTGAGATGCTTTGAAGAATGGTGATGTTGCTTTGTTAGCTGCCATGACAGTCGTGATTAGGGACAGTCGGCCCTCGGAGCATGTAGCGCTTTCCTATGAGTTTATAAAGAAGGTCAGGAAGGCAGTCCGCGATTATGGCTTGCAGAATCATTTTACCACGAATCTTATTTCAGCTATTGGTGATAATTATATTATGGCACCAGCCGATTGGAAAGCCCTGCTGCATATGATTCTATCAGCAACTCAATATACCGTCTGGTGGTCTGAATACCATGAATTGGTTACGGTGCAGGTCATTGCATCTGGTTCAGCAATCGGCGAGAATGAACTGTTAGGACAGAATGTGAGAGCTACCCCGCAGGCGCAAGCAGAGATGCCGCGAGCAGCATTTCAGCAGGCTGCGGACCTAGCCTTAAAAGCCTTATGTAGAGTACCTGAAACAGGACGACGGGAATCTTCTTTTGCCGCTATCAGATAGGGGCCGCAGGCGTCCAATGTTTCTTTTATAGGTCGACTTCAAATAGCTATCTCAGGGCAGGTAGACAATGAGGAGGCTGCTCTTGTGTTGTTTCATCTGCCCTTTGAAAATGCAAATGCAGACTGTCAGAAGGCAATTACCCCGATTAGGCACTCTGTTAAGTCAATAGATTAGCTATTAAGACCTTGTCAAAATATGAGCTCAGAGAAAAATAAAGCATCTGTGTTGGCTGCAGCCCTTGCACAGCAGTTTACGGTGGGCAGAGACGGTCTGAAGTGTTTTGAATGTGGCAAGGAGGGTCACCTTAGAAAAGAATGTCTGTTCGAGGGGATCTGTCAGAAAAGACACAGCAGGCGTCCCGCACCCCGGGCCTGAGAAAGGGACCGGCGGCTGCAGAAAGCCGCCCCGCACCCGCCTCTCGCCCTTGCCCTCTTGAGCACTGGCACCGTCCGCCCAGCTGCCTTTGTGGGCCTTTTTCAACAGCCACCTTGTACATATATCCCCTCTGGTCAGTTAGTGGTGCAGCTTTTATTATTGCCGTTCTCTGTCCCTGCTGCAGTGATCGCAAGCGAGGACAAGGGGTTTTTGGGAGTGCTGGTAACCCACAGATATTTTAGATACCGAAAAAAAACATCTGGAAAATGGCGTTTGTTACAAGATCTTAGGGCAGTGAATGCTGTCATGCAGACAACGGGGGTGTCCTGGTTTGAGCCAGGATGAAGCCAATTTTCCTTTTTACTGATTTTTTTTTTTCCTTCAGTAAGCTTTCTTTTAACTACCAACAGTGTGTTCTACTAGGCTGATAAGACACTGGAATGTTTTTCTAACTACTGAGGCTTCAAGGTCGCACCTTCACTCTGCCGGCTCAGACACTATGGAGAGATCTGTGACCCCCCTGTAGGAGGCTGTTAGACAGACAGCAAAATTGACCAGAGATATTCCATTCCATATATCTATGTAAGCTCAGAGGAAGGTCAGAGGTGACGGAAGACAACTTCCTTCCTTTTTCTTCTTCCCTTCTCTTCTGTCTATGGCCGGCATCTGGGGAGGCCTCTGTTCATCCATCACCGTCGACCCTTAGGCTCAAACTCTCTTGACCCTCATCACTCTCCGCTCTTCTCCAGCAGTAGCTCCGGGATTCCTCAGAACTGTTCCCAGTTCAAGGAAGTGCTGTGGGAGTTGCTGGGAGTGGGGGGAGGTGAGAGGCTTTTGCACATACCTGAACATATTTGTATATAATTGTATATATTTTCTTGTATCATTCATTAGTGTTTTAATTAAAGCTGTGCAGTTTAGTTTTCAATCCAGCCAAGTCTGTCTCTTTTTCTCTCTCTCCTTCCCTACCTGGGTTGGGGGGGAGGGGATCGAGAGCATTGTTGTCGGATATGAGTCAAACGGTGACAGGGAGCCTTACAACCTGGAATTCCAAATTCTTCTATGATACCTGCAGAGTGGCCTTTATATGTGATTGATCTTAGGGATTGCTTTTTTACCGTATTGTTGCATCCTGATGACTGCACGTTTTGCCTTTTCAGTGCCTTCCAGTAACAACCAAGGGCCCATGCAAAGATACCAGTGGGTGGTGCTACCTCAAGGAATGATGAACAGCCCTACCATATGTCAGATGGTGGTGGACAGTGACATTTCTCCCCTTAGAGCAGAATTTCCACAAGTAACAATTTATCATTATATGGAGGATATACTGTTAGCTGCTAAACAGCAAGCAGAGTTGTTACAGGTGCTGACTCAGCTGAAACACTCTCTGGCAACTTATGGCTTGCAAATAGCACCTGAAAAAATCCTACAGGAAGCTCTCCTGGAAATATTTGGGTTGGTGGCTGTATGCAGGTACAGTTTTCCCTCAGCATCTCCATATTGCTAACTCCATAAATACTTTACATGATCTGCAGAAATTGTTAGGGACCATCAATTGGATTAGACCCTTATTGGGAATCACTACAGAGGAATTATCTCCACTTTTTTCACTCTTAAAAGGTGAGGCTGACTTAATGTCATCTCGGCACCTCACAGCTGAAGCGAAACAAGCTTTAGACCATGTGGCTGACAACATCGCATCTTCTCATGCGCATATGTTGCAATCTGCTTTGCCCATCTCTCTGTGATTTATAGTTCTTTCCAACTGTATGGACTGATTGGACAATGGAGAGAGACAGACGTTAATCTCTTTGTCCTGGAATGGATGTTTCTGTCGCATGCTTTTACCAAAAGTGACTAATACATTGGATGTGGTTGTCAGTGTGATTTCCCGAGGCAGGTTGAGAACTCAGCAATTGTCAGGAAAGTATCCTGATTGTTTTTATTTCCTATTCACTAAGGAGGTCTTTGACACATTGTTACGTGAATCGCTGTCATTGCAAGCTGCCCTCACTGATTATTTAAACATTTTTAAATTTTCTGTCCCACGGCACAAGTTGCTTCATTCTTTGTCAGATCTGCCTTTGCAGCCTTGTATATTGGCGTCTGTGATACTGTTGGAAGGTGCCCGTACGGTGTTTGTTGATGGCTCAGCGCGATCACACAAGGCTGTGGTGGTTTGGTGATGGGAAACAGGTAAGGACTGGCAATCATCAATAATTACAGTGGAAGGTTCCATTCAAGTGGTAGAACTGTCTGCCATGCTCCATGCCTTTTCCCTTTTTCCCTCAGAGCCTTTGAACATTGTTGCAGATTCTTTGTATGTGATGGGTATTGTACAAAGGATAGCTGACTCTTTCCTTAAGGAGGTTCAGTTGTTTGACTTGTTTGTACAGTTAGCAAAGACCCTGAAGGGCTGCAAACATCCTTATTTTATCATGCATATTCGGTCTCATACTACTCTGCCTGGACCGATAGCGGAGGGTAATCGTGTTGCACAGTCTCACTATGGCAATTTCAACCTCTCAAGCCTTTGAGCAAGCACGTCTGTCCCATGATTTCTTTCATCAGAATGCTAGTTCCCTTCGCAAAATGTTTGGCCTTACTATGGGGCAAGCTAAGGACATTGTACGCGCCTGTGCCAACTGTCAACAGCTAACTCCAGTGTCTTTTACTGAAGGTGTGAACCCTAGGGGATTACAGACCAATGAACTGTAGCAAACTGATGTCAATCATTTTCCCGCTTTTGGTCATCAGAAGTATGTTCATGTTACAGTAGACACCTTTTCTGGGTTTGTGGCTGCTACTGCGGCCACCGGAGAAAAATCTCGGGATGTCTGAAAGCATTGACTTCATTGTTTTGCAGTTTTAGGGGTGCCTCATAAAATCAAGACGGACAATGGTCCTGCCTATGTCTGTCGACCCACGCAATATTTTTTACAGCAATGGGGGGTGTCCCATGTGACAGGCATTCCCCACTCCCCAACAGGTCAGGCTATTATTGAACGTACCCACAGCACCTTGAAGGCCATGTTGTTAAAACAAAAAAGGGGGAATCCCCTTTCACCCCAAGTGCATTTAGATAAAGCCACATATGTACTTAATTTTTTTAATCGTTCTGGCACACGTCTGCTGACATCTGCAGCTGAGCATCAGTTTGGGCACACTCCACATTTTGCTGCTAGGCCCGAAGTCTGGTATCGTGAACCAGGGAATCCTGAATGGAATGGTCCAATAGAGTTAATAACTTAGGGGAGAGGGTATGTACCTCTGTGCATACTCTCACCTCTGTGCCTGGGAAGATCATGGAACAGACCCTCCTAGAAGACATGCTAAGGCACATGGAGGACAAGGAGGTGATCCAAGCCAGCCAGCACAGCTTTAACAGGGGCAAATGCTGCCTGACCAACCTAGTGGCTTTCTACAACCAAGTGACTATATCAGTCGACCAGGGAAAAGCAGTGGATGTCATCTATCTGGAATTCTGCAAGCCCTTTGACATTGTCCCCCACAGCATCCTTCTCTCTAAATTGGAGAGATATGAGTTTGATGGGTGGACTGTTCAGTGGATAAGGAATTGTCTGGATGTTCACATCCAGAGGGTAGTGGTCAATGGCTCTAAGTCCAGATGGAAAACAGTGACAAGTGGTGTCCCTCAGGGGGCAATACTGGGCCCAGTGTTGTTTAATAACTTCATTAAGGATATTGACGGTGGCATTGAGAGCACCCTCAGCAAGTTTGCTGATGACACCAAGCTGGGTGGTGCAGTTGATATGCCAGAGGGACGGGATGCCATTCAGAGGGACCTGGACAAGCTAGAGAAGTGGGCCCAGGTGAACCTCATGAAGTTGAAAAAGGCCAAGGGCAGGGTCCTACACCTGGGCTGAGGTAACCCAAGACATGGATACAGGCTGGGGGCGGTCACACTTGAGAGCAGCCCTGTGGAAAAGGACCTGGGGGTACATGAGCCACCAATGTGCAATTGCAGCCCAGAAGGCCAACTGCATCCTGGGCTGTATCAAAAGAAGTGTGGTCAGCAGATCAAGAGAGGTGATTCTGCCCCTCTACTCTGTCCTGATGAGACCTCACCTAGAATACTGCATCCAGTTCTGGTGCCCCCAGCACAAGAAAGATGTGGACCTGAGAAGGGCCAAAAAAATGATCTGAAGGCTGGAGCACCTCTCTTATGAGGAAAGGCTGAGGGAGTTGGGGTTGTTCACCCTGAAGAAAAGGCTCTGGGGGGACCTCATAGTGGCCTTCCAGTACCTGAAGGGGGCCTACAGCCTACAGCTGGGGAGGGACTTTTTACAGGGGCTTGCAGTGAGAGGACAAGGGGTAACGGTTTTGTCCTGGTTTGAGCCAGGATAAAGCCAATTTTTCTTTTTACTGATTTTTTTTTCCTTCAGTAAGCTTTCTTGTAACTAGCAACAGTGTGTTCTGCTAGGCTGATAAGACAGTGGAATGTTTTTCTAACTACTGAGGCTTCAAGGC
>NW_009952367.1:84750-98545 GCF_000747805.2 Chaetura pelagica | reverse complement strand
GGGGTGGGGGGAGGCGAGAGGCTTTTGCCCATACCTGAATATATCTGTATATAATTGTATATATTTTCTTGTATAATTCATTAGTGTTTTAATTAAAGCTGTGTAGTTTAGTTTTCAATCCAGCCAAGTCTCTCTCTCTTTTTCTCTCTCTCCTTCCCTACCTGGGTTGGGGGGAGGGGGTATCGAGAGCATTGTTGTCGGACCTGAGTCAAACTGTGACAGGTTTTAAACTGAAAGAAGAGAGATTTAGGTTAAAGATCAGGCGTAAATTCTTCAGTGTAAGGGTGGTGAGACACTGGAGCAGGCTGCCCAGAGATGTTGTGGGGGATCCATCCCTGGAGGTGTTCAAGGGCAGGTGGGGCTCTGAGCAGCCTGTTCTAGTGGGAGGTGTCCCTGCCCATGCAGGGGGGTTGGAACTTGATGATCTTTAAGGTCCCTTCCAACTTCCTTTATGGTTAATCTCTTCATAATATCAGAGTTATTATATTGGTCAGTGTATCAGTTCCTTCTGATGCTTTATTAGAATCTGTTGTATAGGATCAGGTTAGTGTTAATGTCTGAGGCTGATACAGATAAAGGGGCATCACAGACCCCAAGACTAAATTGGTTGCACATGCATGTTTGGCCTCGTGTTATGCAACCTGGGAAGGACGACTTGCGATACATGTTGGCCCCGTGTGTCAGAACCTCGTCCCCCTTGTAAAGGGTATACAAAGTTCCCCAAAACTGTAATTCGTAGTACTGCTTTTTATAGGGAATTAGTAGCTTAATAGATTGCATCTGCATTGTGATTGGGAATGCATTAAGAGGGTGGGAGAACACCACTGGTGAGAAATTTTCTTTGGCTCATCTCTCACAGCCACCAGGATCTTCAACATGCTGCTACACCCTGCTGTAGTGATACTATTAATGCAAACCTGTATGTACTTTGTCACAGTAGCAACTTGATACTTTAGGAGGCAGGTGAAGCTCTGCATTGATAAGCAGGTGAAAGGACTGGGACTGACCAAGCGCCTCTTACCACAGTCAAGGACAAGACTGGATTGGCCTCTGGGTTTGCCACCAAGAACCTTAAGCTCCACTGTTGGCTTCAACCCAGCAGGTGTTGAGTGGTGGAGACATATGCCATACCAGACTTTGATGTGAGGGATGGCCTCCCCTGTTATAAGAGGGCCATCCGGGAGGGGAGGGCAGGCTACAAAGCCTGCAGCTGGCATGCATCACTGAATGGTTGCATCTGGACATCCATTTGACGTTTGCAACACACCAAAGACCAGATCATGTCCACTTTCATATTGAATGGCTATTGAAAAAAACAAAAAAGGGGGAGATGTGGAGAATAGCCATGGGAAAAGAAAAAGGGGCTCCTCTATCTGTAAAGAAGTAGAAAAAACAATATGAGATCAGTTAAGGGCCAGGGCTTGCTGTGAGCAGCACTGTGAATGTTGACAAAAATCAGAACAGTGTTTATCGTGTGCTTGGTGTGTGTGATTTGCTACATTCTGGGAACCCAAGGACTGTGTATGTGCCATGGAGCAGGTGTGAGTGCTGTTTACACTCTCTGTACCCTGGTTGCTTATTCTCAGTTCTCACTGTAAAAGTATATAAGGGAGCATTTTTCTCATAATAAACAATTCCATTGCTTCTCACCCTGGAGTCTGTGTCTTAACCACCACACTCAGGCAGAGTAATCTGAGGAGGAGGACTCAGAACCAGAAGTGACTTGCATACTCTGAGAAGGGATATTGGCTGTTGTGAAGGTGAAGCAATTCTCAGTTGGTTGCTCCAATGCTGTTATGACAGGATCTGATACCATGGATTTGGATGAGAGAGAAGCCAGGCAGTTGGGATCCCAGGCCAGAGATGCAGGTATTGATTGGGTGATGGGGAAAAATGCTGGAACTACCAGCCTATGGAGGTGACTCTTGTCAGCTATAAGGGACAGGCATCTGTGCAAAGTATTATTTATGATGATGGTCAGATTGTAGATCCTGATGAAGTACCATGCCTGTTATGGTTTTGGAGACCCTGGCACAGAGTCGGACACCTATAGAGACAGAAGGTTCTTAGGACCCTGAAAGACTAGAAGGGTCAGTATTCTCACCCACTTCCTGTCACAATCTATAAAAGCCAGGAGAGCCAGAAGCTGGCTCCTTCTCCCTTCCTGCTCCTTTCTCCCTGCTGGGGCTGATGCTGTTTCCTTCAGTTTCCCGTGCTCGCTCCAGAATCCAACTGCATCGAGTGCTGTGAGGAGCCATGGACCTCTCTCCTGGAGAGGCCCAGCTTTTCCCATATCCCTGTGATCATCGAGATTGGTTTTGTATATAAATACTTACCTATTCTTTTCCCATGTTTTACCCTTTTACCTTGTGTTACAGTAAATTTGTTTGTAGTTTCAATTTCCAAAGTTTAAGCCTCTCTTCCTTATTCCCCTTCTATGGAGGGTGGAGGGGGGTAATAAAGAGCAATTCTGTCCTCTGATTTTTGGGGTTCAGCTTTAATATTTAAACCAGGACACATGCCCTAAGCCTGTGCTGCAAAAGTTTGTACCATCACCACTTTCTTATAGAATGTCAGTAAGGACTTTTGGGGGAATTCTTCTCGTTTCACTTGCTACCATCCTGCTTATACTCATTTTGTTGTTTATATAAGGGACAAAAGCACCAGGCTAGCTTGTTACTCAGTGCACTTAGAAAAGCAATGGCTCTTTATATTTTTATTTCGGTATGACTAAATATTTGTCATCTACATCTGAGTATGAAGTTATTGCACTAATTTACTTATTTTACAATATTATCTTAAAGTACAGACTCTGATTGATTCATTTATGACATCATTTTTTAACAAATACTCATTTTTACCTACCACACTATTGTAGCACTTAGCATTAAAACAGTAAGTAAACCAGTTAGTGCTGTTTATTATCATGAAAGATCAGAATTTAAGGTACTTATTTCATTCTATAAATGAAAAACTTTTTGTTCTTTTCTATTTTAAATAATAAATATTTTATAGTTTAAAATATTATGTTAAAATATTTTTTCAAACACTAACAGCTTTTTCAACCACACTGTGCAGCGGATTTCCTGAGCTCAGGGACCCCCACTCACAGCCCAAGCCCCAGTGGGACCAGGAAGTCTGTGGCAGCTAATCTAACACAGAAGAGGTGTGGCCATCATGGTGACCATGTGGTCAAAAGCCGTTGCTAGGAGGAATGTGGGAACCCAAACGGAACTCCCTCAAACGTGTAGCTGTGTCTGGCTGCAGGGAGTGCCTGAGCCTGGCACTGGTGCTGGAGGACAGAGAGAAGATGCTTGTGTGTTGTGTGAGCAGGTGAATGATCTGCTCAGTTGAGTGACAGAACCGGAGGAGAAACTGGAAAGATGGAGGAGTATCAGGGAGTGCCACACCCTACCATCCTTAAAGGAAAAGGCAGCAGGTGGAGGCTTCACATGAAGGAAAGGATCCCCTGCCTTCTTGTCACCAGACAGGAGAGGATTCAAGAGGAGACAGGGGGGAGTGGAAGCAGGTCCCTGCTCAGGGAGGCAGTCAAACCCCCTCCCAGCCTCCCTCACCTTACCAGTTGTCCTTGCACAACAGGTATTGGACTCTGGAACTGGAGGGCCAGGCAAAGGAGGAAGTAGATGAAGGTCCATCCAGGGGGCTGCCTGGAGTGGCTCACCCAGCCCCACGCATTAAGACTACTTGTGTTAGGAAAAAAAGAAGAGTAATTGTTGTAGGCTGCTGCCTCCCTGGGGCCTGGGTCAGAGATGTTACCAAGAAACTCTTTAGTCTGGTACGACCCTCTGATTTTTATCCACTACTGGTCATACAGGTTGGAAGTGGTGAGGTTGAGAATAGAAGTACCAAAGGAATTAAAAAGGACTTCAAGGCACTGGGGTGATTGGTTGAAGGACTGGGAGCACAGGTAATGTTTTCCTCAATCCCTTCAGTGGCAAGGAAGACTACACTGAAAACTGAGAGGAATAGGAAAACACAGATGCTTAACATGTGGCTCAGGGGCTGATGCCACAAGTGGAATTTTGGTTTATTCGATCATGGGAACATTTATGTGGCACCAGGCCTGCCAGGGACTGACAGACTTCAGCTGTCTCAAAAGGGGAGAAGGTTTCTCATGCAGGAGTTGGCGGGGCTCATTGATAGGGCTTTAAACTAGGTTGGAAGGGGGCGGGGGATAAAAACCAGGCTCACTAGAGATGAGCCTAGGGGTAGCGTGCCAATGTCAGGGATGAAATTGATAACCCAGCTCAAGTGCATTTTCACCACTGCATGCAGCATGGAAAACAAACCAGAAGAGCTGGAAGCCCTTGTGCAGCAAGATAACTACAACCTAGTTGCCATCACAGAAACATGGTGGGATGGAACTCAGGACTGGAATGCTTCAACAGATGGTTACAAGCTCTTCAGAAGAGATAAGCAAGGAAGGAGAGGAGGTGGCTCTATACATTAGGGAGTGTTTTGATTGTATAGAGCTCAATGATAGTGATGACAATGTGGAGTGTTTATGGGTAAAGATGAGGGGGAAGGCAAATAAGGCCGATATCCCGCTGGGAGTCTACTGCAGACCACACAACCAGGATGAGGAAGCAGGTGAAACATTTTTTCAGGCAGCTGGCAGAAGTCTCAAAATCGCCCTAGTTCTAATAGGGGACTTCAACCTACTGGACATCTGCTGGAACAATAACTCAGCCACAAGCAGGCAAGCTAGGAGGTTCCTTGAGTGTATGGAAGATAACTTCCTAACACAGCTGGTAAGCAAGCCTACCAGGGGAGGTGCCTTGCTGGACCTGCTGTTCACTACCAGGGAAGGAGTGGTGGGAGATGTGGAGGTTGGAGGCTGTCTTGGGCTTAGTGACCATGAAATGGTTAAATTCTCGATACTTAGTGAAATAAGGAGAGGGGTCACCAAAAACCTCCACTATGGACTTCCAGAGGGCAGACTTCAGCCTGTTTGGAACACTAGTAAAGAGAGTCCCTTGGGAGTCAGTTCTGAGGGGCAAAGGGGTCCAGGAAGGCCGGGTGCTCTTCAAGAAGGAAGTCTTAAAAGCACAGGAGCAGGCTGTCCCCATGTGTCATAAACTGTTGGAGAAGACGACTGGCCTGGCTGAACAGGGAGCTTTTGCTGGGATGCAGGGAAAAAAAGAGAGTCTGCCATCTTTGGAAGGAAGGGCAGGCAACTCAAGATGAGTACAGGGAGCTTGTGAGGACACAGAGAGAGAAAATTAGAAGGACAAAAGCTCAGCTGGAGCTCAGTCTGACTACTGCCATAAAGGACAATTAAAAAATGGTTTTACAAATACATTAACAGCAAAAAGAGAACCAGGAAGAATCTCCATCCCTTATTGTATGAGGGGGGAAACATGGCAACCAGGGATGAAGAAAAGGCTGTGATACTTAATGCCTTCTTCGCCTCCATCTTTAATAGTCAGACCAGCTGCCCTTAGGGTTTTCAACCTCTTGAGATGGAATATAAGGATGGAGAGCAGAACAACCTCCCCATAATCCATGAGAATGCAATCAGAGACCTGCTGCAGCACCCAGACACTCAAAAGTCTATGGGGCCAGATGGGATTCACCCAAGGGTACTGAGAGAGCTGGCAGAGGAGATCGCCAAGCCTCTTTCTATCATCTATCAACAGTCCTGGGCAAAAGAGAAGGTCCCAGACAACTGGAGGCTTGCCAACGTGATGCCCATCTACAAGAAGGGCCCAAAGAAGGATCCTGGGAACCACAGGCATGTCAGCCTGGCCTCAGTACCAGGGAAAATAATGGAGAGGCTCATCTTGAGTGCACTCACATGGCAAGTGCAGGACAGCCACGGGATCAGGCCCAGCCAGCATGGGTTCAGGAAAGGCAGGTCCTGCTTGACTAACCTGATCTCCTTCTGTGATCAGGTGACCCACCTGGTGGATGAGGGAAGGGCTGTGGACATTGTCTATCTGGACTTTGGAAAGGCCTTTGACACTGTCTCTCACAGCATTCTCCGAGAGAAGCTGGTGGCCCATGGCATAGACAAGTACACTCTGGGTAAAAAACTGAATGGATGGCCAAACCCAGTGAGTTGTAGTGGATGGGGTTGGATCCAGTTGGTGGCCGGTCACCAGTGGTGTCCCCCAGGGCTCAGTTTTAGGTCCAGTCCTGTTTAGTGTCTTTATTAGTGACCTAGATGAGGGGATTGAGTGCTTCGTAAGTAAGTTTGCAGATGACACTAAGCTGGGAGGAAGTGTGAACTTGCTTGAGGGTAGAAAGGCTCTGCAGAGAGACCTGGACAGACTGGATCAATGGGCTGAGGCCAATTGTATAAGGTTCAACAAGGTCCTGCACTTTGGTCACAACAACCCCATGTAAAGCTACAGGCTTGGGGATGAGTGGTTGGAAAGCTCCATGGTGAAGAAAGACCTGGGGGTGCTGGTTGACAGCCAACTTAACATGAGCCAGCAGTGTGCCCAGGTGGCCAAGAAAGCCGAAGGCATCCTGGCCTGCATCAGGAATAGTGTGGCCAGCAGGAGTAGAGAAGTGATCGTGCCCCTGTACTTGGCACTGGTGAGGCCACACCTCGAGTCCTGTGTGCAGTTCTGGGCCCTTCACTTCAGGAAGGATGTCGAGTTGCTGGAGTGAGTCCAGAGAAAAGCAACCAACCTGGTGAAAGGTCTGGAGAATAAGATTGTTTAGTTTGAAGAAGAGGAGGCTGAGGGGAGACCTCATTGCTCTCTTCAACTACCTGAAAGGAGGTTGTAGGGAGGTGGGAGTTGGCCTCTTCTCTCAAGTGAATAATTACAGGACAAGAGGAAATGGCCTGAAGTTGTGCCAGGGGAGGTTTAGGCTAGATATTAGAAAGAATTTCTTTACTGAGAGTGGTTGAACAGTGGAACAGGCAGCCCAGGGAGGTGGTGGAGTCACCATTCCTGGAAATGTTTAAAATAAATATAAATGTGGTGCTTAGGGACATGATTTAAGCACTAAACAGGTAGATTAGGTTATGGTTGGTGGATTTAGGTTATGGTTGGACTTGATGATCTCCAAGGTCCTTTCCAACCAGGATGATTCTGTGATTTAAATTAAAAATATTTAGAAAAGCATGAATCCATTTTCCAGAATTTATTGAGAATGAAGACAGACAATGATTGTTAACTAAGTCAGGTTTTAAAATTTTTAATACAAAACTTGTAGCCAGAAATAGCCTTCTAAAATGGAAAATGTTTTTCATTTTGGCTTTGGTGCTTCACTGAAATATACCATTTTCTTTCTGTCTACAGGGCCAAAAAGAATGTTGGATTGCTCTCTGCAGTGTTCAGCAAAGTTTTTCCAATTAGTTCCTAATTTATGGAAGACCTGGTCTGAACAAGAAATGGACCATGACCTAGTATTCATTTTAAGTTGGTTTCATTTATACCAAAAACTGTCTCCAGTTGCTGCCTGCCTTATGTAAAGGATGGGACCAATTTAAGATGGTATTGCCACAATGCGTCAGAAAACTGTTTTCAGTTCATCCTTAAATTAGCTTGCAAACAAAACAGCTTACAGACATGCTGTTTGACCAGTCAGTGGGCTTGACACAACTAGGTGGATGCTTGAGAAAGAAAAAACACAGAATCACAGAATCCTAGGGGTTAGAAGGGACCTTGAAAGATCATCTAGTCCAACCCCCCTGCCAGAGCAGAATCACCTAGAGCACATCACACAAGAATGTGTCCAGGCGAGTTTTTAATGTCTCCAGCGAAGACACAACCTCTCTGGGCAGCCTGTTCCAGTGCTCTGTCACTCTCTGGTCTATGTCACAAAAATATATTTCTGATACCAATTTATCAGTAAACTAATATTCAGTGCAAACAAAAGACCCTTGCTATTTATATAATATTCCCTCTGCCCATGTGTCACAGTTTGACTCAGGATCAACAGCAATGCTCTTGATCTCATCCCCCTCCCACCTAGGTAGGGAAGGAGAGAGAGAACAAGAGAGAGACTTTACTGGATTGAAAACTAAACTACACAGCTTTAATTAAACACTAATGATAAAAGAAAATATATACAATTATATACAAATGTGTTCAGGAAATGTACAAAACCGCTATTGCTTCCCCTTATCCCCAGCAACTCCCATAGCACTCTCCTTAGCTGTGAACAGTCCCAGACTGCTGCTGGAGAAAGCACAGAGTTATGAGGGTCAGGAAAGCTTGACCCAGCAGTTAGAAAGACATTCCACTGTTATCAGTCTTAGTTGGAATGCTCTGGTGCTAGTTAAAAGAAAGCTCACTGAAGGAAAAAAAAATCAGTAAAAGGAAAATTGGCTTCATCCTGGCTCAAACCAGGACATTCCACCCCTTATTCCATACCCTATATTACATATAGGGTCTATATTTTACCAGCTGTCAAATTAAGGATTCTCCCCCAGAGTCAGGGGACAATTCATTTTGCCTTCCTCAACATGGATATTTGTCTCCACATTCCTCCTAGAAGTGAGGGGAACATAAGAGTGACAGAAACATAACCTCCATAGAGGATAAATCTTTCCAATATTATCTCCCCATCCTAGGATTTAAGTGTACAAGATGGTGTTTGAGAATAAATCCAATTTCCATCCTCTCACCCACCCCCAGTGAACTGCGAAGATCTTCCACAACAACACAGGCTTGAGTCAAGACCATCCCTGGAGGTATTTAAAAGATGTGTAGATATGGTACTTAGGGATATGGTTTAGTGGTGGACTTAACAGTGTTAAGTTTATGGTTGGACTCTATCTGAAAGGTCTTTTCAACCTAAATGATTCTATGGTTCTGTCAAGCATACAGAGATGGATTTAGGAAAGCTAAAGCCCAAATAGAATTGAATCTGGCAAGGAATGTCAAAGACAAGAAGAAGGGCTTTGCTAAGTACACAAGTGGCAGAAGGAGAACTAGGGGAAATGTGGGCCTGCTGCTGAATGAGGCAGGGGCCCTGGTGACATAAGACATGGAAAAGGCTGAGATACTGAATGTCTTCTCACCTCAGTGTTTACTAGCAAGACTAGCCTTCAGGAATCCCAGGTTCCAGAGACCAGGGGGAAGGCTGGAGCAAGGAAGACTTCCCCTTGGTGTAAGAGGATCAGGTCAGGAAGTGTTTAAGCAAATCAGACATGATCCCTGAAGGGATGGGCCCAGGAGTGCTGAGGGTCATTGTGAGGCTACTCTTGCTAATCCTTGAACAATCATCACAACTGGGAGAGGTGTCTGAGGAGTAGAGGAAAGCAAATGCCATTCCTATCTTTAAGAAAGGCAAAAAGAGAGAAAGAGAGAGAGAGAAAGAGAGAGAGAGAGAAAGAGAGAGTGAAAGAGAGAGAGCGGGAAAGAGAGAAAGACACAAGGAACGACAGGCCGGTCAGCCTCACCTCGATCCCTGTGAAGGTGATTGGGAGTAGTCAGCATGGATCTACAAAGGGGAAGTTATGCTAAACCAACCTAATAACCTTCTATGATTAAATGACTGGACTGGTAGATGAGGGGAGAGTGGTGGATGTTCTCTACCTTGACTTCAGTGTAATTCCATCTCTTCAATTAAGAGTTTGTAGAAAGGCATTAAGCCTGTGGCAAGAGGTTTCTCTGTTCTATATATAAGGATAACATAATCCCTAAATCAAAGTCTGTAAAGGAAAGCTTCAATATATATTGCCTGTAGACTCAAAGAAAGGAAAAGTAACAAAGGTGCTTAGGTATACTCTTTTCTGAGATTAATTTTTAAGTAATCTGTTGAAGGTTGATTTCTGAGTGGATGGATTTAGCAGTAATGCTAAAACACGAGACCTTAAAAATAGAGTGGGGAAATAATTTAATATTGAAAATATATACATATTTTTTCATAAATCAAATTGTGAAATTGTAGATTTTGTTAAGATTTATGTCACAGTCTAAGGACACAGGAAATCTCTGATGTACAAATAACAGTGAAACAAACTGGCTTATCTTGTAGTAACAGAGGACTCTTTTGTCAAGTTATTAAGTGATGATAATTAAAAGATGTTGCTCACAGGTTGGGGGAGCCATAAGAGTGCACAATATCTGCATAGGTTTCTGTTCAGAAATGCTACAACACAGGCCTGAAGCAGATAGCAGAGGAAAATTTAGGTATCAGTGAAATAACTAGATGTCTTGTTGCAAAATGGAAAGATACTTATATCAGGTTGTGGGGAATGGTCCATCTTCTCTCTCCCCACATAAGACTAAACAAAATGCCTTTCAAGCCAGCAAAGCAAGAGCGGCGTCTTTTTGCTGATTCAGCCAAGGACGGACTGGAACAGGCCTCTTGCTCTACCAGATAAGTCCACAGCAAGAAAACAGCATAAGGGTTATGATAACTGGCAGAAAAATGGACAATAGGTTAAAGATGCCTCTGCTAGAGTATGTACCTGGCCAGTGCTAATTGGCTAATTTGGACAGTGGTACTTTCTCGAACAGTGATCTCTGATCTATAAAAGAGGGCAAGATCTGCAGGCCCGGGGCTCTCTGCCTACCCGGGAGGAGACCCTGCTGCAGTGCCAGAAGCCGCCTGGAACGCCAGCATCGCTGTCCGGAGGAGCCGAGAGGGAAGGGGGGGCTGCCCCGCGCCCGCTGCCTGGAGAAGGCGCAAGGGGAGGCCGCCTGTGCCCGCTCCGCGAGGACCCTGCCTGCTCCGTGGGGATTCAAGCCTGCTCATCGAGGCCTGCCCGCTTCCGAGAGATTGCTGCTTGCCCGAGGTTAAACCAAACCGGACCGGGGTAGGAGGTATCTGTCATTTGCTTAATTGCTGGCCCAGTGTTAAACTGTGACACCTATTAATGTGCATTATTTATGCATAGGCAGACATAATTAATAAAGCTTATGTCTATATATCTTTTTATTGGATCTGAATTTTTTAAGATTCCAGTGATCTGTAACAAGAAAGAAAAGCATTTTACAACATTGCTACCATTTCAGTACATTATTTTGATAACAAAAGAGTTGAAGTTATTTTAGTCCACCTTTATAATCTCCGTATTCTGTAGTATGCACACGTGGAGGTTATCTTGAGGGCTGTAAATTTGTCTCACCTTTTACTGCTTCTATGATGGTCAAGCACTGCAATTTTGGTCTTATGATTTTTGTCACACTTGGAAAAGCCATTAAATAATAATTCCAGCAATATGTGGGTTTCCCTATTCACATAAAGAAGTGCATAATTTTCACGTTTATGACAGTCTGTTTATTAAATGTACTAAACCAATTTGGAATTTTTGACTGGTGTGACAGACAACCTTATGGCATGAGGAATTTACACACAGAAATACTTCACTAATGTAAGAAAAAGATCATCCTCCAGTATCTGAATAAGGAGAAAAGTCAAAAGGTGTGTGTGGAAGAAAGAGCTATGAGCTTCACTGAGACTCAGTGACAGAGCGAATGATACAATAAGCTGTGTGGAAATCAGATAAAAAAACAAGAACAGTAAAAGAAGATACATGCAAAAGGTTTGCAGGAGTCTTCCAGTGTCTCAGAAAGACTGTATTAAATATTACAGAAAAAATCCTAAATACACAGCTTACACTGAATTCTACAGGAGATGGGTCTTTATGCTTTTACAGTGCTCTTATAGCTAAAAAGTAACCTTAATTTTAAATTTCAGGCAAATATTTGATCCAGCAAATATTCATATTGATGAAACATACATTGAAAGTAGCCAAAAGAAACCCTGTTTTAAATATATTCACTGGGGCAATTACATTCACATTTTGGCCCCAAAATACTAAAATTAATGTTTAAGATATCTTCAGTTTTTAGAATTGAAGGGCCACGTTGGTTTATGTACTTTATATTAATATAATTTCTTTGCTGTTATTTCATACAAAGCTTTAACTCATTATCTTAATGAGTTTTAAGCCATTGCTATCCCATATGCAGTTTTCCATTACTTCAGTAAGAACTATTAATCCAATGGCAAAAAACATGGGAATTGACCTCTTGGATCAGGTCATCCTGACTCTATTGCTGGTGGTGTTATTTTCACCCAAGGAAAATCTGTTTAGTGCTAGGGCTGATGATCATAAAGTTACTAGCCCAGAAGGAAAGTTTCTTGCTTTTACTTGTTTCCTGTCCCACTCAGTGGGCTTGGTATAGGTGATATTTTAGATAGTCTGTTGCAGTACACAAGAGTCACGACAATAACTCAAGAGAGAGAGAAAAATTCTAACACTCTGTTAGAGTGAGCTTATGTAGATATATGGAATACCTCTGGCCAACTTTGCTGTCTGTCTAGTTGTCCTGATTTGAGCCAGGATTACTTTATCTCTATATTCTATCCCTCTGCCCTGGTTTGAGCCAGGATTAAGCCAGTTTTCCTTTTACTGATTTTTTTTTTTCCTTCAGTAAGCTTTCTTTTAACTAAAGCTGATAAGAGAGGAATGTTTTTCTAACTGCTGGGGCTCCAAGGTCACAGCTTTACTCTGCCGACTCAGACATTATAGGGAGTGTAGAGGAGTTTTTAAGGGACAGTGGATATGGAAAATTACTAGAAGCCTATAACCTGGGCTTCGAGCTATCTGAAAACATTAAGGCAAACAGCTAAGAGATAGTTGGCTAGTGTCTATTTAAAGACATTAAAGTAAACAGCTAAGAGATAGTTGGCTAATGTTCAGTGTCAACCAGAGACAGATCGGGAACAATATCAGAGAAATATAAACTCCCTGGCACCGCTTCAGTAACACCTGCACCGCTTCAATAACAAAGCTAAGCTTACGACACCGCACCTGGACACAGGCTCATCACCAATCAACGATTTTATATGCCTCGTGCAACTCAGCATGTAACCAATCATAAATATTGTTTATCCGCGTGCACCTGATAAAGCATACTATATAAGGAGCTGTAATAATTAATAAAATCGGAGCATTCACCTTATCTCTATGAGTATCGTGTGTTTGTCTCTCGCCTCCTGGCAACAAGGGAGATCTATGACCACCCACCTGTAGGAGGCTGAATTAGACAGACAGCAAAATTGGCCAGAGATATTCCATTCCATAGAGCTACGTAAGCTCAGAGGAAGGTCAGAGATCACAGAAAACAACTTTCCCCCTTCTTCTTCTTCCCTTCTCTTCCGTCTATGGCCGGCATTCGGGAAGGACTCTGTTCATCCATCACCATCGACCCCCAGGCTCAAGCTCTCCTGATCCTCATCACTCTGCTTTCTCCAGCAGCAGTCTGGAATTTTTCTGGACTGTTCACAGCTAAGGAGAGTGCTGTGGGAGTTGCTGGGGGTGGGGGGAGGCAAGAGGCTTTTGCACATACATGAATATATTTGTATACAATTGTATATATTTTCTTTTATCATTAGTGTTTTAATTAAAGCTGTGTAGTTTAGTTTTCAATCCAGCCAAGTCTCTCTCTTGTTCTCTCTCTCCTTCCCCACCTGGGTGGGAGGGGGAGGGGATGGAGAGCATTCTTGTCGAACCTGAGTCAAACGGTGTTGTGAGCCGGTACTGGGGGGCTACCGACTGTCAGGATGTTTTCGCGATTTCCCCCTCCCGATGTGGAGGGGTTTTTGAATAAGACTGAGGGTCACACGTGGCACTCGCCTCTCACATAGGAACGGCCACTGCGGGACCGTATTTCAGGGTGGTGGTTAGAAAGCACCTGCCCACCATGCTCAGGAATTGCCTCTGAAATCAAGGTTTGCTCCACAAACGAATCGGTTTATTAAGGGTTAACACAAACTGAGGGATGATGTTTAGGGGAAATGCAAATGTAAATGGCTACCAGGGATATAAATATGTATATAGTGAGAAAGTGTCCTT
>NW_009952367.1:63695-84575 GCF_000747805.2 Chaetura pelagica | reverse complement strand
CCCCGTCTGGCCAGGCAGGACGGCAGGTCCGCAGCCCGTGGTATCAGAGGGGCGGCCTCTCGGCAGCGGGTGCAGCGGCTATTGCTTTCTCCAGCAACCGGCAGCAGCACGGGGAGGGGGCTCCGGCCCCGACCCCAGGGCTCAGGACCCCGGTTACTCTGGAACATGAATCTCAGCACTGGTAATCTGGGCGCCAGGAGGAGCTGCACTTCAGTGCCGATCACTCCCAAAGCAGCTCTAACTCCTTCACATGCTGCAAGTATCTCTTTTTCAGTTAACATGTAGTTGGCTTCAGAACCTCTGTAGCTCCGGCTCCAGAATCCCAAGGGTCGACCTCGAGTCTCCCCTGGTTCTTTCTGCCAAAGACTCCAGGTAAGACCGTTTCACTCAGCTGCAGTATAGAGCACATTTTCAATGTCTGGCCCTGTTCGAACTGGTCCAAGGGCCATTGTCTGCACAATCTCCTTGTTGATCTGCTCAGAAGCTTTCTGTTGGTCAGGACCCCATTCAAAGTCACTCTGCTTTCGGGTCACCTCATAGAGAGGTTTCACAATTTCCCTGTAACCAGGAATGTCCATTCTCCATAAATCAACAGTCCCTAAAAATGTTTGTGTGTCCTTTTTAGTAGACATAGCTGTTATTTTGTTAATCATGCCCATTGGGATTTGGCGACATCCATCTTGCTACCTGATTCCCAGGAATTGGATTTCTTGTGAAGGTCCCTTGACCTTGCTTCTTTTTATAGCAAAACCAGCATCCAGAAGAATTTGGATTATCTTTTTACCTTTCTCAAACACTTCTAGTGGCATATCACCCCACACAATTATGTTGTCGATGTACTGCAGGTGGTCTGGAGCTCCACCCTTCTCCAGAGCAGTGTGGATCAGTCCATGGCAAATGGCTGAGCTGTGTTTCCACCCCTGAGGAAGTCGATTCCACGTGTACTGCACTCCTCTCCAGGTGAAAGCAAACTGTGGCCTGCACTCTGGTGCTAGAGGAATAGAGAAAAAGGCATGAGCAATGTCAATAGTGGCACACAACCTGGCTGCTTTCGACTCCAGCTTGTACTGTCTGGCACAGCAGCACTGAGCGGTGGTGTCACCTCATTCAGGCCATGATAGTCCACTGTCAGCCTCCACTCACCATCAGGCTTTTGCAGTGGCCAAATAGGATTGTTGAAGGGTGAGTGAGTCCTGCTGATCACTCCTTGGCTCTCCAATTGCCAGATCAGCTTATGAATGGGGATCACAGAGTCTCTGTTGGTGCCATATTGTCATCTATGCACCGTTGAAGTGGCGATTGGCACCTGCTGGTCTTTGACTTTCAGCATCCCCACTAGAGTAGGGTCATCTGAAAGGCCAGGCAAAGTACGCAGCTGTTCAGTGTCCTCAGTCCCTACAGCTGCTATACCAAAGGCCCACCGGTACCCTTCCTTTTCAGGTAAATATCCTTTCCTGAGATAGTCTATGCCAAGGATGCACGGAGCATCTGGGCCAGTCACTATAGGGTGCATTTGCCACTCCTTACCAGTGAGGCTCACACCGGCCTCCACAACAGTCAGTTGTTGAGATCCTCCTGTCACTCCAGAAATAGTGACGGAGTCTGTCCCTTTATGATTCGATGGCATTAGTGTGCACTGTGCACCAGTTTCAACTAAGGCTTTATATCTTTGTGGTTCTAATATGCCACTGTATCCACACAGTCCAGTAAACTCAGTTGTTTCTGTCTTCCTCCTGGCCGGAGTCAGGGCACCTCTAATATTGAGCATCTGAAGTTGATGCACCATCCTGGTTGAAGGACCAGTCACTGGAGACTGGAGCAGCCTTCTTCCTGGAAGAACTGTCTCCTGCATTTGTTCTGTTAAGCAGCTGTTGTACATGTATCTGGAGAATAGCAGTGGCTTTTTGTCCCAGATTTCCATGTCCTCTTTATAATAATTATGCAAGAGATACCACAGGTAGCGTCAAAGTGGGTCCCATCTCTCTCGCTGCTGTCTCGTAACAGGTTGTCTCCTCTTAATGGCTGCAACACGTGACCAGTTGTCTCTAGGGAGATACTGAGGTCTACCATCCCATCTGTTCTGCATCTTATTCTTTCTGTCAGTCATTTTTTCAATGGCTGATGTGTGGAACTAATGGGGATCAGAGATCCAGTCTCCGTACTGTCGTGCTTTCAAATCCAGTTCACACACAGTTGGTCTTTCGTAGTCAATACTCCCCATGAAGGAGAATATATGGGCATGTGCTGCTGGTACAGCCTGCACAAACCTCTAGAGCATGGGTGTGTCACACAAGATGCCATCAGGATTTATAAGTCCATCTTTATCATAGATCACCTCTTGCACAGCTACTTCTCTCAAATACATGATGGCTCTCTCAATAGTGGGCTTCAGCGCCATCATTGTCACCCTTATGGGGATATCTCTCCCTCACAGCTGAAAGAAGTTGGCTTCATAGGGTGGTAGTTCCTGTCTTACTACCAAGTGCTCAATACCAGCATCTCTGGCCAGGGATCCCAACTGCTTGGTTTCTCTTTTGTCCACATCATAGGCTTCAGCCCCATCATCAAAGCATTGGAGCAACCAAGAAAAAAGTGGCTCACCTTCATATAAGGGCAATGAAGAGAGACTTCAGGGCCCTGGGACAGCTAGTTAGGGGGTCTGGAGCGCAAGTAGTGTTTGCCTCCATCCCTCCTGCAAGAATGGGTAGGGAGGTATACAGGAAGAGTTTGCAGGTTAACGAATGGTTAAGAGATTGGTGCCATAGACAGGGTTTTGGTGTTTTTGATCATGGGAGGCTATATGAGGCACCTGGACTGATGGTGGCAGGTGGGATGCACCTGTCCCAGAGGGGTAAGAGGCTTTTGGGGCAGGACTTGGCAGGGCTCATTGATAGAGCTTTAAACTAGATGTGAAGGGGGAAGGGGAGAAGACCGGGTCTGTTAGGGACAAGCACAAGAGGAACACACCATGGCCCAAAGTCAGGTCGTCCAAGGAGGATTTAGTCCCACCGGTGTGCTCTGTTCGTTTCCTGAAATGCCTGTATGCTAATGCACGCAGCATGGGGAACAAGCAGGAGGAATTAGAGGTCTGTGTGCGGGCTAAGGGTTATGATCTAGTAGCAATAACAGAGACATGGTGGGACAGCTCACATGACTGGAATGTGGCCATGGATGGATATGTGCTTTTTAGGAAAGATAGGGCAGGGAAGCGAGGTGGTGGAGTTGCTCTTTATGTGAGAGAGCAACTAGAATGTATTGAGTTTCGTGCAGGGGCTGATGAGGGGCAAGTTGAAAGTCTGTGGGTAAGAATTAAGGGGCAAGCAGGTGCGGGTGACACAGTTGTGGGGGTCTACTACAGACCTCCTGATCAAGGTGAGGAGGTTGATGAGGCTTTCTACAGGCAACTGAAAGCAGCCTCACAACTACAGTCCCTGGTCCTCATGGGAGATTTCAACTACCCTGATATCTGCTGGAAGACTCACACAGCCAGCCTTTCACAGTCTAGGAGGTTCCTCCAGTGCATTGATGATAACTTCTTAATGCAAATGGTGGACAAGCCGACTAGAAGAGGAGCGCTGCTGGATCTTGTACTAACCAGCAAGGAGGGCCTTGTTGAAGCAGTGGTGGTCAATGGCAGCCTTGGCTGCAGTGATCATGAGATGGTGGAGTTCAGGATCCTGTGTGGAAGGAACAAAATACCCAGCAGGACCAGAACCCTGGACTTCCACAGGGCAAACTTTGGTCTCCTCAATCATCTATTAAGGGAAATCCCATGGGACAGGGTGCTAGAAGATAAAGGAGCTCAAGATAGCTGGTCAACATTCAAGGACCACTTCTTGCAAGCACAGGATC
This sequence comes from Chaetura pelagica, assembly GCF_000747805.2. NCBI lineage: Eukaryota > Metazoa > Chordata > Aves > Apodiformes > Apodidae > Chaetura > Chaetura pelagica. The sequence continues at coordinate 80,723 of NW_009952367.1, read as the reverse complement.
AGAGCGTCCCAATGGTTAGGAAATCTAGTAAGGGTGCTAGGAGACCTGCATGGTTAAAGAAGGAACTACTGGGCAAACTTAAGTGGAAAAGGAAAATCTACAGATCATGGAAGGAGGGGCTGGTCACGTGGGAGGAATATAGGACTGTTGTCAGAGGATGTAGGGAGGCAATTAGGAAAGCTAAGGCCTCCTTGGAACTTAACCTTGCAAGTCAGGTTAAGGATAATAGAAAGGGCTTTTTCAAATACATAGCTAGCAAAACTAGCAATAGAGGCAATATTGGCCCATTGAGGAATGAGGTGGGAGCCCTGGTGACAGAGGATATAAAGAAGGCAGAGGTGCTGAATGCCTTCTTTGCCTCTGTCTTCACTCCTGCAGGGTCTCCCTATGAGCCCCAGATTCATATAGCCCCAGAAGAAGTCAAGATAGAGGAAGAGTTTGACATGGTAGATGAGGATTGGGTTAGGGATCAGTTGAGTAATCTGGACATCCATAAATCAATGGGTCCAGATGGAATGCACCCAAGGGTGCTGAGGGAGCTGGCGGAGGTCATTGCTAGGCCACTCTCCATCATCTTCAGTAAGTCATGGGCAACAGGTGAGGTGCCTGAGGACTGGAGGATAGCAAATGTCACTCCAGTCTACAAGAAGGGCAAGAAGGAGGACCCGGGTAACTATAGACCGGTCAGCCTCACCTCCATCCCTGGAAAGGTGATGGAACAACTTGTTCTTGGCACTATCTCCAGGCACATCAAGGACATGGGGGTCATCAAGAGCAGTCAACATGGTTTTATCAAGGGTAAATCATGTTTGACTAACCTCATAGCCTTCTATGAGGAAATTACTAGGTGGATAGATGATGGTAGAGCGGTAGATGTGGTTTATCTTGATTTCAGTAAAGCATTTGACACCGTCTCCCACAGCATCCTTGTAGAAAAGTTGATCAGGTATGGGTTTGGTGATCAGGAAGTGAGGTGGATTAGGAACTGGTTGAAAGGAAGGAGTCAGAGAGTTGTAGTCAATGGGGCAGAATCTGGTTGGAGGTGTGTGACTAGTGGAGTCCCACAGGGGTCGGTACTGGGACCGGTGTTGTTCAACATCTTCATCAACGACCTGGATGAGGGTATAGAATGTACCCTCAGCAAGTTTGCTGATGACACTAAGCTGGGAGGAGTGGCTGACACACCAGAAGGCTGTGCTGCCATTCAGAGAGACTTAGATAGGTTGGAGAGTTGGGCGGGGAGAAACATGATGAAATTCAACAAGGGGAAGTGCAGAGTTTTACATTTGGGGAAGAACAACACCATGTCCCAGTACAGGTTGGGGGCTGAACTGCTGGAGAGTAGTGTAGGTGAAAGAGACCTGGGGGTCCTGGTAGACAGGAGGATGACCATGAGCCAGCAATGTGCCCTTGTGGCCAAGAAGGCCAATGGCATCCTGGGGTGCATTAGAAAGGGTGTGGTTAGTAGGTCAAGAGAGGTTCTCCTCCCCCTCTATTCTGCATTGGTGAGGCCACATCTGGAGTATTGTGTCCAGTTCTGGGCCCCTCAGTTCAAAAAGGACAGGGAACTGCTCGAAAGAGTCCAGCGCAGAGCTACGAAGATGATTAGGGGAGTGGAACATCTCCCTTATGAGGAAAGGCTGAGGGAGCTGGGTCTCTTTAGCTTGGAGAAAAGGAGACTGAGGGGTGACCTCATCAATGTTTACAAATATGTAAGGGGTGAGTGTCAGGGGGACGGAGTTAGGCTTTTCTCAGTGATGACCAGTGATAGGACAAGGGGTAATGGGTGTAAATTGGAGCATAGGAAGTTCAAGGTGAATATCCGAAAAAATTTTTTTACTGTAAGAGTGACAGAGCACTGGAACAGACTGCCCAGGGAGGTTGTGGAGTCTCCCTCACTGGAGACATTCAAAACCCACCTGGATGAGTTCCTGTGTGATGTACTCTAGGTCCGGCCATGGACGGAAGAGAAGGGAAGAAGAAGAAGGAAGGAAGTTGTCTTCTGTGATCTCTGACCTTCCTTTGAGCTTACGTAGATATATGGAATGGAATATCTTTGGCCAATTTTGCTGTCTGTCTAACTCAGCCTCCTACGGGGGGGTCACAGATCTCCCCATAGTGTCTGAGCTGGCAGAGTGCAGGTGCAGCCTTGAAGCCTCAGTAGTTAGAAAAACATTCCACTGTCTTATCAGCCTAGCAGAATACACTGTTGCTAGTTACAAGAAAGCTTACTGAAGGAAAAAAAAAAATCAGTAAAAAGAAAAATTGGCTTCATCCTGGCTCAAACCAGGACAAGAGTGGCCTGCTCCTCCATCTGCTTGAGAAGAATCTTCTCCATCATGCTCTTCCTGGTCTTGTGGAAACAGTGGAGATCTCGAATGGGGATATGGTCTGGAACCTTTCATCTTTGCTTTGCTCTTGGTAACAGGATTAACTTTAACTTTTGCTCGTTTGGATTGAGTGGTCTATGCAGCAGCAGCAGTGGTGGCAGCAGCCTTGCCTGTTGGGGAGTGGCAGCGAGTGGAACAACATCTTGCTCTACGCATCCACAATACATTAAACATTTGGCAGAAGCATCCCTACTGAAAAAATGCTATTCAGATCAAGAGCTGGGAGATTCAGCCTGAGAGAAAATGGAGAGGCGCAACTGAACCTGCTACTGCCATTACCAACATAGACCTTTCTGTTCGCATGAGGATTTGTACTATACAGATACAGTGTCACCATACAGATCAGTATCAAAACCCCTGTAATCACTAGACAGGTTATTACATGGTTAATTATGGCTATATTCCCATCGATAAACCATAAAACAATAACAAGAGCAGCTACACAGAGCAGTATTATCCCAGCTGTATACCACATGTATGACTGCATGTTGGGAAAAAGGTCCAGCAGAAACATGGCAGAAAGTGTCTGTTCAGTTTTAGCCCATCAGTATGTTCAGCAGAACCATTGCCCAAAGCTGTCTGAGGGATTCCTCCCATCAGAGATGGAATTTTAAACATTAACCAATTAGTGAGAAGTTATAGCCTGGGCTTAAAATCGAGCCCTATGTTGGGCGCCAATAAATTATTGTCATGGTTTGACTCAGGATCGGCAACTGAACCAGAGACAATAATGCTCTTGACCCCCTCCCCCCTCTCCCAGGTAGGGAAGGAGAGAGAAAATGAAGGAGAGAGCGACTCCCTGAATTGAAAACTAAACTAGACTGCTTTAATTAAATATTAATGATAAAAGAAAATATGTACAATTATAAACAAGTATGTGCAGGAATGTGCAAAACCCTATTGCCTCCCCCCACCCCCAGCAACTCCCCAGAGATAGTGGCAGAGCAGACAGGAGCTGAGGGTAAAATTATGAGGGTCAGGGATGCACAAGCCTAAGGATCAATGGTGACGGATAGACGGAGTCCTTCCCAGATGCTGACCATGGACAGAAGAAAAGGGAAGAAGAAGCAGAAAGGAAGTTGACTTCCGTGATCTCTGACCAAGCTTACGTAGAAATATGGAATGGAATGCTTTGGTCAATTTTGCTGTTCATCTAGTCCACTCCTTCCTATTGGAGGGCTGCAGATATGACTCTTATGCTCCCATAGCATCTGCGGCAGCAAAGCGAAGCAACCTTGGAGTCCAGGCAGCAACATAAACATTCCAGTGTTATCAGTCCACTAGCTGGAAAACTTGCTGCTAGTTAAAAGAGAGCTTACTGAAGGAAAAAAAAAAAATAAGTAAAAGGAAAATTGGCTTAATCCTGGCTCAAACCAGGACACAGTCCCTTAATCATACTTGTAGCCCGCTGTTGGACTCTCTGAAGTAAATCCCTGTCTCTCTTGAACTGGGGAGCCCAGAACTGGACACAATATTCCAGGTGACATCTCACCAGGGCAGAGTAGAGGGGGAGGATAACATCCCTTGACTTGCTGGACACACTCTTCTTAATGCACCCCAGGATACCATTGGCCACATTGCTGTCCCATGGATAACTTGTCCATTAGGACTCCAAGGTCCTTCTCCATGAAGCTGCTCTCTAGCAGGTCAGCTCCTAATCTGTACTGGTGCATGTTGTTATTCCTCCCCAGATGCAGGACTCTACACTTCTTGTTGAACCTCATTAGGTTCCTCTTTGCTCAGCTCTCCAGTCTGTCCAAATCTTGCTGAATGGCCACAAAGCCTTCTAGTGAATCAGCCAATCCTCCCAGTTTTGTATCATCAGCAGACTTGCTGAGGATACACTCTGTCCCCTCATCCAGGTCATTTATGAAAATGTTGAATAAGATTGGGCCTAGCAGATTACTCAAACATGATTTCCCCTCAGTAAATCCATGTTGGCTACTTCTGATAACCTTCTTCTCTTCCATGTGCTTAGAGATGACCTCCAGAATGAGCTGCTCCATCACCTTTCCAGGGATGGAGGTGAGGCTGACTAGTCTGTAGTTTCCTAGATCTTCCTTCTTTCCCTTTCTGAAGACTGGAGTGACATTGGTTTTCCTCCAGTCCTCAAGCACCTTTCCTGTTTTCCATGATCTTTCAAAAATGATTGAGAGTGGTAGGGCAACAACATCAACCAGCTCTCTCAACACTTGTGGGTGCATCCCATTGGGGCCCATGGATTTATATATATTCACTTTACCTAATTGATCTCTAACCCAATCCTCATTGACCAGTAGAGAGTCTTCCTTCCTCCAGACTTTCTCTCTTACTTCCAGGGTCTGGGATTCACAAGGGCTGGTCTTAGAAGTAAAGACTGAAGCAAAGAAGGCATTCAGCAACTCTACCTTCTCTGCATCCTCTGTTACCAGGGCTCCCACGTCATTCAGCAGTGGACCCACATTTTCCCTATTCTCCCTTTTACCACTGATGTATATGAAGCAGCCCTTCTTGTTCTCTTTTACTTCCTTTGCCAGGTTCAGTTCTAAGAGGGCTTTGGCCTTCCTTGTTGCCTTCCTACATACCTTGACAACGTTCCTGTAGTTCTCCCAAGTGACAAGTACCTTCTTCCACATACTGTAAATTTCATCCTCCTCTACCCAATTTTTTGGCTGCACCAGACCAGAGCGTTTCCTTTTAACATCTCTAACCCGAGCCCCAGGGAAGCAGCAGACTCCCCTGTGGGATGGGTCCAGTTGACAAATGGGCCCTTCTGTTCCCCACAGAAGAGAGTCACCCATTACAATTACCCTCCCTTTCTTCTTAGTTGAATAAGTCTTAAGGCATGGGGGTGAGCGACAAGCCCTGGGTGACTCACTGGATTAATCTTCCTCTCCATCTTCGTTTTCCTGGCCCTGAAGTTCCAAAGCCCCATGCCTATTTTTCAAGGGCAACTGAGAGGGTGAGAGGGACCGTGAGGGTTTTCGCTTTCCTCTCCGAGGAGGGACCTCTCTCCATTCCCCTCTGTCCCATAGGTTCCCTCCTTCTGCCTGGTGACAGGAGGGGATCCATCACTCTTATTACTGTATTTGGAGATGTTATAAGTGTTTGTGGGAAAAATATAAAGAACAAAATTAACCAAGATAGGTTAGCAATACTGTCTAGAAATCAAAATATAATATTTAACGTGGAAAAATATACAAGGTAATGGAAGAAAAAAACCTGAAACACATATATTCAAATGGAAATAGATGCTAAGTAATAGCAAGAGACCTGAGGGTGAAAGTGGGCAAAAAATTGGATAAAAGGTTAAAATATGATTTGTTCAAAAAATAGCAACAATGTTTTTTATGCAGGATATATAAAAGCAACTTATTGGGAATTGTTAATCTCCATAGGGCAATATTAGATAGTACTGAGAATACAGCATGTAGTTCAAAAAGATGTAGTGAGTCAAATTGATGAGCTTCAAAGATGTATTGGGTGTACATGGCAAGGTTTTGACAGCAAGGTTGCTGCAGGAGTGACCTCTGTGAGAAGTCAGGGGCCGCCCTGTGCCAGACACAGCCAGGTCCAGCTGACTTGGCAACAGACCCACTGCAGGACAAAGCTGAGTCAGTCAGTGAAGTTTGTGGTGCCTCTGTGAAAATATATTTTAGAAAGGGCAAAATATGACAGATAGAGAGAAGAAGAGGGAACAAAATTAGCGAGAAACAGCAGAGGGAACAGCAAGGTCAGAGAAGGAGGAAAAAGACATGATCCATGATGCTGGAGCAGATATTCCTTGCAGCCCATTGTGGACTCATGCTGGAGCAGATGGATATTTCCTGAAGGAATGCAACCAATGGAGAGCCCACGCTCGAGCAGGGAAAAGCATGAAGAAGGAGCAGCAGAGAAACCTCTATGTACTCCGCCCCCAATCCTCCCTGCATCACTGAGGAGGGAGGGTACAGGAGTCCAGAGTGAAGTTGATCATGAGGAGGGGGAGTAAAAAGTGTTATTTTAATGTTTGTCTTTGCTTTTCACTAGCAAAAACTAATTTAATTGACAATAAATTAAATTAATTTTTCCCAAGTTGAGTCTGTTCTTCCTGCAACAGTAATTGGAAAGCAATGAAAGAAATTACTTTTCTGCTCCTGTAGCATCTGAGGCTGCAGATTGAACAAGTAGAGCAAAGTGACCATCTCAGCAGTAACATAAACACTCCAGTGTTATCAGTTCACTAGCTGGAATACTTGCTGCTAGTTAAAAGGGAGCTCACTGAAGAAAGAAAAAAAAAAATCAGTAAAAAGAAAATTTGCTTCATTCTGGCTCAAACCAGGACAGTATATAACATCAAGAATAGCATTTTAAATTTGCACTGAGAAATAGTGAGGAGCTGGCAAGATTTTGTTGTCTATAGATTTAGCAGTGTGAGTCAGAGATACATTGCAAAATGAGCTATGTGTATTTTAAACCCAGCATTCAATACTAAATGTGAAAAGTCTCAGTGAACTGCCTGGTGGTTATTAACAGTACTAGACTGATTTCAGGGAGACAATTTAACTGTACTTTATAGAACCATAGAATGGTTTGGGTTCGAAGGGATCTTTAAAGGTCATCTAGTCCAAGCCCCTTGCCATAGACAGGGACATCTTTAACTAGAACAGGTTGCTCAAAGCCCCATCCAACTTGACCATGAATGCTTCCAGGGATGGGGCTTCTACCACCTCTCTGGGCAACCTGTTCCAGTGTTTCACCACCCTCATCCTTTTTTTAAAAATCTAAATCTACCCTCTTTTAGTTTAAAACCATTAGCCCTTGTCCTATCGCTATAGGCCCTATTAAAAAGACTGTCCCCATCTTTCTTATAAGTCCCCTTTAAATATTGAAAGGCCACAATAAGGTCCCCTCAGAGCCTTCTCCAGGTTGAACAACCCCAACTCTCTCAACTTGTCAAGGAACTTTACTTTTAATCTTGTGCAAATTCTAATTCTAGACTGGGTCCTAATAATCATGTAGATATCATAAGTATCATAAGTTTGCAGTGTATACACAATAGCTTTTCCTTTTCACAATAGACCTTTCTATAGTTGCTAATGAAATACAGGATACTGATTGCTGAAAACCTGCAAGGGAATATTTACTGTAAGCCCCATTTGATGCATTAGCATTTAGCTATTTTAGCCAAATTTAGTGAGAAAATTACTCATGTATATGATTTAATATGCATCAGCAGTAACTCATAACATCCTTATGAGAGGAAAGAAATTCATTAGAAAACTATGCTAGTGTTGCTACATGGTTAAAACATTCTTAAAACATTTTTCAGTGTTTTGCTAACACTACTTTTCTCATCATGGTGCCACCATTTCATGACAAAGAGCACAGAGGAGAAAGCATTCAACTTAAAATGTCTGCTGGCACACATCGCTGCATTTTTATGTTGCTAAACAATGGATGAGCATAGACTTGAATACCAATTATTTAATCAGCCCTTTAACCATTTATACAAAAAAACCCCTCATTCATTTATATGCACCATGCTTAGCTATTATTCCTATAAAAAGCTACCAATATTTTGTCTAATGTATGTAGCATTCTAGTATGCCATCATGAGAAAATCAAAACATATGTTATTATTTTTATAACCTTGATGCTCGAAAATTTAATTAAAACATGTAAAGTATATTTGTTTTGGAAGTTTATTTTAATTATGTAGTTTAACCTTAAGTCTGCCATAAAAGTCTAGATACAACTAATAATTAAGAGCTTCAAAGGGCAACAGAAACCCTCTAACAGTCTTCAGTTTAATTAAAGCTATAATTACAAACCTCTTGAATATAGTTACATTCAATGACAAATGGTGACTTGCAAATGCTGCATTTGAAAGATACTGCTCTTATTGTAAACACTGTTGACAGATGATGCTGAAACAAAAATTCTCCCAGTGAAATAGTCTTTTTTGAACATAAATGCATACATCTGTGAAGCGTTTTGCTTAGTTTTGTCCATGTCTCTCAGTATCTGCACAACAAATCATCTCCCTTTAAATACTGAAAGGCTGCAATAAGGTCTCCCAGGAACCTTTTCTTCTCCAGGCTGAACAACCCCAACTCTCTCAGCCTTTCCTCATAGGAGAGGTGTTACATCCTTCTGACCATTTTTGTGACCCTCCTCTGGACCTGCTCCAACAGGTCCACATCTTTCTATACCCAGAACTCCAGAGCTGGATGCAGTAGTCCAGGTCAGGTCTCACCAGAGTGGAGTAGGGGAGCAGAATTAGCTTCCTTTGACCTGCTGATTACCCTTATTTTTATGCAGCCCAGGATACAGTTGGCTTTCTGAACTGCAAGCTCACACTGTTGGCTCATGTCCATTTTTTCATCCAACAGTATCCCCAAGTCCTTCACTGCAGGGCTGCTCTCAACCCCTTCATCCTCCAGCCTGTATTGGGGTTGCCCTGACCCAGGTGCAGGACCTTGCACTTGGTCTTGTTGAACCTCATGAGATTTTCATGGGCTGACTTCTTGAGCTTGGTGCCTCTGAATGGCATCCTGTCCCTTAGGCATGTCGACCATATCACTCAGCTTGGTGTCATCTGTAAACTTACTGAGGGTGCACTCAATCCCATTGTCTATGTCACTGATTAATGGTCCCAACATGGACCCCTGAGAGACACCACTTGTCACTGATCTCCAATTGGACTTTGAACCATTAACTACTACATTTTGGATGCAACCATCCAGCCAATTACTTATCCATGGAATAGTCAATCCATCAAATCAATATTTCTCCAATTTAGTTCTCCCAAGTGACAAGTCCCTTCTTCCACATACTGTAAATTTCTTTCTTCCATGAGACTTTTCAGGAGTTCCTTACTCATCCATGCAGATCTCCTTCCTCCTCTACCCAATTTTTTACTCAAAGAAATGCACCTATCCTGAGCTTGGAGGAAGTGATGTTTGAATATTAACCAGCTCTTTTGGGCCCCTCTACTTTCTAGAGTCTTAGCCCATGGGATTCCTGCAAGTAGATCTTTGAAGAGTACAAAGTTAGCCCTATGGAAGTCCAGGGTTGTAATCCTACTTCTTGCCCTGCTTCTTCCTTGTAAAATACTAAACTCCACCATGTCATGGTCACTGTCACCAAGACTATTTCCAAACTTCACGTCCCCAACCAGACCTTCTTTATTTGTTAATACAAGGTCCAGCAGTGCACCTCTCCTCGCTGGTTCCTCCACTTCCTGCATCAGGAAGTTATCATCGATGCACTGCAAGAGCCTTCTGGACTGAGTATGCCTATCTGTGTGGGCTTTCCAACAAATATCAGGGTGATTGAAGTCACTCACGAGTGTTAAGGCATATGATCTAGAGGCTACTTCCAGTTGACTTTAGAAGGCCTCATCAACATCTTCTTCTGGGTTTGGTGGTCTATAGTAGACACCCATAACAGTTTCACCTCCAATTGCATGACCCTTAATTCTTACCCACAAGCTTTCAACCTGTCCTACCTCCCCCCCGGACAGAACTCAATTCATTCCAGTTGCTCTCGCACATAAAGAGCAACTCCACTGCATCGCCTTGTTGGTCTATCTTTCCTAAAGAGTACATAGCCATCCATGACAACATTCTACCCATGGGAGCTGTCCCACCATGTCTCAGTAATTGCAATGATGTCACAGCCCTGCAACCTAATGTAGATCTCCAACTCCTCCTGCTTATTCCCCATACTGCGTGCATTAGTGTATAAGCATTTCAGAGAGGGAGTTGAGCACACTGTTTTCACTCTTGAGGGGTGGTAGGTCTTCTGATTCTCAAAACTGCTAGCACACTGCCTCACAAATGGTGGGCTACTACACCCAGGGGCCTCACTAGCATGTCAAGTTACATCCCCCTCCCCCTTCAAATCTAGTTTAAAGCCCTGTCAATCAACCATGCAATCTCTTGTGCAAAGACCCTCTTCCTCCTTTGAGAAAGATGTTTTCCATAAGGTGTGAGCAAGCTTGGTGCTCTATAGGCCATCCCATTGTCAAAAAAGCCAAAATTATTGTGGTGACACCATCTACAAAGCTATGTATTAATAGATTGTATTCATTCATGTGTCATTGCCTGCAACTGGAAGAGATGAAAAGAGAACCTGTCCTGCAGAATCCCTCACCACCCATCCCAGTGCTCTAAAGTCTCTTTTGATTGTTCTTAGACTACAAGTCTCAGCTTGCTCTCCACCTACATGGAAGATCAATAGTGGGTAATAGTCGGAGGACTATACCAAACTAGCATGTTTCCTAGTGACATCATTTACCTGGGCTCCGGGTAAAGAAGCAGACTTCTTTGTTAGGAGGGTCTACCCAGCATATCAGACCTTCTGTTCCCCTCAGAAGGGAGTCACCTACAATTATAACCCTTCTTTTCTTCTTTGCAGATGTCTTTGCAATGCAGGTGGTAGGTCTTTCCGACTGTGGACTGTTGTCGTGGGGGCGATCGGCGAGGGAAGAATGCAGACAGTCAATATGATTGATAAAGCAAAACTTCACTTTATTAGAGATGACAGGCACTTATATACTCTCTTCTCGTGTCTATGTGTCCAGAACTACACTTATGATTGGTCAATTTTTTTAATGTGGCGTGCGCCTTAGAAGCTGCTGCTCCGGGCACAAAGAAAGAGGTCGCGATTGCTTCTTCTAGAGACCAAAACCAGACATTGGCGTCACATTCCGGTGTAAAGGCATGTGTTGAGCGCTTTTGGCGATGATGCTGTCGAGTGGCCTGCAATATCATTGATGTATTTGGGGTTAACAGAGTGAGTCGTCCTAAGGTGCAGGGACCACCACGTAAATGAGATGGAATTCCAGGCCACGCGCGATCACCACAAATGAGAAAAACTCCTTGGGGCAACCTTAAAGGAGAATTGGTTGAAAGTGACAACTTTGTTGCTGTATAATTACACCAAGAGGATGCGTTCCTGTAGATGCTAAGAGAAGAATTTACGTTAACAGTATAATTGTTTGTTAAAAGCCTTACACTGCTATAATTAAAAGTTATGCAAGCATCAGCCTTTATTGATCCAAGCAATTCAAGCTCCTGGGGTTCTAAATTGGCAAGCGGTAAATGGGGCACCCAATGGTCCCAGTTATCTACATTGTTCCGGGGTTCCGTTAAGTTGCATGTGGGTATACCATTCGGACAGGGCCAATTATCTACGGGAATCCCTACAAGACATGTAGAAAAAGGATTGCCTGGCGAGGACAATGATAAACAAATAGCATCTTGTCCCGTTAGGTTGGCCAATGTCACCCAAATATTTGTTTTTGGTTGAGCTGGTGCCCAGGCTACAACGGCCACTAGCAACATGCTAAGGATCAGTGTTTCAACTCCCCCTTCCATGTTCCTTAATTGTAATGCGTGTTGGAGGCACAGGACAAGAGCCTAGATAAACAAGTAGTCTCTTAACACCTTTCACTGTTCAGGTGTCTGAGGGGCTGTATCTTCAGTCATGGGCATTTCAGTGGTGTTAACATTTGCAGGTCGGATCCACTTGCTAGGAACCCATAGTGGTCCTGTGGGAGTAAGTACACATACATAACCTCTACCACTATATTGTATTTCTGCAGGGCCCTCCCATAATCCTGTTTTTGGATTGCGATACATAACCAATACAGGTGTCGTAGGAGGGGCAGCTTTAGCTCCCCTTCCATGTATAACTGCTGGGGGGGTCATCATGATTGCCCCTGATACAGAGAAAGTTTAATACAAAAAGAGCTTTAGTCAGTTACATCTGAGCATCTGGTTCATCTGTAAACCTATTCAAATACATTTTTAGAGTCTGATTTGCTCTTTCCACAATAACTTGCCCTGTTGGTGAGTGGGCTATCCCAGTCACATGTTGGATACCCCATCTCTGAAAAATCTTTTCTACTCTGTTACTACTATAAGCAGGGCCATTATCGGTCTTGACCTGACGAGGCACCCCCATTACTGCAAAACAGCTGGTAAGGTGCCGAGTAACATGCAAAGCTCATTCACCGCCCTGTGCGGTAGCCCATATAAAACCACTGGAAGTGTCAATTGTCACGTGGACGTATTTCAGTCTGCCAAACGAAGCGATATGTGTAACGTCCATCTGCCAAATGTCGTTGGGACCGTCTCCTCTTGGATTTGCTCCCAAACCCAGGCCAGGTTCCTGTTGACTGCAAGTAGGGCAGGACCGCACTATTCCCCGAGCGTTTTCCAGCATTATGCGAAAATGTCTATGCAGTCCTTTGGCATTTTGATGGAAGGTATCGTGGGCTAGGCAGGGGCAGGATACAGGGGCATACTTTCTGATGGGTGCTCCCATTTCTGTTTCAAAGAGGGCAGAGCCTGGCTCCACCAGTCCATCTCCCTTTCAGCTTCCCTGATGATCGTTAGCCTTTCAATTTCTTCTTGCAACTCTGCTACTCGGCAAAGGAGATCATCCACCTGCTCACAGCACACAGCAATTGTCATAACTGCCACTTGTTGACAGCGAAAGACTCTGACACTCCCTGCAGCCTGTGGCTGAACACAAGTGTGTTCAGGTATATGCAAAAGCCTCTCGCCTCCCCCCACCCCCAGCAACTCCCCCAGCACTCTCCTTAGCTGCAAACAGTCCCGAAGAATTCCGGACTGCTGCTGAAGAGCCGAGAGTGATGAGGGTCAAGAGAGTTTGAGCCTAAGGGTCGACAGTGACGGATGGACGGAGTCCTCCCTAGATGCCAGCCATAGACAGAAGAGAAGGGAAGAAGAAAAAGTAAGGAAGTTGTCTTCTGTGATCTCTGACCTTCCTCTGAGCTTATGTAGATATATGGAATGGAATATCTCTGGCCAATTTTGCTGTCTGTCTAACTCAGCCTCCTACGGGGCGGGGGGGGTCATAGATCTCCCCGTAGTGTCTGAGCCGGCAGAGTGAAGATGTGACCTTGAAAACCCAGCAGTTAGAAAAACATTCCTCTCTTATCAGCTTTAGTTGGAAGGCTCTGTGACTAGTTAAAAGAAAGCTTATTGAAGGAAAAAAAAAAATCAGTATAAGGAAAATTGGCTTCATCCTGGCTCAAACCAGGACAGAGTGATAGAATATAATTAGAGATAAAGTAATTTTACATGGTTCCATGCATAAAAGTAGCACGTAAGTTTCAGGAAGCTGAGTTAGTTTAGTTGGAATACCACCTAGCTCCCTTTTCTTCACAAAACTGAATATTAAAGCGAATACTTCAACTCTATATGTGGATCGGCTTCTTGCGCACCAGGTAATGGATCCCACTTTCAGGACAACAACACTGCTGCCACACTATCAGTACTACTTATCCTGTTTTTATGAAGCATCAGATTCTTTCTTTCTGAAAAATCTCACAGTGATCCAGATTGTGCAATTGACTTTTGAGCAGAACCTCCTGTTCAAGTGAGTGGTGAACTCTTGTTAAAAATCAGTGGCATAATTTGACCCAAGATGAGTGAATAGGTCTTTGAGAAAAGCAAGAAATGAATGGCAGCTTAATGCAAAAAGTGGATGTTTGCATGGGCCCCTAAAAGTTGAGCAGTAAAGCATATCCATAGTCCTCATTTTTTACTAAATAGTTTCCAGTTCCTTAAAAAAGAAAATCAGGTCTTATGTGGATTGAGAAACAAAAACCAAGCTAATGTCAATTATCTATAAGGAGATTTTGCCACATTTCACTCCTTAAATGTTTTGCTTAGTAAAAAAATGTAATTTTCAATATTTTTTAATTTATCATTTACATTTTAATAGTTCATAAAACATATTTCTAATTTCAAAAAACTCTTCACAATTGACACACTGATAATATCACATTTACTGGCATTTTTATTTGCCTTATGTTGCAATATCTTTCTGCTAACTACCATAAAAATACTGCCTTATTTGAAAGACTGTTTTGATTTTGGTTTAAAATGTATAAATAAGATTGTCAAATGTTGCTTTTGATATACTGCAGTTTCATTTTTTTAAGATTACTTTTTATATTTTAACAACTGCTGGTATTTGTGAAAGTTACACAATTCACAATAAAGTAACAGCAAAATTATTAACTTTTTTTAGAAGTTGTTAGATTCAAACCAACAAAAGAACCCTCAGAATGCCTAAACCAGTGCTTTTAAAAGATTAATTTGGAAATTCAGCTTTGATATAATATGCATTCAGATGCAGCACACTTTAAAAATATTTTTTAAACGTAATTTTTAACAGAAGTATCTATAATTTTAAGTTACCTCTCTGCTTGATGCTGAAATAAATTTCACAAAGACTGTGCAGTCTAACTGGAAAATAATTCCCATCCTTAATTTAGGTTAGTACATTTCAGTCTTAGGTGAACATGTTTCTGATAATATTTTTCACTTTACTAAACTAATAGATGAATAGAATAAAATGAAATTGAATAGTTCCGTTGGAAGGAGCCTACAATGATCATCTAGTCCAACTGCCTGAACACTTCAGGGCTGACCAAAAGCTAAAGCACCGAGGCGAAGGACACCAGAGTGAGGGATCGTGCCGGTGGATCCCTTCTGCAGCGGCTAAACCGCAAGGAAAACCTCGGCAAAACCGAGGAAGTGAAGGCGAGAGAGAGAAGCGGAGAGAGAGAGAAAGGGAGAGAGCCAGTCCCAGCCCCTGTCCCTGGGCGGAGAGTGAGAGCTTCTGGGGAGCGGCAGTTCTGACTCACCGTGGGCGGAGGCAAAGGGACGGCGGCCTGCCCCCACTCAGGTAGAAGAGCAGCCCCTTGGGCGCGCTGGCGACCAGGAGCAGGCAAACAGGGTGTGGTGCGGTAGAAGGGCGTGGCATGGCAGCTTCCACAGGCAAGGCGCGTGGAGCGGGGCACGGGCCCCGTCTTGGCTCAAGGTAAGAACTCGGCTAGTGATCATCCCCCCCCTCGCCCTGAAGAGGACCTAGCCGTGGTATCCACTCGGGCTAATACTGTTGCCAGGAGGACAGTGGCAACCCAGACAGGGGTCCCTCTCAAGAATGCAGCTGTCCAGGTCTCTGGCTGCACAGAATGTCTCAGCCTGTCAGTCGTATTGGAGGACAGCAGAGAGAACACCTGCGTATGCTGTGACCAGGTGAATGATTTACTCAGCCTAGTGGCTGAGCTGAAAGAGGAGGTGGAAAGATTATGGAGTATCTGGGATTGTGAAAGAGAAATTGATTGATGGAGTAATACCCTACCATCCTTGAGACAAAACCTTAAGGTGCAGGCTTCACGAGAAGTAGAGCATCCTCTGCCTTCCTGTCACCTGGCAGAGGTAGGGGACCTGAGAGAAGAGGGGAACTGGAAGAGGGTCCCCGCTCCCGGCTTCCCTCACCTTCATGTGTGCCCTTACAGAACAGGTATACGGCCCTGGATCAGGAAAATCAGGTAACTGAGGGTGCTGACAAAGGTCCGTCCAAGGAGTTGCCGAGGCAGTCCACCCCCTGCATTAGGACTGCCTCTGCTAAGAACAAAAGGAAGGTAATTGTTGTAGAAGATTCTCTCTTGAGGGGAACAGAGGGCCCTATATGCCAGCCAGACCCAACCCTCAGGGAGCTCTGCTGCCTCCCTGGGGCCCGGGTTAGGGATGTTACTGAGGAACTCCCAGGCCTGGTGCAGCCCTCTGATTACTACCCACTAGTGGTCATGCAGGTGGGCACTGATGAGGTTGCCAAGGCAAGAACCAGGGCGATGAAGAGGGATTTCAGAGAACTAGGCCAAATGCTTGCAGGATCAGGAGCACAGGTGATCTTTTTTCAGTTCCTTCAGTGGCAGGAAAAGCTGAAAGGACTAGGAAAACACAACTGATTAATGAATGCTTAGAGGCTGGTGCCATAGGATGAACTTGGGGTTTTTCAATCCTGGAGATGTTTACAGGGCACCAGGTATGTTAGCAAACAATGGCATAGAGCTATCAACAAGGGGGAAAAGGATTCTTGGCCAGGAGTTAGTGGGGCTCATTGAGAGAGCTTTAAACTAGACTTAAAGGGGGTAGGGGACAAAACTCCTGGATGGCTTGATTTCCAGGACACTGGGCCTGCTGGCATTGGATGGGAAGACCCTGTCCCTCAGGTGAAAAAGGGTACTAGGGCAAGAGTTAGCAGGGCTCATTCATAGAGCTTTAAGCTAGATTTTGAAGTGGGAGGGGGTTGTAGCAAGGTTTGAACTAGTGGGGTATTGTTCTAGTATTAACGAAGACCAGAAGGCCTCCTGCCTCCCAAGGGTGCCACCAGCGTGCTCAGCTCGCTCCCTGAAATGCCTGCACACCAGTGCACGCAGCATGGGGAATAAACAGGAGGAGTTAGAAGTCTGTGTGCGGTCTAAGGGTTATGATCTGGTAGCGATTACAGAGACATGGTGGGGCAGCTCACATGACTGGAATGTGGTCATAGACGGCTATGTCCTTTTCAGGAAAGACAAGTCAGCAAAGCAAGGCGGTGGAGTTGCTCTTTATGTGAGAGAGCAACTAGAATGTATTGAGTTCTGTCCAGGGGCAGAGGAGGAGCAAGTGGAAAGTCTGTGGGTATGAATTAAGGGGCAGGCTGGTATCGGTGATACAGTTGTGGGGGTCTATTACAGACCTCCTGATCAGGACGAAGGAGTTGATGAGGCTTTCTACAGGCAGCTGAAAGCAGCCTCACAACTACAGGCCTTGGTCCTCATGGGGGATTTTAACTACCCCAA
>NW_009952367.1:52002-63489 GCF_000747805.2 Chaetura pelagica | reverse complement strand
GCAAGACCACAACCCTGTACTTCCGCAGGGCCGACTTTGGCCTCTTCAATCAATTGTTAAGGGAAGTCTCATGGGAAAGGGTGCTAGGTGGTAAAGGAGCTCAAGACGGTCAACATTCAAGGACCACTTCTCCCAAGCTCATGACCAGAGCATCCTAATGGGTAGGAAATCAAGAAAGGGAGCCAGGAGACCCACATGGATAAACAAGGAACTGCTGGGCAAACTCAAGTGGAAAAAGAGAACCTATGGATCATGGAAGGAGGGGCTGGCCACTTGGTGAGGTGCCTGAGGACTGGAGGATAGCAAATGTCACTCCAGTCTACAAGAAGGGCAAGAAGGAGGACCCGGGTAACTATAGACCGGTCAGCCTCACCTCCATCCCTGGAAAGGTGATGGAACAACTTGTTCTTGTGACTATCTCCAGGCACATCAAGGACATGGGGGTCATCAAGAGCAGTCAGCATGGTTTTATCAAGGGTAAATCATGTTTGACTAACCTCATAGCCTTCTATGAGGAAATTACTAGGTGGATAGATGATGGTAGAGCGGTAGATGTGGTTTATCTTGATTTCAGTAAAGCATTTGACACCGTCTCCCACAGCATCCTTGTAGAAAAGTTGATCAGGTATGGGTTTGGTGATCAGGAAGTGAGGTGGATTAGGAACTGGTTGAAAGGAAGGAGTCAGAGAGTTGTAGTCAATGGGGCAGAATCTGGTTGGAGGTGTGTGACTAGTGGAGTCCCACAGGGGTCGGTACTGGGACCGGTGTTGTTCAACATCTTCATCAACGACCTGGATGAGGGTATAGAATGTACCCTCAGCAAGTTTGCTGATGACACTAAGCTGGGAGGAGTGGCTGACACACCAGAAGGCTGTGCTGCCATTCAGAGAGACTTAGATAGGTTGGTGAGTTGGGCGGGGAGAAACATGATGAAATTCAACAAGGGGAAGTGCAGAGTTTTACATTTGGGGAAGAACAACACCATGTCCCAGTACAGGTTGGGGGCTGACCTGCTGGAGAGTAGTGTAGGTGAAAGAGACCTGGGGGTCCTGGTAGACAGGAGGATGACCATGAGCCAGCAATGTGCCCTTGTGGCCAAGAAGGCCAATGGCATCCTGGGGTGTATTAGAAAGGGTGTGGTTAGTAGGTCAAGAGAGGTTCTCCTCCCCCTCTATTCTGCATTGGTGAGGCCACATCTGGAGTATTGTGTCCAGTTCTGGGCCCCTCAGTTCAAGAAGGACAGGGAACTGCTTGAAAGAGTCCAGCGCAGAGCTACGAAGATGATTAGGGGAGTGGAACATCTCCCTTATGAGGAAAGGCTGAGGGAGCTGGGTCTCTTTAGCTTGGAGAAAAGGAGACTGAGGGGTGACCTCATCAATGTTTACAAATATGTAAGGGGTGAGTGTCAGGGGGACGGAGTTAGGCTTTTCTCAGTGATGACCAGTGATAGGACAAGGGGTAATGGGTGCAAATTGGAGCATAGGAGGTTCAAGGTGAATATCCGAAAAAAATTTTTTACTGTGAGAGTGACAGAGCACTGGAACAGGCTGCCCAGGGAGGTTGTGGAGTCTCCTTCTCTGGAGACATTCAAAACCCACCTGGATGCATTCCTGTGCCTTCTTTACATCCTCTGTCACCAGGGCTCCCACCTCATTCCTCAGTGGGCCAGTGAACTGGTTGAAAGGAAGAAGTCAGGGAGTTGTGGTCAATGGGACAAAATCTAGTTGGAAGTCTGTGACTAGTGGAGTCCCTCAGAGGTCAGTACTGGGACTGGTACTATTCAATATTTTCATCAACGACCCGGATGAAGGAACAGAGTGTACCCTCAGCAAGTTCTCTGATGACACTAAACTGGGAGGAGTGGCTGACACACCAGAAGGCTGTGCTGCCATTCAGCGAGACCTGGACAGGCTGGAGAATTGGGCAGGGAGAAACGTGATGAAATTCAACAAGGGCAAGTGTAGAGTCTTGCATCTGGGAAAGAACAACCCCATGTACCAGTACAGGTTGGGGGCTGACCTGCTGGAGAGCAGTGTAGGAGAATGGGACCTGGGGATCCTGGTGGACGGGAGGATGACCATGAGCCAGCAATGTGTCCTTGTAGACAAGAAGGCCAATGGCATCCTGGAGTGCTGTCGTGATCTGCAGCCTCTTTTATTTCATTTTTAGAGTCATTTTAACTTATTGGGATCTGCCGAGAGGTCCACATGCAGCGCTCACCTCTCACAGAGGAGTAGTGAACTTTGGCACTGACTTTTCAGGTGAGACACTTGTCTAATACTCACTAATGCTTCTAATAAAAGCAGCTGACTCCCAATTAGAATTTACGAGCACATGGTTTATTGAGGTGAAAAAATAAAACAATTTGGGGCAGGAGGCTCAAAGAGGGTAATCAAAAGAAATAGTCTTTAAAATGTCTTTAAAATACTAAATACCAAAGACTTATATGTGTCCTAATGCTTATATATAGATACACCTTATTATTTACACACCCAGATTAACTATTATTATCTAAGAGGGGAAGAGGAAGGAGGTATATGCCCGACGCCTGTCCCGTATAGGGTCGCGGTTTGTGTGGAAGTAAGTCAAGCAGGAACACCATAGGGAGAGAAATGATACCAAAATGCAATCCCTTACTTTATTCCTGAGAGGATCTAGGTATTTATATATTAGGTGCAGATGACTTTCCCTGCAACCTGGTCTTAGAACCCACGGGTGGCGGAAAGAAGTCTCACCGCAGGTGGTAAACAGCAGGCAGGGACTGCAGGCAAGCAGGGACAGCAAGCAAGAAGGGACCGCAGGGACACAGGTGAACCGGGACTGCAGGGAGCAGGGACAGCAGGCAAGCAGGTAAACAGGGACCTCAGGCATGCAGGGATCCCCAAGGAGCAGGCCAACCCCCAAAAGGCAAGCAGCAGCAGCTTCAGTGACCATCCAAAGAGCAGCAGCAAGCAGCAAGCAAGCAGTCTATTTATGGCTCTCCTTTGTTCCCAGTTGGCCAGTCTCTTGTTTCTGGGTCTTCTCAGCCAATCAGCCAGGGACTTTTTTCCCACCCTGCTGCACTGTCCCTGGGCAGGCTCACTGTTTGCAACATTGTTGCGGTTTTCCCCACTGCTCCTGTCTGGCAGCTGGTTACCTCCCTCATGGAGTCTGAGTTGTTGTTTTATGGCAGAGGAGGCAGGCAGACAGGAGAGTCTTTAAAGTGCCTCATGGAGTAGCCATCTTTAAGTCAGTTATGACTGCTGACCTAAAGGGCATATTATGTTCATGTGAAGAAAGGTCTGGTACTTCACAGGTGCATTAGAAAGGGTGTGGTTAGTAGGTCAAGAGAGGTTCTCCTCCTCCTCTATTCTGCCTTGGTGAGGCTGCATCTGGAATATTGTGTCCAGTTCTGGGCCTCTCAGTTCAAGAAGGACAGGGAACTGCTTGAAAGAGTCCAGCACAGAGCCACAGAAATGATTAAGGGAGTGGAACATCTCCCTTATGAGGAAAGGCTGAGGCAGCTGGGTCTCTTTAGCTTGGAAAAGAGGAGACTGAAGGGCGACCTCATCAATGTTTACAAATACATTAAGGGTGAGTGTCTGGAGGACAGAGCCAAGCTTTTTACAGCGACGTCCAGTGACAGGACAAGGGGTGCAAACTGGAGCATAGGAGGTTCCATGTAAAGATCAGAAAAAAATTCTTTACTGTGAGAGTGACAGAGCACTGGAACAGGCTGCCCAGAGAGTTTGTGGAGTCTCCTTCACTGGAGACATTCAAAACCTGCCTGGACAAGTTCCTGTGTGATGTACTTGAGGTGATCCTGCTCTGTCAGAGGGGTTGGACTTGATGATCATTCGAGGTCCCTTCCAACCCCTAGTATTCTGTGATTCTGTGATTAAGGGCTTTGTCCAAATGCCTTTTAAACAGGGACATGGATGGGACATTGATCACCTCTCTAGGAAGCCTCTTCCAGTGTTTGACCACCCTCTTGGTAAAGAAATGTTTCCTAATGTCAAGTCTGAATCTCCCCTGGTGCAGCTTTGAACCATTCCCATGCATCCTGTCACTGGATCCCAGGGAGAAGACATCACCTCCCTTCCTCAAAAAGCTGTAGAGCAATGAATTTGCCCCTCACCTTCCTTCCCTCCAAACTAGACAAACACAGAGTTCTCAGCCACTCCTCATAGGCCATGCCTTCCAGCCTTTTCACCAGCTTTGTTGCCCTCCTCTGCACACATTCAAGGACCTTGAATCTCAGCACCAATACTGAATGCAATGGGATAATCAATTGGCTGGTTATACTGTGCTTCATGCACCCCAGAATGTGGTTTGCCTCTATCCTGGTTTGAGCCAGGATAGAATCAATTTTCTTCTAGTAATTTTACTTTTCAATTAAGTTTCTTCTAAGTAACCTGCACTTCCTGAAATTAAGAGCACGTTTTTCAGTCTATGTATGCCTCTAGGACTAATAATGTTTGATGTTTATGGTTACTGCTGGAGAATGGTATGCAGAATGAAGCTCTAGATCCCCTCCCCCTCCCACCCAGGTAGGGAAGGAGAGAGAGAAAAAGAGAGAGACTTGGCTGGATTGGAAACTAAACTACACAGCTTTAATTAAACACTAATGATAAAAGAAAATATATACAATTATGTCCAGATACGTGCAAAAGCCTCTCTCCCCCCACCCCCAGCAACTCCCACAGCACTCTCCTTAGCTGTGAACAGTCCTGAAAAATCCCGGAGCTGCTGGAGAAAGCGGAGAGTTATAAGAGTCAGGAGAGCTTGAGGCTAAGGGTCAATGGTGATGGATGGACGGAGTCCTCCCTGGATGCCGGCCATGGATGGAAGAGAAGGGGAGAAGAAGCAGGAAGGAAGTTGTCCTCTGTGATCTCTGACCTTCCTCTGAGCTTACGTAGATATATGGAATGGAATATCTCTGGCCAATCTTGCTGTCTGTCTAATTCAGCCTCCTATGGGGGGGTCATAGATCTCCCCATAGTGTCTGAGCTGGCAGAGTAAAGATTCGACCTTGAAAACTGAGCAATTAGAAAAACATTACACTCTTATTAGTCTTAGCTGAAATGCTCTGTTGCTAGTTACAAGAAAGCTTACTGAAGGAAAAAAAAATCAGTAAAAGGAAAATGGGCTTCATCTTGGCTCAAACCAGGATATTCCACCCCTTATTCCATACCATATATTACATATAGGCTCTATATTTTACCAGCTGTCAAATTAAGGATTCTGCCCCAGAGGCAGATTACCCTGAGGTACACATTGTACTTCACCATCTTCCATCACCATACATCAGGTATGTCAAGGTCCCTGAGCAAAAGCAACACCGGGGACAGGTTTACCTTTGCCTGAAGCAGGATAAATCCAAACACTTTTACCCAACAGGTTTCTTTCACATACCACAGGGACTTTATCCCCGTCTGCATTAGGTAGAAGGTCTGACTGAGCAGGACCAGCCCGACTGATGGATCCCCTGGTATTAACTAACCAGGTGGCCTTTGCCAAATTTTTATCCCAGTTTTTGAAAGTTCCACCACCCATTGCCTTTGGGGTAGCTTTCAACAAACCATTGTATCTTTCAATTTTCCCTGAGGCCTGTGCATAGTATGGGATATGGTAGATCCACTCAATACCATGCTCTTTAGTGCAGTCAGTGACAAGGCTGTTTTTGAAATGAGTCCCATTGTCTGACTCAATTCTCTCTGGAGTACCATGTCTCCACAAAATTTGCTTCTCAAGACCCAGGATAGTATTCCTGGCTGTGGCATGAGGCACAGGATATGTCTCCAACCATCCTGTACTTGCTTCCACCATTGTAAGCACGTAGCGCTTACCCTGGCGGCTCTGAGGCAGTGTGATGTAGTCAATTTGCCAGGCCTCC
Source organism: Chaetura pelagica (assembly GCF_000747805.2). Taxonomy (NCBI): domain Eukaryota; kingdom Metazoa; phylum Chordata; class Aves; order Apodiformes; family Apodidae; genus Chaetura; species Chaetura pelagica. Next base: position 57,614 of record NW_009952367.1, on the reverse strand, counting down.
CCAAACCTGTACTTTGACCACCTCCCCTCGTACCACAAAGGTTTCAACCATTTTGCCTGCTTAATTGCAGCGCACGTCTCGCAGTCATGGATCACCTGTGCAATAGTGTTCATGGTTAAGTCCACCCCTCGGTCATGAGCCCATTTGTATGTTGCATCTCTGCCCTGATGACCTGAAGTGTCATGTGACTATTGAGACAGAAATTCACCCTTATGTTCCCAGTCTAAGTCTATTTGAAACACTTGAGGAGTCTCATCTGCTCGTTGGTTGTGTCGATGTTCCTCAGTGGCTCGACTCAGAGGCACGTGTGCATCTACATGACGCACTTTTACCTCCAGTTTCTCTATCTGAGCTGCAATGTCTTTCCACAGGTCAGCAATCCAAACCAGTTTTACCTTTTTGCTGCCAGTTGTTCTGCTGCCACTGCTTTAGCCAACCCCACAAGGCATCCACGAGTAAGTGTAGAGGTAGAGTCTTGGCCACCCCTCTCGCTCAGCAATGTCCAAAGCCAGCTGGATGACTTTTACCTTTGCAAACTGACTTGATTCACCTTCTCCTTCGGCTGCTTATGCAACTAGTTGTGTAGGACTCCATAAGGCAGATTCATACTTCTGGTGGTTCCCTACAAGACAACAGGAGCCATCGGTGAAGAGAGCAAATTGTTTCTCAGCTCTGGTAGATACTAGCAGCACACCTATATCTGTGAGAAGCTGGTGTTGGCAGGGTGCTGACAGTGGACCCAGTCAAAGGTTTCCATACTGCAGACTCGATAATTGTCCTTTTGATTTTCTTTTTTAAAAGTTTATTTGGCGATTTGAATTTTTTCCCAAAAGATTAATTAACACACGAAAATATGTTTGCATTTATATCTGCCAGACATGATGCAGAATAGAAATGCCCGAGTAAACCTCGTCTGAAATAAAATCTCCGCACTTGTAATTGTTACATATGCAACACATTGTTAATAATTTGTACACCAGAGATGGCGTAATTCTAAGCTTCCTTACCTTTGTAAGGCAAATGGCTGTAAAATATGATTTGCCACATAACTAATTGGAGTGAAGAACAGTACATCAACAAGACTGTGTTTTCTATAGGGTTATGTAAGTTTCGTGTTTATACAGAGTGAAAAATAATAAGCAAACACTAATTATGGCGAATTTGAGAACGTGTTTAGGACCACAGAATCACAGAATCGTTCTGGTTGGAAAAGACCTTTAGGACCATCGAGTCTAACCATTAATCTAACTCTACTGAGTGCTAAACCATGTCCTTAATCACGACATCTTTTAAACACCTCCAGGGATGGTGATTCAACCACCTCCCTGGGCATTCTGTTCCAGTGTTTAATTACCCTTTCAGTGAAGAAGTTTCTTCTAATATTCAGTCTAAACCTCCCCTGGCACAACTTGAGACCATTTCCTTTCGTCCTATCACTTGTTACTAGGGAGAAGAGACCAACCACCACCTCGCTACAACTTCTTTTCAGGTAGTTGTAGATGGATGCTTTTACCTGATACATACTATTCATACTAAACAATTTAATGAGATATCATAATAATGGTGTTGAAGTAAAGTGAATAAATAGGAATTCAATTATATTTTTAAAGGTTGCACTACAAAAAGAGAAGTCTTTGATGCTTTAGGATAAACAGCCACCCCCAATACATATGGTAAAAATCCTTTATTTTGTTCAGAAGCATAAAATTATATTTGATTTTATATCGATTTTGGTGTTCTATGAAATAATTCATATAACAAATAGAAGCAGTTGAGCCAAGCTAAACAGAAAGTTACTATTATTCAAATTACCAAAATAAAATCCATCAAATATTGTTTTCCATTCTAATGAGCATGTAAATGTTTCTTTTCTAATGTTGTTATTTTCAAAACAGACATTAAAACATGTTAGAACTTATTTCCTTTTCAATCAGAACAGTCTGTATACTTTTCCTACAACATGCCGTTACCTGAAGCACATAAGTACAAACACGCAAGCTCTGGAATTTGCAATTTTCTTTTTCTTACACTGTCTACATACATTGCTATATGATTACACACACTCACTTTCTCATATGGACCGTGCATTATCTGGTGTCTACATCTTTCAGTATGTATTCACACAGGTTTAATCTTTAAAGCAGTTACTAGATACTTGATAATGTGAACATGCATATAGGTATACACAGAAATTGCTTTTGACCTTCAGAAATCAGCTAAGTCCTCTGGGCAAGTCAGTTCCAGTGGTATTAGGCATGAGTTGCTGTCGAGCTCTAATAATTCAAGCAAAGAAAAAAAGTGGATTATGGAATACTCACTAAATTAGTTCCAAAGCCATTAAAAACAGCAGAATTTATTTCAAAAGGGGCAGAATTTGGCCCAGTTGATCAGATTATAAGGGTGTGTAGCTATTGGTATAAAAAAATGTAGTTCTCAAGCCCATCTCTTGTTAACCTTACAGACTTTATATATAAAGGTGAAAGCAAGCTACTCAGTAGTGTTTTCACAGGAATTTAAGGCGGGGGGGAAAACTATTGAATTTAAAATTATTTGCTCCCAAAATTAATTAGATTGTATAGCACCAACGTCTTGGCAAGATGACTTCTTATAAAATTTATATTTCATACAACTGCAACTACTGGAAAGACAAATGGAGATACAACATTTAAAATACTTCTTAATTATTCTGGGGAGGTGTAATGCTTTAATTCTATTTCCATATTTTCTCTAATGACTTTCTCTCTTCAGAACTCTCTTTGCAAATAGTACACCTACATTTGTGAGTAGAAAGTAGACCACACTGAAAACGATCTGGCCAAGCAATGAAAGTACCAAAATCATAATCACAGTCCTCAGTCAGTACATGCCTTGCCATAGGAGCAATATGTTTATAAGACTCCCTATTGAAGCCACTGAAGAATTCACATTAAAAATAAAAAAGACACTCTTTGACCTTCTCTTCACAAGAATAAATAAATTGAAGTACATGGTAATTGTAAGATATATTGCTTTTGTGTTAGTTATTTGAATAATTTAAGAACACTTCAATTGCTCAATTCACACTTACACAAAACTTCCATTAGGTCAGAAGATGTTCTTCCAAGGGAAGGACTGAATAGTCTCAAAAAACCAAGATAAAAAGCTTGGCGTGTTCTTTGGAAGTTAAGATTTAAAAAGTTTAAAAGTGATTTAAAAATGAGAACTTCTAAACATGCCTTGACTGCACGTGTTTGGCTTTCCTAAACTGCAAATTTAGGTATTATTCTGTACGCATGCACGCAAAGAACCTCTGTCTGCCGCCCCGCTGGCCGGGCCTGCCTCACCGGCGTCCCTGGGCGGGACCTGGGCACCACGCCGGGACGCGGGGACTTTGCTAGTCCCTCCCCTACGGACGGGAGGGGCGAGTTCCTCTTGCCAGGGCCGGAATCCGAGCCGGTCTCTCCCGCCGCGGCCCTGAGAAGACGTAGGCGAGCCACGACCCTGATCACTCAAGTGCGCGCCTCCCACTTTGCAAGGTGTGACATGCTGTAGCAAGTGGTGTGTGCGGAAACGCGCACGCATCGGGACCAACTAATCTACACGAGCCCGTAGTGTTAATTACAGCCATGCTAATTTGAGCGAGAATCAGTGAGCGGGCGGGCGGGGGTGGGGAGAGGCGTGGTGCAAGTGCGGCGCTGCTGCCCTCTAGCGGAGCCGCGCAGTGCCCGGCAGCGCTGTGCCGGGAGACATCTCCTCTGCACCCGCGGAGCCTTGTAGTGCTGGCTGCGTCCTGTCAGCGTGCCGTGCAAAGAAATAAGTAACTTGCGAAGCCCCGTGCCGGGCAGCTCGAGCAGCGCAACCCCCGCAGAGAAGCGGGGGCGGCTCTCAATCATTTCTACCCGAAAAGGCCGTCCTGAACTCCGCGGTGCGGGGGCAATAATGATAACAGGGGCAGTCTTTGCCCCCGTCCTCAGCCTCCACCTTCAGGCTGGCCCAGGTCAGTGCAGCAGCGCGGCGGGGCAAGATGTACGTGTGGTCCGTAAGGGGACACGGCCACTTCACCCTTTGCAGAAGGGAGCCGAGGCCCCCTCGCGAGGCCGAAAAGCGCGCAGGGGCCGCCGGGGCGTCCTGGGACCTAGATGGGACCAGCGAAATAGCTGTAAAGAAGAAACCATAAGAGTCTGGTATGAATGGTTCTTTGGATATGTAAACATAGCGGCATTCCCCTCATTCCCCCCCCCCCTCCCTTTTGTTTTTATTCATATTGATTCACAAAGACAAGTATAATGCAGCTGCAGGACAAAGTAAAAAAATACTAGTTCGTTTAAAGCTAAGTCTAGTTACCAGCTCTTTCTAAACATCAAACTTTGTACAAATAGCACATAATGACATCTTTTTACCCACTGTTTTAAGTGTTGGAGCTTCGTAAGACAGAAATAAATGCGTGGAATAGATAAATATCAGAAAAGGCAGAGGAAAAAAAGAAACAGTAAAGCAATACAGATAACGCAGAGGAGAAAAAAACACCAAAAAAGCACTCAGCAATATTCATATTCTGTAGGAAAAAAAAATCTAAATAAGTCTAAAGCGTTAATTAAAGAAGAAATTTTGGTTCTTAAGAGTTGCCAAACACTTCAGAAAAACATCGAGAAATGTAAAAATAAGAACAAGACAGGGGCACGAAGTGGGCGCAGCGGGATGAGGTTCACGGAAATCCCGCAAAGTCTTGCTGGCGCAGCAAGAATTCAAAGCTAAGAAGTATAAAAAAAGGAAGAAACTTGGAAGTCATGCTAACATTTCTCAGTTGACTGCTGACATAAGTGCTTGCCTGGAGCACAGAGTGTGCGAAGAAGCGCGGCTGCCGGCGGGGCTCGCAGAGTGCCCCTGCCGCGCCCTGGCATGGCTGCGCCGGAAGCGCGGAGAGGAGCCCTTGGCGACAAGGATTTACTCCGTCAGGTAAAAGGGGGGATCCGAGGAGTCAGGAATGGCAACAAAAACATTTAGATAATTTCACAGCGGGAAAATTAAACCAAGGCGAAGGGGATCACTGTCCGGAACCAAACGCAGTTGTGGAGACAATGAAGCAACTGACTGATGATGGGAGAGGAAGACATGAAACAGAAATGTGAAAAAAACTCCCAGAGCGGAGGAAAGGGCAGCTTTCTCATTCCTTACTGTATTTTATTTGTTGGATTTTTATCTTCTGTTCAACGCAAGTAGAATTTCCCTCAGTCAGAGCAGCCATATACCGCGCACTCATACACCCGCCGGGACTTTCGCGGAGGTGCCGGGTGAAGGCGCGGGCTCTCCACAGTACACAGTAAGGGCCCCCCCCCCAGCCACTGCTTCCGCAGCCCCTGCGCCGGTCGTACCTACAGGAACTAAGCAATATCTGCTTCATTTACTCTGCAGCTGTTGGTCTTCAGCAGAAAAAACAAACTTGCACCGAACTAAAGGCAGCAAAGGAGTTCTCCCCGCACGGGTGCGCGCCCTGCCCGGGCTTGGAAGACCGCGGAGCTGGGCGGTGTGCGCGGAGGGCGGCTGAGTATGCATGCCTGCCTGCCTGCCTGCCTGCCTGCCTGCCTGCCTGCCTGCCTGCGTGCGCACACTTGCAGTATAACCTGTTTTTATTT
>NW_009952367.1:49988-50206 GCF_000747805.2 Chaetura pelagica | reverse complement strand
AACGCAAGAAAAATTCCCCTCAAGCCAGCCCAGCCATATACCGCGCACTCATACGCCCGCCGGGACTTTCGCGGAGGTGCCGGGTGAAGGCGCGGGCTCTCCACAGTACACAGTAAGGCGAGAGGGCCGCCAGCCACTGCTTCCGCAGCCCCTGCGCCGGTCGTACCTACCGGGACTAAGCAATATCTGCTTCATTTACTCTGCAGCTGTTGGTCTTT
>NW_009952367.1:27435-49900 GCF_000747805.2 Chaetura pelagica | reverse complement strand
CTTCCTTCCTTCCTTCCTTCCTGCCTTCCTGCCTTCCTGCCTTCCTGCCTTCCTGCCTGCCTGCCTGCCTGCCTGCCTGCCTGCCTGCCTGCCTGCGTGCGCACAATTGCAGTATAACTTGTTTTTATTTCCCCTCCCAGGACAAGTAATATTAGGATATCGGGAACTGGTAGCACAGGAATTTTTGCGCGCTCTGCCCTGACGCATTGGTGAGCTGAGATTTTATGCGGCGGCTGGGAAGGGAGCTCTTGGCCGAGGCTGGGGAAGGTCATCTGCAGTCAGCCCCCTTTCCCCATCCCTGCCCCGTGTCAGAAAGTTATTCTCGGAAGCCAGCCCCAGTCAAAAGGAGAACCCACGTGGGTCCTATTTGCTCCAGAATTTATCGAGCCTAGCTATATGCACCCCGTTTAACTAATGATATGTTTCCAAAAAATCAGCTCATCACAGACAGTGCCTTTATCAGCTAGTGCCTGCTTATGGCCAGGGCAAGATTTGTTGCAATGGCAGTATGCAATTTGCTGAAACTTTTGTGAAAAAGTGAGGTTAAGTAACCAATTGAATGTAGCTCTCAAAATCTTGTACAGCAATTAAAAAAGGTGGGAATCAAAAGAGAAGTTAAAACCCTTGACCAGACAGGTCTTTAAAGGTAATTACTAAAAACTCAAAAGGCCAATTTAATCTAGTCTGGTCTATAATTCTGTACATTCTGTAACACCCCAGACAACTTCTGAGCACAAGGCTTTATTGCAACCTTAATTTATAAAGCAATACCCTTCCCCCCCCCCCATTACAGGTAGTGCAGAAACCAAGTTTGAGAAAACTATGCTAGGAGATGTCTCACAATGAAAATTTGCTACTCAAATCCCCAGGCAAAATCGTCTCCACACAAAGAGGTGAGACTTTAAACATTCAGCTCTCCATACATTAGAGATATCTAGGTTATAATCCGCAGTAATTGTTCTTCTAGAATGGAGCTCTTTAACAAAATTTCCCGGGTAAATTTCCTTCACCCATTGCTTTTGTCACTGATCACCTACTCCTACTTTGATCAGCAGGCTGAATCAGGTCGCCCTGCCTGCATGAAGGCAACAAATCCCTAAAGGGAAGGGACATTCATGTGTATTAATGGATTGAGATTAACTATACAAAATGTAACAGGCCCCTCTCAGTGACTGAGTTTTACTGCTACTGAGAGTAAAACACTATGTGATATTAGCAGAAAGCAGCAGCAATTTCAGATGTCAGCTGTCTATTTCAAAGCTGTTATTCATTATGATTATGATTAAGAATCAGGGATCTTGTTTCTGCTGCCAGGTCTCTGCCCCTCACACCACCATTCTCCTTTCCTTGTGATTACTCATTTCAAAATATGGGAAATTTTTTTTCTTCATAAAATATTGGTTTTTTCCTTGTTTTGTATAATTTTTCAGTAGAAATTACTTTTCCTCAAAACTTCTAAGCATAATTTTTTTTCTGGTATTCAACAACTGAAATTCAGAAGTCAAGTAAAATAAAAAGGAATTTCTAAATTATTGAAAAACAGAAACGTATTTAATTTGCCTAAGTATTTCTGCAATCAAGATTATTTTCTGAACTAAACTCTTCTTCCTCCATGAATATGGGTACAATAATCTTCCTTTGTGATTTCACATTTAACAGTTGGTAAATACAATGGCTAGATGTTCAGTTACTTCTATGGAACTGTATCAAAGGGTCTATTGTATAATGCTGTCAGTTAGAAAATAGGCAATTCATAAAACATAATTAGAAGTCTCTGAGTTATAGGCTTTTGAAAGAGTAAGATCAAAATGGCTGGAAGTAACTTGTAGTAGTATGTGGGTTTTTTCCTGCTGTGTTTAGAACACTAGAGGTAAATGCTAGATACTAAATGTTATAATGCTAGGGCTTGGACCAACACCCCTCCCCCATTCTTAGATTTAGTTTTGACTATCTCAAAATTTTCCAGATATTTATAAACTCCTCGTAAGACGAGCTATAGTCTGCGATTTAGACATTCGCTTTCTCAGCTCAAGTTACTGCAAGACATAACAACATTACTGTTGTTGTTATTATATATTTAATAATTAACCAAATAAATTAGTACATTACAGGGGTGCAAAAATGAAATATCAAAGATAAATTTATTATTACTTTTCTTTGCATTAATTTAATTAAACCTTTATGTTTTGAACTACATAACTTTTATAAATCTTGAACAATACTGTGATGACATTTTTAATTTTAGGGTTAAAATGGAAAGCCATAGTGTATTACATTTTGCTGCCCAATATAGATATAATGCTATGACTCTTCCTTATGGCATACTGACATCCTAAGAGCTTCACTTTTTGAGCTAGAGGTGATCTTGTAAGGTCAGTGTTTCTCTTAATGCAGTAGGATCTCTTGATTTAGGGCATAACCAATTAGAAGAAATCCGCAAAATTTCCTAGAAACAGGACAGAATAGTTAATCCTTGCAGTAAAATCCATAATCATAGAATCAAAGAATCACAGAATGCCAGGTTGTAAGGGACCTCAAGGTTCATCATCAGGTTTGTCAAGCACAATTTGCCCCTGGTAAATCCATGTTGGCTTTTCTCAATCACATGCTTCAGTTGATTTGTGACAGTCCCCAGGAGGATTTGCTCCATGACCTTTCCAAGGACTGAAGTGAGACTAATGGGTCTGTAATTACCTGGGTCCTCCTTTGAAGCCTTCTTAAAGATGGGGGTGACCGTTAGTTTTCCTCCAGTCTTCAGGGACGTCTCCTGATCTCCACGACTTCTCAAAGATTATGGAGAGCAGCTTTGCAACAACATGGGCCAGCTCTCTCAACACCCTAGGGTAGATGGCATCCGGACCCATTGATTTGTACGGGTCAAGCTCCTGCAATAGTTGACACACCACCTCTTCCTTCACTGTCACCAGGTTGGTGTATCAACCTGGATTTTTGTTCCTATGGCCTGGGACCCAACAGCACTGGTAAAGACAGAGGTGAAGAAGGTGTTGAGGACCTCTGCTTTTTCAGCATGGTTGGTGACTAGTTCACCTCTTCTGTTTAACAGTGGGCCAATATTATTCCTCTGTTTCTGCTTGTGGTTGACATATCTGAAGAACCCTTTGAAGTTTTTGACATCTTTGGCCAATGTCAGCTCAAGATGAACTTTTGCTTTCCTAACTGCATCTCTGCATGCTCTGGCAATGCCCTTGTAATTTGCAACGAGTAATGTTCCACTTTTCCACCTCTGGTACATTTCCCTTTTGGTTCTGAGCAGACACAGAAGCTCACAGTTAAGCCATGGGGGTCTCTTGCTCCGCCTACTTCCCTTGCCTTTAGAGAGGATGAACTGGTTTTGCATATCTAGGAGATTGTTCTTGAAAAACTCCCAGCACTCACTAGCCCCTTTACCCTCCACGGAAGCACCCCATGGGATCCTTTCCAACTGAGCCTGGAGAGAGCTGAATTTTGCTCTTCTAAAATCTAAAAACTTTGTCCTGGAATTGTGCTCAGCAGTATCCCAAACTCCACAATATTGTGGTCACTGCAGCCAAGTCTGTCACTAACCAAGATATTACAGAGCAGGTTTTCTTGGTTACTGAGTAGTTAAGTCCAGCTGTGCCCCATTCCTGGTTGGCACATCCAACATTTGTGTGAGGAAGCAGTCTTCTACGCATTCCACTACACATATAACACTCACTAGAGATGAGATATATGAACCAATTTGTAATGATTTCAAGTTACTATGTGCATTTTAAAAACATTTATGAGATTTAAACATGTATTAGGCATACATTTAGAAATTTAGATTGTGTATTTATGATTTTACAATGAATGAAAGCAGCAGCTTATCTCTGAGGTTTACATTTAACAGGAAAGTGAGAGTCTATCGAACAGACAGACTCATAACACATTATTTCAGCTATGAATGGGTGAATACTTTTGCAAACGGAATTAACTTCAGTGGCAGAAGGTAGTATTTTTAACAAAACTATGAGTAAGAAATTTGTGTTGCCTCTTCTACTCCCTCATATCTGATAGAGTTCAGAGTTAGAAATATTTGCTAGGCTAGAAATCAGCATTTGGTCACTCTATGGAGTATATATTGAATATTCCTTTAAATATTAATGTATTGCTGCACCAGATATATACATATATATATATATACACAAAAAATACATTTTTTAAATTTCAAAATTGTTTTTTCACAACAAAACTGACAATTATTTAGATCTCCTAAAAGCAAGGATTTGCTTCCTTCACTGCCCCCAAAATCAACTCGGCCTTTAAAATTGGAGGAAAATAATGCAAATAAAGAAATAACAATAACTAAACCATAAAATTCTACTTGAAGACTTTTCTCAGAAATGGAAAAGAACCAGATATTAAAAAAAAAAATAAAATTGCCATTAGCAATTCTTCTCTAAGAAGAAATTAACATACTATGGTAATAGGCAGCAGTATTGGAAGACAATACTGAGTTAAACAGGTTATTTTGATTTTTTTAGTAAAGAAAAAAACTCATTTTCAGATAGGCAGTTTTTAAATAATCATGGGAATTTCTTGCTACACATATTATCCTTATAAATTGACTTTGATATTTTAAAATGAATGTAGTACAAAGAACAGATCTATTTAGTTATCCCTGAAGATTCCTTAGTTTCTGCATTTAATAGTTTCATTCTTGGCAGCAGGGCAACAGTCTTCCTACACTAATGATATACTACAGTAGGAATTTGGAGGGACTGAATAGTAGGGCTGTTTTCTGGACAGTCAGTTTGTTACAAATGAGAACTTGTAACCCAAAATTTTGGTTTGTTTGCAAATCATTTAATAAAACTGCCAAAAGATGGAAGTAGTGTTTATTTGACCTCATTTTCTTCTGACATCCTTTCAAATTTTCTTTTCTTCAGATGACACTTGATGGTTGGGTTCTGAGATTAAGACTGTTAACATTCCCTTATAAAACATTCCTTCTTTCAGCATATGACACTTGTGATAAAAGAAACTTTTTACTACTTCCCATCATATTGTAGTCATTAAAAAAACTAATAATCATGGGGACAATGACCGCTCCCCCTAAATTGTCCAAACATTGATTCACACATTCCATACTTCTAGGTTGCTATAATATGTTTATTTGGCATTCAACATTGGATTTCTTTCCTGTTGCCCACAGCTTGCCTTGAAGGTAGAGGTGACAGAGATTTTATTCCCCAAATAAATTACAAACACCTTTGTTTACTGTTCTGCCCTCTTATATGAAGTATCATATTTCTTCAGTGAACTGCTCACAACCTCCCTCCTCACCTTCATCTGTCCCTACTACTTAAGTCTACATTTGTCTTGTGTACTCTACTACCAGGTTTATCCTTAAAAAGTCTGCAACCTCTACTGCACACTGATCTACCTCTGCCTTAAATACTATGGACTACCTTATTTCTAAATTTTTGTATTGGGTTTGTGTGGCAAGGTTTTGGTAGCCAGGAGGTGGCTTCTGTGAGACGCTGCTAGAAGCTTCCCCCATGTCCAATAAAGCCAATGCCATCCAGCTCCGTGGGAGGGACCCCACAATGGAGCAGGGGAAGAGTCTAAGGCGTCCTTCCACCTGAGGAGGAAGGAATAGCAGAGACAATGTGTAATGAACTGACCACAACCCCCATCCCCCTGTGCTGCTCGTGGGGGAAGGAGGTACAGAAACGAGGAGTGAAGTTGAGGCTCGGAAGAAGGAAGGGGTGGGGGGAAGGTGTTTTAAGATTTGGGTTTATTCCTTATTATCCAACTCTAACTTTTGATTGGCAATAGATTAAATTAATTTTCCAGAGTCGAGTGTGAAAGTACTTGCTGAGTGATTTCCCTATCTTTATCTTGACCCATGAGCCTTTTGTTCTATTTTCTCTCCCCTGTCCTGCTGAGGAGGGGAGTGATAGAGTGGCTTGGTGGGCACCTGGCATCCAGCCAAGGTCAACCCACCACAATTCTGTCTCTGAGGACACTACACTCTGGGTTCTTCTAGCTCAGAGGACTTTTATTCAATATTTCTTTGCGACTACAGTCACTCCTATGAGCTCTTTTTTTTTTTTTCATAGCTAGTCCTGTTTAGCATTCTCACACTGGCAGATAAACTAGGAAGCAGGGGTAAACCAGTCATAATAGAATACAATTACCAGTTAGTAAATTACATAAATTAGTGCTAAGACATTAGTAGCATCTTTAGCTGTAAAGTACCAGTATCATTAAACCACACTATCAGTAACCTTATTTTTTTTCAGCAAAATAAGTGGATAAACACTGCTCCCTGTTAGCTGCAAACACAAGAATAATGGCAAATTTCTTTATTGATATGCCATTAACATTATAAAAAATTACTGAATTGTGTGTATTGGAATAACAGAAACAGCACTGAGTCAGGTCTTGTTTTCTTGAAATCTTTTACATCTGTGTAGTATTTGGTTCTCATTACTAGAAGAAGATGAACAATAAAATATTGGGTTTTGACAATGAGATAAAAGATGGACAAATGTGATAAAATCCGCTTTGTACAACCTCACTCTGCATATCCTCGCTTCTTTATAAAAAGAAGTCTAGGAAGGATATGTACTAAGAGTTAAAATTACAATTCTCCAGTACAGTCATTGAAGGCACTCCAAAGTAATTTGCTCTTTTGAAGAACTGGCTGTTGAAAACTAAAAATTATTCACTGTTCTTTGAAGTCCACTGATGGTATTGTTTTCTCAAGGAAAATGTACTTACAGAATGTTAGGTGAGGTGATGCAAGCTGTATATTATGAGGCAAAATGCATGGCTTCCCTAGTACGTTTTAGAATTGTTGGAAAATAATGGCAGCATCACGACTACCATCTTTTGAGTGTCAGAGAATGAAAAAGGCCATCTGCTTGTGTTGTTTAACCTCAACTGTCAACTAAGCACCCCACAGCTGCCTGCTCACTTGCCCCAGAGTGGGATGGGGGAGAGAATCAGAAGGGTACAAGTGAGAAAACTTGTGGGTTGAGATAAAGACAGTTTAATAGGGAAACCAAAAGCCGCATGCACAAGCAAAGCAAACCAAGGAATTTGTTCACTGCTTCCCATTGGTAGGCAGGTCTTCAGCCATCTCCAGGAAAGCATCATGCATAATGTTTACTTGGGAATCATAGAATATGCTGAGTTGGAAGGGACCCATCAGGATCATCGAGTTCAACTCTTGTCCCTGTGTAGGACACCCTGAAAATCACATCATGTGCTTGAGAGCATCATCCAAACACTTCTTGAACTCAGGCGGGCTTGGTGTTGTGACCACTTCCCTGGGAAGCTTGTTCCAGTGCTCAGCCACCCTCTGGGTGAAAAACCTTTTCCTGCTATCCAACCTAAATCTCCCTTGATTCAGCTCCCTGCCATTTCCCCAAGTCCTGTCATTGGTCACAGGAGTGAAGAGATCAGTACCTGCCCCATCTCTTCCCCTTGTGAGGAAGTCATAGACTGCAATGAGGTCACCCCTCAGCCTCTTCTTTCTCCAAGCTGAATAATCCAAGTGACCTTAGCCTCTCCTCATAAGTCAACCCTTCCAGACCCTTCACCATCCTCATGGCTCTCCAATAGCTTGATGTCTTTTTTTATATTGTGGTGCCCAAAATTGCATGTGGTACTCAAGGTGAGGCCGCACCAGTGCAGAGTAGAGCGGGACAATCACCTCCCCCAGTCGGCTGGCAACGCTATGCTTGATGCACCGCAGGACACGGTTGGTCCTCCTGGTTGCCAGGGCACACTGCTGGCTCATATTCAGTTTACCATCAACCAGGACCCCCAGGTCCCTCTCCACTGCGCAGTTTTGCATCATCAGCAAACTTGCTTGAAATTCCTTCAAGTCCTGTGTCTAAGTCATTGATGAAGATGTTGAAGAGGACTGGGCCTAGGATGGAGCCCTGCGGGACCCCACTAGTGACTGGTCGCCAGCCTGATTTTACCCCGTTCCCTGTCACTCTTTGTATTCGACCTGTGAGTCAGTTGCTTACCCATTGTATGGTACGCTTGTCCAGCTGTATGCTGGACATTTTGTCCAGGAGAATACTGTGAGAGACAGTATCAAAAGCCTTGCTGAAGTCCAGAAATATTACATCCACTGGCTTCCCTTGATCAACCAGGTGGGTTACCCTGTCATAAAAGGAAATTAAGTTTGACAAGCAGGACTTTCCCCTCGTGAAGCCGTTTCCAGGGTCTTCCTTCTTGCCCTTCTTGAATATTGGAACAACATTAGCCAGTTTCCAGTCAACTGGTATCTCTCCAGATTCCCAGGACCTCCCAAAAATCATAGAGAGAGGCCTAGTGATGACATCATCCAGCTCTTTGAGGATTCTTGGATGGATCCCATCAGGCCTCATGGACTTGTAGAGATCTAACAGTAGCAGCAGATTCCTAGTTCAGGGTCAGCTAAGAGTCGATTATTGTTGCAGTCATGGTTCTCCAGTTCTGGGCGTTGAGGCCCCCTTGGTCCATCATCAGTGTAGAAGACAGAGGCAAAGAATGCATTAAATACCTCTGCTTTGTCTATAATCCTGTTGGTGAGGTGACCGTCCTTATCCTGTAAAGGACCGATGCTGTTTCTACACTGCCTTTTGCCATTAATGTATTTGAAAAAACTCTTTTTATTGTCCCCCACAGTTCTGGCCAGTTTCAGCTCCAGTTGAGCTTTGGCCTCTCAAATCTTCTCCCTACAGTGGTTAGCAGCATCTTTGTATTCTTTCCACGTCACTTGACCTAGCTTCCACTGGGCATACACCTTCCTTTTTTGCCTAATCTGCAGGAGCAGATCCCTGTTCAGCCAAGCTGGTCTTCTGCCTCATCTGCTTGACTTTCAACGTCGTGGGATTGCCTGCTCCTGTGCCCTTAGAAGGTGATGTTTAAAGAGTGACCAGCACTCATGAACCCCATGTCATGAGCCAATGCCAGGGGCTACTGGCTGTTGGGATGCTTCTGCGACCTCCCCCCCAATGTGGAGGGCTTTGTGAATGAAACCGAGGGCTCACACGTGGCGTTCGCCTCTCACAGAGGAACGGCCGCTGCAGGACCGTATTTTAGAGTATTTTAGAATACCCCTCCTCACCACGCTCACAAATTGTTACTGAGACCAATGTTCAGTTTACGAATCAACTGGTTTATTAAGGGTTAATACAAACGGAGGGACCAAGGTTCAGGAGAGGTAGACTAGGTATACATCAGGAAAATAATTCAAAGGTACTATGGTCTTATTAAATTTACACTCCGAGGGAGAGTTGTGGAATCAGTGGAGTAAAAGGGTAGGAGTTGAGCCCGGCAGGAGAGTTAGAGAATGTGTGTGTGCGTTTACCTTTCCATAGCTTGTGGTTCCTGGGTTGCGGCTGGCAGGGCTCGACAGGAGGTCCGTAGGGGGGCCGGTTTCCCGGTAACAGGGGCGACTTCCCAGCAGCAGGCAGGCAGGCAGGCAGTCGTGGCTCCTCCGTGAGTCGCGGCGAGCTCCAATCCCGGGGCAGCGGCAGGCGGTCCGGTCCGGTTTGGCTCCGGTGTTAGGCTCGGGCAGGCTCCAGCCGAGCAGGCTCCGGCGGGCAACGATGCCTCGGGAGCAGGCTGGCTCCCCGCGGAGCGGGTACAGGTGGCCCCCCCTTCGGCTTCTCCGGCCGTGGGCCTGCAGATTTTGCCCTCTTTTATAGATCAGCAGTCACCGTTGGAGAAAGTACCACTGTTCAAATTAGCCAATTAGCACTGGCCAGGTACATACTCTAGCAGAGGCATCTTTAACCTATTGTCCATTTTTCTGCCAGTTATCATAACCCTTATGCTGTTTTCTTGCTGTGGACTTACCTGGTAGAGCAAGAGGCCTGTTCCAGTCCGTCCTTGGCTAAATCAGCAAAAAGACGCCGCTCTTGCTTTGCTGGCTTGAAAGGCATTTTGTTTAGTCTTATGTGGGGGGAGAGAAGATGGACCATTCTGAATGCCACACCCAACACCTGCAAAAATATTTTCCCAGGGTACCTGACTCAGAAGCTCCCTAGGCAGCCTGAAGTCTGCTCTCCTCATGTCCAGTGTTGAAGTTTTTCTGGCAGTTTTCCTCTTGTCAACAGAGATTTTAAACTCAATCGCCTTGTGGTCACTGTGGCCGAGACGACCTTTATTAACACAAGTAACAGAAATACAAGACACAGGGAAAACAATGAGACCTTTTCAGAATATCACTTTTAGACTGTCTCTTTCTCATATTAGTCAGATCCCAGACCTCCAGTCTCCACTCATGAGATCCTCTCTGTTGATGAGCAGCAGATCAAGGAGTGCATTCTTCCAACTTGGCTCCCTTATGACCTGTTCCATAAAGCTGTCATCCAGGTGGCTTAGAAATCTTCTGGCCTGGATTGTGCTAGCTGTATGTTGCTCCCAGTTGATTTCTGGCAAGTTGAAGTTCCCCATAAGGACAAGGGCGGTTGACTTGGAAGTGTCACTTAGTTCCTCAAAGAATAGGTCATCCACATCCTCATTCTGGCCAGGAGGTCTATAGTATATTCCCACAATGACATCCGCATTATTTGTTTGTCCCTTGATTCTCACCCAAAGACTCTCAACTGCTCCATACACTCTAGCCCTTCCATTACGTACAAAGCCACTCCCCCGCCTCTTCTGCCCTGCCTATCTCTCCTGAAGAGTCTGTAGCCATCCAACAGGGCGCTCCAATCATAGGACTCATCCCACCAGGTTTCACTTATGCCAATAATGTCAAATCTCTGGGAATGGCCAAGGCTTCAAACTCATCTTGTTTATTCCTCATGCTGTGCGCATTAGTGTAGAAACACCTCAGGTGTGGTACATTGTGGCCAACACCTTGCAAAGCAGAATGAGGGATCCCATCAGTGCTCGGTTCCTCAAGTTTTGTCACACCATCCCATTGCTCACCATTGGCAACCCTGGTTTTGTCCCCTACCCCCTTCCAAGCTAGTTTAAAGCTCTACCAACAAGCACCGCTAGCTCCTGTGCTAGAACTTTTTCCCCCTCTCAGAAAGGTGCATACTGTCCCATTTTAGCATCCAAGGTGTTGAGTAGATCATCCCATGATCAAAGAATCAAACATTTTTCTGCTTACACCACTCTCAGAGCCATGCATTGACCAGATGGATTTGATGGATTTGTCTAGTCTTATTAATATCATCCACTGTTAACAGGAGGATCTAGGAGATCACAACTTGAGCTCCTGATTCTTCAACCAAACGTCCCAAGGCCTTAAAATCTCTTTAAATTGCCCTCGGACTTCTCTTTATTATTTCATCATTGCCTGCTTGATCAACAAGTAATTGGTTAGTAATCTGAGGGCCTTAGTAGAGTAGGGAGTTTACCAGTAATGTCCCTTACCCGAGCCCCCGGGAGACAGCAGACTTCCCTGTGAGTTGGGTCCAGTCTGCATATCAGGCCTTCCATTCCCTTCAGAAGGGAGTCTCCTATTACAACTACCCTTCTTTTACTCTTAGCAGAGGAGGTCACAACGTGGGCTGCAGTTGGTTTAGTTTTGGTTTTGGGAGGCACTACTAACTCAGAAGGACCTTCTCCCTCCTTATCAGTAGTTTGTCCCGCTAGTTCCAGGACCTCATACCTGTTATAGGAGGTGCCAGACCTGCTTTTCGGATTTTCAGAGGCAGGAAGAACCTTCCTCCTCCTACATTTAGTGACCTGCTTCCAGCCCTTATCATTGGCAGATTCTTGACAAGGTACCCTGCTTTGTTCTGGGTCCACCTGCTTCTCCATTGGGGTGAAGGATCAAGATTCTTGAGACTGAAATGTCTGAAAACAATCCCTTGATCTCTTGCTCATCTGCTCAAATGCTACATAGCCTGTTCACTTCCTCTTCTAGCTTCTTCACTTGGCAGCATAGCTCTTTAACAACCACACACCTTTTACAGAAGGACTGATTATCAGCCCAAGCCTCACAGAGAGGCACCAGACACTCCTGGCAACTGATAACCTGAAGAGCTATATCCACCATCTTCAGGTCAGTCTGGCTGGAGGTCTCCACCATAGCTGGACCAGTAACCCCAGCAGCTACAAGGGATTGAGCTCTTCAGCACATCACTACCATAACTCCAGAAGCTTACACAAGTACACTGGTTGCATTTGTTGCTGCTGGTAGCTGTGCCCCAATGATCAGGAAGGAACCCTGCCGCTCGCGAGCTGTCTCAAGCACGTGCCTCCCCTCTGTTTGCCCGCTCGCGCTCCTTAGAGTCGTCTAAATCTCCCGCGGGTGCTCTGAACACGCCCCTGCCGCGCCTGATTGGCTGGACGAGCTTCTGCGAGCTTCCGGGTTTTTGCTGCGGTTCTGGGTGGCTGCGCGGGATGCCCTGGTCTCAGGAACCCCCCTATAGAGCAGGATCTCACGCTGAGCCCCTGGGTTTACCTCGATTGTTGCTGTCGCCGCTGCTGCAGAGAGACCTGGACAGACTGGACCGATGGACCGAGGCCAATTGTATGAGGTTTAACAAGACCAAGTGCTGGGTCTTGCGCTTTGGTCACAACAACCCCATGCAAAGCCACAGGCTTGGGAATGAGTAGTTAGGAACCTCCATGGTGGAGAAGGACCTGGGGGTGCTGGTTGACGGCTGACTTAACATGAGCCAGCAGTGTGCCCAGGTGACCAAGAAGGCCAACAGCATCCTGGCCTGCATCAGGAATAGTGTGGCTAGCCAGAGTAGAGAGGTAATCGTGCCCCTGTACTTGGCACTGGTGAGGCCACACCTCGAGTCCTGTGTGCAGTTCTGGGCCCTTCACTTCAGGAAGGTTGTAGAGCTGCTGGAGTGAGTCCAGAGAAGAGCTACAAAGCTGGTGAAAGGTCTGGAGAATAAGCCCTATGAGGAGCGGCTGAGGGAACTGGGATAGTTTAGTTTGAAGAAGAGGAGGCTGAGGGAAAACCTTATTGCTCTCTACAACTACCTGAAAAGAGGTTGTAGGGAGGCGGGAGTTGGCCTCTTCCATCAGGTGAATAATGACAGGACTAGAGGAAGTGGCCTAAAGTTAGAAAGAATTTCTTTAATGAAAGAGTGATTAGTGAAACAGGCTGCCCAGGGAGGTGTTGGAGTCACTGTCCCTGGATGTGTTTAAGAAAAATATATAGTGCTTAGCAGCATGATTTAAGTACTGACTGGGTAGATTAGGTTATGGTAGGGGGATTTAGGTTATGGTTGGACTAGATGATATTCTGGGACGATTCTGTCCAGGGTTAGGACTCTAGCGTTAAGGGTCAAGCTTTAAAGGTCTAGGCATAAGCATCTAGATTAAATGGTCTAGGGTTAAGGGTCTAGGGTAAGGGTCTACTGTTATAGGTCTGTGGTTAAGCATCGAGGATAAATGATCTAGCCAATGTGGTGGTGTTAGGTCATAGGCTGGACTTGAAGATCTCAAAGGTCTTTTCCAGCCTTGGCGATTCTGTGATTCTGTGATTCTTTCAGGTCACATCATAGAGAGGTTTCACAATTTCACTGTAACTTGGAATATGCATTCTCCAGAAACCAACAGTCCCTAAAAAGGTTTGAGTGTCCTCTTTAGTAGATGGTGGGGCCATAACTGTTATTTTGTTAATCACATCCATTGGGATCTGGCGATGTCCATCTTGCCACCTGATTCCCAGGAACTGGATCTCGTGAAGGTCCCTTGACCTTGCTTCTTTTCATAGCAAAACCAGCATCCAGAAGAATTTGGATGATCTTTTTACCTTTCTTAAAGACTTCTTCTGGCGTGTCACCCCACACAATGATGTCACTGATGTACTGCAGGTGTTCTGGAGCTCTACCCTTCTCCAGAGCAGTGTGTATCAGTCCATGGCAAATGGTTGAGCTGTCTTTCCACCTCTGGGGCAGTCGATTCCAGGTGTACTGGACTCCTCTCCAGGTGAAAGGAAACTGTGGCCTGCACTCTGGTGACAGAGGAATAGGGAAAAAGGCATGAGCAATGTCAATAGCGCCATACCACCTGGTTGCTTTCGACTGCAGCTCATATTGAAGTTCTAGCATGTCTGGCACAGCAGCACTGAGTGGTGGTGTAACCTCATTCAGGCCATGATAGTCCACTGTCAGCCTCCGCTTGCCATCAAATCTATCTGATTTTATACATGATCATTTGTGTCTTTTCAGCCTCAGAACAATGGCCATCAGAAAATTCAGTGCTCTTCCTGTGATAATTTGTTTTTCTGAAAGGATATCACGTGTGTGTGATTGAAGGAATTCAGGACTATTTTTCACCAGAATATTGAATTTTTGTGAACCAGAAAAAAAAAAAAAAAAGGAATTAGCCAATATATACAGGAAGACCATTTTGCCTTTAGGTACAACTGTACTGTGTCTGTTTGGAATGGAGCTAACTTTCTTCATAGCAGCCCATATGGTGCTGTGTTTTGGATTTGTGGGTAAAATAGTGTTCTATACCAAGGAGTGAGGATGAGAGCAAGATAGAGATGGTACAGGGTTCTTTCTGGATCTCAATAATAAAGGCCTGACAACAAATGGCTTTTAATAATATAGAACAAAAAGAAGAATACAGACAGTGAATAAACCTTATGTCCCTTCAAATGCTAGGAACCCTGTGTTCATGCAGCATTGGATGGCCCCCGCATTGATTTTCCCATGGTATGTTGGGCAGATCACACTCTGGAGATCTCATCCATGTAGAGACATTCCTCCTTTTTGGTTATTCAAGCTATTTTATTTTTTTCTTATGTGAAAGCAATGCTAATCATAAAGGATGTTCTCATGAGAAAGTTTTGCTGCATTTTAAGATAAAGGCAAGGCCACATAGGTGGCTTAATTGCCAGTACCAAGTGGGAGCTGCCTGCAGGCTCATCTGTTACGCTGACATGACTGAGTTTATACTGTGGCCAAAGAAATTGTGCAACACAAAACAGGCCTGAAGGCCAAGCTGTATGTGCAGCACAGCACAGACCTGGGCCTACTCAGGTTAACTGTTATGTTAATCACTGACTCTTCCAGGTAAAATGGTCTCTCAGTCAAGATCGCTACATTCCACCCCTTGATCTACATAGAATTTACCTTTATCAAAATTGTTATAAGTTGAATTATATATTAATAACATATTGGGTCCTCAAGCTCTAAGTACGTGGCCTTATGAAGCCGAAATGGCCTGTTCATAATCACGTACTCCTCAAATAGAATGTCTTCTGCAAGACACCCAAAAAAACAACACAACAATGTTTTGGTTGTTGCTGAACAGTACTTGTATAGTGTCAAGGCTTTCTCTTTTTCCCACTCTGCTCCATATGGCAAGTAAAGCCATATTTTATCATGTTATTTAGATCTGTGTAGGGGTTCATGTGAAAGTCTATGGCCCATAAGAAGCAAGAAGTAATTTGAGATGATCTCAGGTTCATTCTATTTGTGCAACCTATGGACATGACACTTAAATAACCTAACTTTAAACACTTAATTTAGGAGGCTATGTCCTGTAGGTACTCAGTAGTCAGTGGAGGGAGATAGGATCCTCTATGAAAGCGTTTAGGGATTGTCTTCAGGAGCCTTACCACTCTGCCTTGGCTGTAAGGAGTCTAGAAAGAGAATAATTTCCTATTGTAGATGGTTCCCAAGTGGTTTGTAACACAGGCATAGCATGGTGCTGATGTATGCATTGCTAGCATAATTCTCATAATCCTCAGCAGTTAGAGGCACCTGGGAAGGCAGTACTTATCTGGGCAGGGAGGGGAAGAAATGCACCCCAAAAGTGTTTTTGAATAGGTGTGCTTGGGAGAAGCAGAAACCTGCTGTCCAAGAGGAAGTCAATCCTGGAGCAGGTGGTATTTCAGGTGTGATGTCTGTGCTAAAACAATTGAGGATGTGCTAATTGAAGGGATAAACTCTGCTCTGGGACAGGAGCAGATGTCAATAAGAACTGCTTGTCTGGTTGTTTGGATGTCAACTCCACAGCATAAATTGCTGTGACGGGAATGTCAGACAGTTGGCTTGTGAAGTTTAGTTTCATCTATTTCTGTTGTTTTAGAGGGAGAGGTGGTTGCATTCTGCTGCAGGCAAGGGAGACAAATGGGAGCCAAAGGATGGCGACAAAATCTGGCAACAAGAATCCAGCTTTCTTTTGTGAACAATCGAGTTGCAAAATAATGTTCCTGTGAAAACAAAAATTTCAGATGCCAAACCAGCTTCTCCTCTAGAGGAGGAATAGAATAAACAAAATCAAAACACGCATACACTCATGGAAAAAAAATTGCTGTTTTCAGAGGACATGCAACCATTAAAGAGGGATGCCTCTGCCCCTTTGGTACCCTTTATTTTATGCAGACATGAAATAAAGAATTTCAATAGTTGCCCCTTTCTTCTTCACTGAATCATCCACATTCAAAACATGATGTCCAAATTGTGGTCCACAGTTTGGAACTGAGTCTGTACAGTACCTAGGACAGCCTAATGATCACTCTGTTAATGAAAACACAATCCAGTGGTAGTATTTTCCATGCCTACACTGAAGTCATCAACTGCATAGTAGATAAATGATCCAATAATACCAACTCCCATCTTATTCTACCCTAGACCCACAGCTAAGATTGAAGTTTGTAAGTGAGCCACAAGGTAATGAAAATACTAAAATAAGCTGGCAGTAGAAAGAAATTTCCACTTAGGTTTTCCACTGGAGCATCTAATTTAAAATCTTTTTGCAGTATATGATAATGCTTTCTAAAATTGGACATTTAAAAAGGAGAGCCTTGACATTTTCCTTAAGACCATCTTCATTCTCTTTATTTTCACTGACACCTTCTAGGTCACTCAGACTTCCCAAACTATTTATTTGTTTGTTTTGCTGTCACCTCTGTCCTCTTTTTTCTCATGTAGGAACTTGTAAAATCCTGTCACCTCTCTCTCCACATCAGAAGATGGTGGAAAAATGCCATTGTGGTGCCTATAATTCAAACTATTGCAATGATGTGGCAGAAGGTCCCAGATTTGCCCTTACTGAGCTCTAAGAAATGCACACAGCCATATGTTTTCATATTTTGCCTACAGAGCCTTTGACTCTACCTCACCTGGAGCCTCTGGCAGAAAATACCAGGAACAATCCAAGGTTCAACTCCAGGGTTTTGGAGTTGGGGGTATTGAGGATCAGAAGCCCACTACACCTCAACAGAAAAAGAGATACTAGCAGCATATGAAGGGGTTTGAGCTGCTTCAGAAGTTGTTGGTACAGAAGCATATCTCTTCTTGGTACTGCGATTGCCTGTGCTACACTGGATGTTCAAAGGAGACATCCCCTCTACGTGTAATGCAACTGAAGCTACATGGAGTAAGTGGGACCTTGGTAAAGCGTTCGACACTGTTTCCCACAGCATTCTCCTGGAGAAACTGGCTACATATGGCCTAGGTTGGTGTACTCTTTGCTGGGTAAAAAAACTAGCTGGATGTCCAGGCCTAAAGAGTTGTGGTGAATGGAGTTAAATCCAGTCGGCAGCTGGTCACAAGCAGTGCTCCCCAGGGCTCAGTGTTGGGGCCAGTTCTCTTTAATATCTTCATCAATGATCTGGACAAGGGGATAAAGTGCACCCTCGGTAAATTTGCAGATGACACTAAGTTGGGAGGGAGTGTTGATCTGCCTGAGGGTAGAAAGGCTCTATAGAGATACCTGGACAGGATGGATCGATGGGCTGAGGCCAATTGTATGAGATTTAACAAGGCCAAGTGCTGGGTCCTGCACGTGGGCCACAACAACCCCAGGCAATGCTACAGGCTTGGGGAAAAGTGGCTGGAAAGCTGCCTGGAGGAAAAAGACCTGGGGGCATTAATCAACAACAGCCAGCTGAATATGATCCAGAAGTGTGCCTGGGTGGCCAAGAAGGCCAATGGCATTCTGGCTTGTATGGGAAATAGTTTGCCCAGCAGGAGTAGGGAAGTGACTGTCTCCCTGTACTTGGCACTGGTGAGGCCACACCTTAAATACCGTGTTCAGTTTTGGGCCCCTCACTACAAGAAGGACATTGAGGTGCTGGAGTGTGTCCAGAGAAGGGCAACGAAGCTGGGGAAGGACCTAGAGAACAAGTCATATGAGGAGCAGCTGAGGGAACTGGGATTGTTTAGTTTGGAGAAAAGGAAGCTGAGGGGGGACCTTATAACTCTCTACAACTATCTGAAAGGAGGTTGTAGCAGGATGGGGGTTGGTCTCTTCTCCCTAGTAACAAGCAACAGGACAAGAAGAAATCATCTCAAGTTGCGCCAGGGGAAGTTTAGATTAGATATTAGAAGAAACTTCTTCGCTGAAAGGGTAATTAAACACTGGAATAGGCTGCCCAGGGTGGTGGTTGAATCGTCATTCCTGGAGGTGTTTAAAAGACATGTAGATGGGGTGCACATGGTCATGCACTGGGCTCGGTAGAGTTAGGTTAGTGGTTGGACCTGATGATCTTAAAGGTATTTTCCAACCAGAACGATTCTGTGACCATGCAACAGGCTCGAATGGGGAACCCCAGCAACCCAGTAATCCTGAAAGAGCATGGACTGGTGTCGCGGTCCGACGTCAGTAGCAGGCTGCTAGAAGTCAGGATGTTTATGTGACTCCCTCTCTTATTGAGAGTTTTGATTTAAAAGGGACTGAGGGTTGTGTGTGGCGGTCATCTCTCACAGAGGAACAGCCACTGCTGGACTGTATTTTAGAGTGGAAACTAAGATACCGCCCTCACCACGCTCACAAACTATTACTGACACCAATATTTAAATTTACAAATTAACCGGTTTATTAGGGGAAAAGCCAAATTAAGGTGTGGGCGATCAGCTATGGGCCACGGGCAGCCTTGATCTTGACAAACTCTAGCTGTGCCCTTGACGGTTAAAGATAAACAAGTTTGAGGGAAAGAAAGTATGTGAGATACAGATGTGTGTTGACAAATGGTGACCCCGACGTTAAATGGATTGCTGACTGTGGTCCTGAGAGCAGCTGGCAGCGGAGCCCAGCTAAGAAAAAAAAGGCGGATTGAGAGCCTAGTCCGGACACAGAAGAAATAGACACCTTTGGGGAGAAAAGGTGAGCAGCTGGGAACAGAAATATGGGGGCGAAGATGTCAGCAGAAGAGAGGTCTATATTAGCCATTCTGCTAAGAATATTGGAAAAGCAGGGCATAAAATGTGATGAGCATGCACTACGTACTTTGCTTGTCTGGTGCCAGAAGAATGGCGTGCAGGCTGATGCGCAAACAGCCTTTTTCATAGAGACATGGGAAGAGGCGGGGCGTGCGCTTTGGGATGCAGCTATAAAAGGGAATGAAATGGCCACAAAGTCGTTAACAACTTGGCGGCTTGTGCTGGAGTCATTAAAACAGCTTAAGGCAGATCGGGCAGCTGCAGCCATGGCACCGGCATTGCCTGCCCCAGTGCAAGTGACTTCTAAATCGGCTCTCACAGCCCCTGCATGCATGGACGTGCCATTCCCACCCCCTCCACCTCCTGAAGTGTGCTCATTATTCCCCGTTGCCCCCCGAATCAGAGGAAGAGTTTCAGGAAGCGGCAAAAAAGGAACCTGTGAGTTCGTGTTTAATAGATTTATCAGCCCCCGGAGAGAATGGAGGACTGAAGTGTTTGCCCTCCACCCCTCCCCTTCAGAATTCGCTAATTATACAGCCTGTTTCTGTAGCAATTAAAGGCGCAGACCCAGGCAAATTTTGGAAGAAATTGTATGAGCAAGCTAAAGAGGCAGGGGAAGTGGAACTGGCTTGCCCTGTTATTCGTGGTAATGGGGAGGAACCAAATGACTGGGATCCATTTCATTGGAGTGTTATACGTGATTTAAGAACTACGGTTATGCAACATGGATTTACCTCACCATATGCTCAATCATTATTACGAATGATTTTTTCTAATGTCCCTTTGACTGTCGTAACATAGCACAGATTTGCTTCACGCCAACGCAGTTACTTTTATTTGAAGCGTAATGGCGCCGGCTAGTGAATGAAACAGCTCTGGCCAATTTGAATCGTTTTCAAGACGATCCACGCTTTGGGGCCAGGCCAGCGTAGTTAATGGGTGATCCTCCTTTAAATACACTGCGACTGCAAGCCTGCCTGCATTCATCTATTTTATAACAAGGAAAAGATTTGGCTTTCTTGGCTATGCAACGCGTCCCTGATACAGGGACCCCTCAACAGCCATGGACCTCTATAAAACAAGGGCTGGATGAATCTTATGTAAGCTTTATTGACAGACTCAGAGATGCAATTGAAAAGCAGGTGAACAATGTTCCAGCTCAAGAGGCCTTGTTGCTGCAGCTGGCTAAAGATAATGCTAATGCAGATTGCAAACAAATACTATTACCATTACGGAATCCAAATCTGGTAGACATGATAGAAGCTTGTAGTAAAGTTGGTACCACAGCACATCAAATGTCAGAATTGGCAAAAACATTTGCTGCTGCAGTAAGAGTAACGAAAAACTGTTTTCAATGTGGGCAACCAGGTCACGTTAAAAAGCAATGTCCATTTACAGACGGAGACAATGGTAAATTAGTGCCAAATGGTCCTTGTACACGGTGTGGGAAAGTAGGGCATTTTGCTAAACTATGTCGATCTAAGTTTAACAAGCAGGGCCAAGCTCTCCCCCCCCCAGAGGACCTCCGGGAAACGGGAAGTGGAGCGCACCGGGGATACACGCGCAGACACAAATACATCCACACAGCCCCTTCCAAGCCTATGCGGTCAACTACGAGCCTGAACAAAGGGGAGCTCCAGAGTGGATGTCACCACAGCCATCTCAGACACCATAAAGGACAATAAAGTACATAAGATACCATTAGAGGCATTTGGGCCTTTGGGACATGGACTGAGTGCCTTATTGTTAAGGCGGTCCAGTGTCACTTTACAGGGGTTGTTTGTGTTGCCTGGGGTTATTGATGCGGATTTTACAGGATAAATTGCTGCCATGGTATGGACTCCATCTCCACCAGTTACCATACCTGCTGTGGGGAAGAAGAACCATGATAGTCCTATGAATCTTTGAGTGAATCCAGACAAAATGAATGCTCTAATCAGGGGACTCCCTGAGTCACTTAAAAATGTGGCCATCCAAATTAAAGATAAAATTTGAAAGGGAGCTAGCAGATACACCTGGGCTGATTTGGCCAGAGAATTGATAGATTACAGCAGGACTTATAGTGCACCTGAACCGGAAAATTCTCACAAACTTCCAGTGGTTAGGCAAGTCACTCAGCCCTCATATGCTGATGTGGCTGCTATGCCACCCCAGAATCCTCCTCCTCCTCAGCAGCAAAAGGAATCACGGGGTGACTGGACAGTTGAGAACAGAAGTAAATGGAACAGAAAGCCAAACAGCACACGTAAAGGCCAACATCCTGAAAAGAAAGATGCTTCATCTCAAGGTGACATGGGGCCATGCACTAAGCTTAAGGAGGAAGTCATGTGTGTGAGCATCCCATCTGAGCTTTTGACTCAAAATTATACTTACCATCACCTGAAAACACTAATAGAAAAATGGCCTAAAAAGTCCAATTCAAGGTCTAATTCAAGGTCTAATTCCAGGGATATAAACACTCACACTGGCCCATCACGTGCTTGCGTATGAGCTGGAAAACATTCCAGAAATAAAAAATAATTCCAAAGTTAAAGTCTATCAGTACATAGACAATGTGCTGATAGGGGGCCAGAGTGAGGAGGAGGTAAAGCCAGTTTATGATGCTATAATTAAACATTTAACAGACATGTAAATAGAGGTCCCTGAAGAAAAACGGAAGCCGCCTTCCCAAGAGGCAAAATTTCTGGGAATAAGGTGGAAAGGGGGAATCTGGAATATTCCTTCCGATACATTGTCTCACCTGAGAGAGATAAAGGTACCCTCTAATAAAAAGGAACTGCAGGAAATACTAGGAACCCTTCAGTATTGGAGAAAGCATATCCCAGATTTATCTATCATAGCACGTCCTCTTTTTGATTTATTGAAAAAGAATCGTCACTGGGAATGGGATCAGTCTCATGATGAGGCCCTTGAACTATTATTGGAAGCACAGGCATGCCAGACTCTGGGGCTTCTCCACCCAGAGGATCCAATAGTAATAGAGTGAGGGTTCTCAGCCAGTGCCTTATCATATCACTTTTGGCAACGGGGGCCCGAAGGGAGTACTCGACCAATTGGCTTCTACTCTCAATCATTTAAGGATTCAGAAAAACGATATTCTGTTCTGGAAAAGGGATTGCTAACAGTGCGTACAACACTGAAAGAAGTCAGTAAGATTATTAAAAAACAAAAGGTAATCCTTCAAGGCCCTTTCAAGGTAGTTAATCAAGTACTGTCTGGAAAGGTCCCTCCAGAAGGAATATCCCAAAAAGGTGCAATCAGGAAATGGTATAGCCGTGTCCTGGTTTGAGCCAGGATGAAGCCAATTTTTCTTTTTACTGATTTTTTTTTCCTTCAGTAAGCTTTCTTTTAACTAGCAACAGTGTGTTCTGCTAGGCTGATAAGAC
>NW_009952367.1:1289-27169 GCF_000747805.2 Chaetura pelagica | reverse complement strand
AGAGGCTTTTGCCCATACCTGAATATATCTGTATATAATTGTATATATTTTCTTGTATCATTCATTAGTGTTTTAATTAAAGCTGTGTAGTTTAGTTTTCAATCCAGCCAAGTCTCTCTCTTTTTCTCTCTCTCCTTCCCTACCTGGGTGGGGGGGGGAGGGGATCGAGAGCATTGTTGTCGGACCTGAGTCAAACGGTGACAAGCCGGACTGAATACTATTCAGGACTTTTCCAACTTGAAGAAGGCCCAGACAAACAACTAAAAATTCAGGAACAAATTGAATCTAAAAATGAAAAATATTTAATAATGAAAGCTCCCAGTCCTATTAAAGAGGCCCTGGAATATAAAAGTGAAATGGTTAATGCTTTGTCCTGGAGAGAAGGAAAAACCTGGTTGTTTAAATCTGCTGCAGTGAAACCCTCCACAGGTGAACAAATAATAAACCAAGATAAGGGCAGCGCCCAGGTGGGAGAATTGGATGCTGTTCACAATGTTTTTGTAAAAGAAAAAGCCTCCAAGGATGCTGTGTACATTTACACAGATTCCTTTGCGGCCTTTAAGGGCTGTGTGGAGTGGATAACTTTCTGGGAAAGTAATAACTGGGAAATTAACAGGATGCCTGTTTGGCATAAGGAGAAATGACAACAAATACTGAAAATTGTTAAAGTGAATCGAATCCTAATTTTCATGTAGAGATCCTGCCGTAGCTGCCTGCCCGGTCTGCCTGCCGCTCTGCCCCGGGATTGGAGTCTTCCTGCCTGCTGCTGGGGGGGTTACTGGGAAGCCGGCCCCTTACGGACCTGCTAATGAGCCCTGCCATCTGGAAAAGAAGCTGCATCCCGGGAGCCACACACTATGGAAGGGTAAACGCGCACACACACACACACACACACACACACACACAAACTTTCCTGCCGGGCTCAACTTCTCCCTCCCTCTCCTTTGATCCACAACCCTCTCTCGCAGAGAATGCCTTAAGGGCACAGTACTTTTTGCATTCCCTCCCTAAAGGACGCATTACTTCCCTGATATATCCCTGGTAGCCATTTGCCATTTGTACATTTTCCCTAAACCTCATCCCACAGTTTATGTTAACCCTTAATTAACCCGTTAATTTGTAACTAAACATTGGTCTCAGTAGCAATTTGTGGGCGTGGTGGGGGTGTATTCTAACTATCACTCTAAAATACAGTCCCGCAGTAGCCGTTCCTCTGTGAGAGGCGAACACTACATGTGAGCCCTCGGTCTTATTCAACAACCCCTCCAAATTGGGGGGGGGGAAGTCGCAAAAGCATCCTGACAGCTGGTAGCCCCCCTGGTATCAGCTTGTGACACCTGCCCAAAGCCGCATCGCTCAATTGGTGCCATTTGTAGCCCAAGTGCGAAATGCAGATCAAGTGAAAAGAGGGACAGGAGGTTTTGGCTTCACAGGTGAAGCCCAGGATTTTTGGACACATGCAGTTGCAGACTTCAGGTCTAACATGAAGTGTAGTGTCCAGTCGTCACATGGGTTGACCTTAGCAGAACCATTCTTATATTCTCCAACACCCCTCAAAGGGCGCACTGTATTTACAGATGGATCAGGGAAAACAGGGAAAGCAGTTGTTACTTGGAAAGAGGATGGCCAATGGCATGACATTTCAGGGCATCAAGATGGATCTCCACAACTAGTGGAGCCGCATGCAGTTATCATGACATTTGAAGCCTGGCCACATGAAAATCTCAATGTGGTATCAGATTCGCAGTATGTGTGCAAAATTGTCCAACGGCTTGACCGTGCTGTCCTAAAGGAAGTAAATAACAGAGCATTGTTTCATCTTTTGAAAGCTTTATGTTATGCTTTACAGTGCAGAACTGCACCCTTTTATATCTTGCATGTTCGCAGCCACGCTAACTTACCAGGATTCATTGTGGAAGGAAACACCCAAGCAGATATGTTAACTGCTCCAGCACGAGCAGCTCCTGTACCAGGCACTGTGAAGCAAGCCGTACAATCGTACAGCTTTTTTCACCAAGGTGTGCGTGCCCTTCAATATCAGTTTAATATTTCTTCCACAGCAGCACGGGATATTGCGGCCTCCTGTTCAGACTGTCAGCAGCATATCATACTCCCAACCAAAGGTGTTAATCCCCGTGGTTTACAAGCTTTGCAAATCTGGCAATCAGATGTGACCCATCTTGCTCAGTTTGGTCCCTTAAAGTATGTCCATGTTTCTGTAGATACATTTTCTAAAGCTTTTTTGGCTTCTGCCCATGCTGGAGAAAGAGCCAGGGATGTTGTAGCACATTGGTGTGGTGCTTTTGCCGCCCTAGGCATCCCGGCCGCCATAAAAACAGACAATGGCCCCGGCTACACTGCTAGCCAGACGCGACAGTTTTTGCAGTTATGGGGTGTTCAGCATATTACAGGCATTCCTCATTCTCCCACAGGTCAAGCCATTGTAGAGTGTGCACATCAGTCCCTCAAGGTGTTGCTTGAAAAACAAAAAGGGGGAATGATGGGTGAAACTCCACAAGCACAAGCGTGGAAAGCAGTATATACAATGAATCATTTAACTGTTCCTCCTTCTAGCACAGTACCTGTTCTTATAACTCATTTTTCTTCTTTGCATTCTGACAGGGACCTAGTGCGATCGCGTGCCCCTGTTTGGGTTCCTAACCCTCAGACTCGAGTTTAGGAAGGCCCCTGGGACCTTGTCACTCGGGGGCGTGGTTATGCTTTTGTTTCCACAGATATTGGGATTCACTGGGTACCTGTTCGGTGTGTATGCCCTGTCCTGGACGCTGACCATAGGGATGACAGAACTAACAGCACCTTGCGTGATGCCATGGAACAATAAAAATATATGGGTATCATTGTTACATGCCCTGGATCAAATAAAATTTAGTGCTTCAGTGGCCTAGATTGAGAGTCCTTTTCATACATGTTTGGTAGGGGTGCCTCTGAATGGCATGGAAAGTGCTCTGATAATCCAGAAGGTAACTAGAGGAAAGCTTAGCTCCCAGGTAAACTGTAAAACTGCACAAAGCTGCTTTGATTCTTGGGATATGTGGGATGATCAGCTACCTGTTCAGGCAACGGAACCACAAGAATTAGATATTTTGGGAACTTTGTCAGCGGAAGGATGTGTCTATCTAAGCTGTAGACTAGGCCATGGTCGATGGGACAGGAATGGCACTGGAGTTCAAAATGTTACTCCCGGTATCCCAATATATCAGAACAGCTCTGCATGATGTCATTATGTAGGTCCATGTACAACAGGGAAACTAAGTATGTTAACCCCCAGCACGAAAACGATATTAAATCATATCCATCACCACAGGCAAAAAAGAGGATTGCAACAGATAACGTCAAATTGTATTGGCACAGTAGATTTGTGGAATGCTGGGGAGCACTTTGCTGTTAGTTTATTTTTGCTTCAGCTTGCAGCTGCAAAAGCTTTGATAGAATTGAATAAATTAGCATGCTTTGTAGCAAAAAGAGCCAATGAGACTTCTGAAATATTGAGTGCCTTAGCAACTGATGTGGATAATGTTCGCCATGCTGTTTTGCAGAATCGCTCTGCTATTGATTTTCTATTGTTAGCTTATGGAAATGGATTTGAAGACTGATGGAATGTGTTGTATGGACTTGAAAGGCAACTCAAAACCAATCCACAGACACATCCAAGAACTGATGGACACTACCAAGAAGATCACAGAAGATAATGGATTTTTTTGACTGAATAAATGGTTGGAAGGTTGGAATATATCGGGATGGGTAAAGAGCTTGTTGCAAACAGGATTGTCAATATTGTGCATCATCACTGTCATTTTGTTGATAGTGTCGTGTTTGCTGTCTTCCTTCTCTGGAAAGGGCCCTGCAGACGATGGTAAACACAGCCTTTGTTGTTGAAAAACAAAAAGGGGGAATTGTGGGCGACCAGCTATGGGCCGTGGGTGGCCTTGATCTCAACAAACTACAGCTGTGCCTTTGATGGTTAAAGATAAACAAGTTTGAGGGAAAGAAGGTATGTGAGATACGAATGTGTGTTGACATTCTTGTAAGAAAGAAGCTGTAAACCAATAGGAAGGAAGCGTAAGGCGTGTGGACAGGAGAGCAAAGTATAAAAATGCAGTGTAGCCCTTAATAAACTGCTGATGCTTGTGACCATCATGGTGTGTCAGCTGTGTGTATGCCACATTAAGGGACAAGTGTTAAGGAAAGTTAAGTTGAGGGAGATAGCAGGGAAATAATTCAAAAGTAATATGCCCTTATTAAATAATCCCAAGGAGGGGTGCAAGGATCAAAGGAGTAAAAAGAGGGAGGATGAGCCCAACGAAAAATCCTCTTTTAGAAGTTGTGATGTGCGTGAGTGTAAGTTGGAGGGATCAGGACTGCCCGTAAGGGGAGGAGCAAGGGGAGTAGAGTACACAGCCTTACTCTGTTCCTGAGACAGTCCGGTGTGAGGAGATTTACCAGGAAATTAGCCAAGCTTTGGACCTTCTAATTCCCTCCCTCCATAGCCTCACAGCATTTTTGTAGTCCTCATGAGTGGCCTGCCCCTTCCTCCAAAGGCCATAGATTCTCTTTTTCCTCCTGAGCACCAGCCAAAGCTCCCTGATCAGCCAGGCTGGTCTTCTATGCTGCCTGCTCGCCTTGCAGCACATGGAGATGGCCTGCTCCTGCACCTTCAAGACTTCCTCCTTGAAGAGTGTCCAGCCTTCCTGGACTCCTATACTCCTTCAGAGCAGTTTCCCAAGGGATTCTGGCAATCAGGGTGTTGAACAAGTTAAAGTTTGCCCTTCGGAAGTCTAGGGTGCCCCCCCCCTCCCGGCATCTCTAAGAATAGAGAACTTTAACAATTCATGGTCACTGTGCCCAAGGCAGCATCCAACTGTCACATCTCCTACCAGCTCTTCCCTTTTCACAAAGAGCAGGTCTAGCAGGGCACCTTGCCTGGTTGGTTCACTCACCAGCTATGTCAGGAAGTTATCTTCGACACATTGTCACAGTTTGACTCAGGATCGGCAATTAAACCAGAGACAACAATGCTCTCGATCCCCTCGTTTGACTCAGGTCCGACAACAATGCTCTCGATCCCCTCCCCCTCCCACCCAGGTAGGGAAGGAGAGAGAGAAAAAGAGAGAGACTTGGCTGGATTGAAAACTAAACTACACAGCTTTAATTAAAACACTAATGAATGATATAAGAAAAAATATATATACAAATATGTTCAGATATGAGCAAAAGCCTCTCGCCTCCCCCCACCCCCAGCAACTCCCACAGCACTCCCCTCAGCTGGAACAGTCCCAAGAAATTCCGGAGCTGCTGCTGGAGAAAGCAGAGAGTGATGAGGGTCAGGAGAGCTCGAGCCTAAGGATCGGTGGTGATGGATGGACGGAGTCCTCCCCAGATGCCGGCCATGGACGGAAGAGAAAGAAGAAGCAGGAAGGAAATTGCCTTCTGTGATCTCTGACCTTCCTCTGAGCTTACGTAGATATATGGAATGGAATATCTCTGGCCAATTTTGCTGTCTGTCTAACTCAGCCTCCTATGGGGGGATCACAGATCTCCCGGTAGTGCCTAAGCCGGAAGGGCAAAGACGCAACCTTGGTGCCCTGGCAATAACATAAATATTCCAGTGTTATCAGCCCAAGCTGGAACACTTGTTGCAAGTTAAGAGAGCTTATTGAAGGAAAAAAAAATCAGTAAAAGGAAAAAGTGGCTTCATCCTGGCTCAAACCAGGACACACGTTCCAAGAACCTCCAGGACTATTTCCTCTCTGTTGTGTTGTAGTTCCAGCAGACATCAGGGAAGTTGAAGTCCCCCACAGGAACAAGGGCAAACAACCATGAGATTTGACCCAGGTATTTACAGAACAGTTCATCCACCTCACTGCCCTGATTGGGAGGTCTCTAGCAGGTTCCCACAGCAATATCAGCCTTGCTGTCCTTGCCCCTAATCGTGATCCAAATGCACTCTACCTTGTTATCATTATAGTCTAGTTCTCGACAATCATAACAGTTCCTAATATACAGGGCCACCCCACTGCCTCTCCTTCTTTGTCTGTCTTTCCTGAAGAGCTGGTAGCCATTAACAGTGGCACTCCAGTCATGTGAGGTATCCCACCACGTTTCTGTGATAGCCACTATGTCATAGTTTTCCTGCTGCATCGTGGCTTCCAGCTCCCCTTGTTTGTTGCCCATGCTGCATGCATTGGTATAGATGCACTGCAGATGGGCTAATGATCTTAACACGTTTTTGTGGGCTAGAGCTCTAATTCCTGCCTGACCCTTCTCAGGTGTTTGCATGGCTGCTGTACCATCAATAACCCTTACCTTTTTGCTTCCCATTATATATCCATCCCCCATCTCAACTGAGGTGGCAGAGCAAGAGTCCTCTCTCCATCCTACAAACCATGCATCCCCTGGGCTTATTTAGAGGCTCAGTTTTATCCCCTTCCTCCTTCAAATCTAGTTTAAAGCCCTGTCAATGAGTCCCACTAACTCCTGCCCCAGGATCCTATTCCCCCTCTGGGACAGCTGTATTCCATTTATTGTCAGCAGGCCTGGTGTCTTGTATAGTAACCCATGATCAAAGAACCCAAAGCCCTGCCAAAGACACCAGTCCTGGAGCTATGAGTTAGCGTGTTGGCTCTTCCTGTTAGTTCCCTCATCTATCACTGCCATTAGAGGAATGGAGAACATAACTTGTGCTCCTGATCCCTTCACCAGTTGCCTCAGAGCCCTGAAATCTCTCTTGATGGCTTTTGATGTTCTTGTTGCCGCTTCATCACTACCCACCTGAAAGACCAAAAGTGGTTAGTAATCTGAAGGCCTGATGAGGGTGGGAAGTTTACTTACAGCATCCTTTACCTGGGCCCCAGGGAGGCAGCAGGCTTCCCTATGAAGCGGGTCCAGTCTGCCTGTTGAGCCCTCTACACCCCTCAGGAGGGAAGTCACCCACAACAATGACCCGTCTGTTTTTCTTTCTGGTCTGAGTCATGATGGTTGTTTTATTTCACCAACATCTACAGAATGATTGCTTGTTGATTTCACCAACATCTACAGAAATATTTTACCCATTACTTTGTTTATCAAGTTCAGCCTTATTTCTTCCAAATATTCAAGGGGAAATCTTTCTCTAGGATCAACTCAAAAGCAACCCATGTAAAATGGAGTACACATTTTTATTTTATCAGTCTCAAGCTAGAGAGCTGGAATAGTTGCAAGACATTTAATTGCATAAGAAGCAGGTTTTTAACTTCTCAGGAAATTATAAGTCAGCTCTACATGCTGAATTCAAGTTCTCATAAGAAAATGTAAAAGTTTATCTGACTAAAATGTAAATGAACTCGTTTTTTCCTATTTTTTTTTGTATTTTTGGCATTGTAGACCTTAGCAATGATATTACTTGCAGTGTGGGAAAATATTATAATTGAGATCTGGTAAGTTATTTGCAGATTTCAAGTTTTTCTTTACACTGTGCTGACATTTAGTACAGCTCCAGTGAGGAAAACAATACTGCCATTCATAGCTCTAGATCTAGATTTCAATTGACTTAAGCAGGCACAATGAAACTTGGTCATTCACTGGTTACCCATATTGTGTTCTCACATTTTCTCTCAGCAAAAGCATGACTCAGTATTGTATGGTTGCATAGATAAGGGCCCAGAACAAGAGACACTAGTTTCATCTGACAGTGTGAGAAAGTTGTGAGGGGATCTTCCAGATGGTGTTAAATTCAGCTGCCTTTTTAACAGTGGCCTTGCACAGCAATCTGCTGCTCCCTTTTCACAAAGAATGAGCCCTACTAGTTCACATGCATACTCACACAACTTGCAACTTCACTCCAACCATTTTAAAATGGAGTGGGCTAAATAAACCTGGTCTATCTAAAACTAGCCTTCAAAGGACTGCTCAACTGATATTTACACTTCTTTTTATTTAAAGCTGTACATTGATTGATTTTTTTACAAGTTTTAAGGAAACAGCATTTTACAGATATATTATTTTATATAACATTATTTGCTACGTGAGGCAAGCATAAACTTGGAGGGCATGCTACTACATTTTAACATGCTCTCTTTTCCCAATTTAAATTTGGAGGACAAAAGGGGGAAGAAATGGGGCATTCTGCTTCTAAGCAACTAAGCAATAAAAATAAAAGTAATAAAAATATAAAATTTATTTAATTAATTTATATTCATGTAAAGTCAAGAAGGTACAAATAAGTTTATTATTACAATAGCTAACACAGCTATAATATATTTTTATTGGGTGTTGTTCTTAACGAATGTATAAAAGACCTAGAAGCAAGCGAAAGCTTAAGTAAATTGACTCCGTAGAATGCCTAAGTAAACAATACATTTCCCAAGAAAACCACATACTTTGTAATGTAAATGTTAATTGTAGCAGACAATGGCTCTAAGTAAATAGCACCCCTGGACACTCAATAAATGAAAGGCACACAGGCACTCAACGAAAGATTGGTCTCACAAACAGTGCTTCAAATGTAAATAAACAAGGGGCTTCTCATGGGTCACTACAGTAGTAAAACTTTGGCACATGTACAGCAGCTAAAGTGGGAATTTGTGTAAATACAGTTTGGCTGGGATACTAGCTGAATCTCAGTAAAAAAGCCACGGCGTAACCCCTAAAGACTGAAAATCCTATAGAATGTATTTGGAACGGCAGGGAAGATGAGATGACTTCGGAAGCTCATTCTTTATTTTAAATCAACAATGTGTGTGGTGTTTCCAGAACATGTTTGATGGTTCTCTGCTTCCTTTCTCTCAGAGTATATGAGGTAAAAAATATTTCCATTATAAACCGCCAAACAATATTTTATGTGAGCCGTCCTATTCCGAAGTAATAAATAGGAAAATAAAAAAATAAATACCAAAACTAAAAAGAAACAAAAAACCCCCAAACCCCAGCCTGTACAAGGTTAGCCCTTTAATTTATGAAGAACACTGAGAATTGTTCCCTTATCTCTGATCTAAATTGAATCTACCTTAGAGATATTAACTTTCTAAGATAGTATTATACAATAGTGTGCCTTTGGAAAGATGTTTAGGTCAAGTCCAAAAGAAAATGTTACTCTTAAAAATTAATCCTGCTCAATTTCACTGTAAAAGATGCCTAAACTGCAATAATTATAAATATGAACATAATCCAAACAAGTGTTTATTAAAAACCGTAAGATGTTTGCAAGGTTGCAACACATGATGTCTGCTATTTTTTCTATCAGGGAAGAGAGGCACAGTCTCCATAGGTGCACCTCCCGAATTGCTTTGCCTCTGCCTTGCCTCTCCTAAATCATCTGCGAGACTTGGGCCACGGAAGAAAAGTGAAACTTGCTCCCGAGGTTGCAGTATTAATAGAGACAGCGTGCAGCCATAGAGCAGTTGGTGTTCTCACTTGGGAGCTTGCAGGTGGATGGGAAATGCCTCCACTTACGAAGGAGATTAAGACGAGTATGACAAACTTAATGTTTTGGGTTTTTTCATCCTCCAGCCTCCAGCAGGGCTATCTGTCACGGGCTGCCGGGGCATGGAACTGCCACTTGCCCCGAGCGTGGGAATGGGAGCACCCAGACGTTCACATCTCCTGCGCGCCGTTTAACAGATTCAATTAGGCAAGACAGACCGTCAGCTTCCCCACCTCCTTTCCATTTCTGTCAGGTCTATATACGTCCTAATTATTTCAGTTTGGGATGCCAGAGCTGTTTCCTGGATAGATCTGATCATCCTTAAACAAAGAGAGGAGACCCACACGTGGATTATTGGAGTAAATGTCACTTTCATTTCCAATGCTAGGCGCAGAGTAAGACACACAACATTTTTAACACTTTGACAAGGGGGGAGGCGATTTCATCTCCATCATGTCTTTCTGCTTCAATAGTCTCCTCAAGAAAACCTCCTCGGAACAGAGGAGCATCTGTGTTCTCATATTTAAAAGAAGAATAAAAGTCAGCCATCACTTTTTTCATCCTTGTGCATCTCCACCGAGTTCTCAGTAATAAATTGTTAAGCTTGCCTACACTTCAGTGTAAACTTTTTTTATAGCCTGGTTTTATATTATTTGAAATAAAGCCCTCAATGCTTTGTCTAAAATTAATGCAGACTGTTGTGGTTTTTAGTTCATTCCAGACTGCATCATCATCAACAATCATCATCTTCACCCTAACCAACTACTAGCTTTATTTTTAAAGCAATTTAATTGCAATTAATCATTTTGCAAAATGAAGCAGCATTTCCAAATAGCTTTCTTTAAAAATCGTCTCAGCCCAGTTAAACATTAACTGGTCTTGATTTCTATTTATTTATTGATTTAACAGCAGTAGTTGCACATGCACTATTTACCATCAGTATAATTTCCTCGTTGCAGCATTTAGTATCCTGTTATCTTAATATTTTGGACTAACTATGCCGTTTAATTCCTTCCACTCCCACCTTTAGCTGTAAAAATGTTAGATTCGATAAGCATTCCTGACCTTTCTCGGGTTGTTTGTTTGTTTTTACCGTCTCTTACAGTAGTCTTTCATTTCCACACGGTGTACGATGATCTTGAAGGAGTTTTTACTTTCGGTTATCTAGCTTTATGAAGACCAAAACACTCATACAGCTAGATAACCAAAGATAACAACTCGCTTCCCCCAAAGCTGCTTTATTTTTTTGCTTGCTAGAATCCAGATTATTTTTTTTCTGATAGACGTGTCGTTTCCTCCAAGAGTACTAGTGCTGCTTTAAAATAGTCATCCTTTTATGCAACTGTGACCTGATGTGTGTACGCGCGAGCAGCTAATAACATCCAAAAGAAATCTGTTGCCTTCAAAGTTTATTCCGAACTTTTTCTTTCAGCCAGTAATTTCCGGCAGCGATAGTCAACAATTCGTCTGTTAACATCAGAAAATAAACCCAGATATCAAGGTGCATCAAGCTGTGATAAGACTGAAAAGCATCAATCCATTCAAAAGCCTCTATTTGCATTGTAAATTGCTTCAGTCTCACAAAAGACTCTCTAGACTATAAAGATGTAAAGCCAGCAGCAATTTCCAGCTCAGCGTAAGGAGGAAAAAAAATCCCATTTAAGTAGAAAGTGACAAGATGATTCGAGGATTCAGCTCCTGATCCTTTTAGATTATGCATGGTATAGAGCTTTTTACCAAGTTGTGGCAGCTTGCCTGTAAATATCTTGCATGTATGTGTATTTTAGGGGGGGAAGATCCTCGCTTTCACAGGGCTCCTAGAGCTGGGAAGAAGATGCAGTCTTCCTGATTTGCTGTTGCCCCCGGTCTGAAAGGAGAAAAGGAGCATCATTGGAGGGCTTTCAGTGCCAAAATGTGGACCAGCCCGGCGAGGTCAGAGGTCCTGGACTGAGGGAGACTAAGGTAAGGATGATGTCATGAGAAATTTCAAGTACACACGGCTATTGATATGCATGAGTGATCAGGATCTGCCCCTGACAGAGGCAACGGCGGCAGTGGCGGCCCGGGACTAAGCCAAACACTGCTGCCTCTATCGATCTCGAAAATCCACATGCCACCTTTATCTTCCTTCTTGCTAGTGTACATCCCTCTAATATCCAAAGACTGGAAAAAATGTCTAAGGATAGATAAAAGCGTTTCAGATCTGCGGAATGTCTTTGCCTGCATTTCTCTTTTGGCAGCCTCTGCTTTTACAGAGAGATGTGAGGTACTTTGTTATAGCTTAAAGTAAGGCCTTGTTTTCTGAGACTGGGGATCAGTTTTGTATTACACAGTGAGTCGATGTGTAGTAACATTGACAATTTGCCCTGCTGTGCAGTGTTTTTAATGGCTTCACATTTTGGTCATGTTTTGTCTCTGTAGTGATTTGCAGGTATTTACACTGCGAGGACTGTGCAACACATTTTCCACTTCATGTTTATTTGGAATGCTGCTAGCAGCAGACTCCGGCTTGTCTCCGGTGTATTCTACATCTATTCTCTCTCTTCATGTCCCCATTTCCCAGTGTGTGTGGGGTGGGGTGTGTGGGTGTTAGAATAAAACACAGGTGAACATTGCAGCAAATGTTGAAATGCCTTAATAAAAATGCTGATTTATTTTTAGTTTTTATTAACCTCGCACTCAGAGTGAAGAAAAATTCAGCACAGACAGAATACGGACTGCTCTGTACTTGTAAAGGAATTACTGCTTAAAATGCATGCTGCTACCATTCTTTTTAAGGTGTAAAATAAAACATAATACATCATGCTTTATGTTCCTGTACAGTTATAGGGAATACATCTCACTGTATTTAAATAGATTTATTTGTAAATTAAGCTGTTTGCATTGCTACTATTTTTAAGAGGAAATATTTGAATGCATGAAGTTAAATTGAAATTCTTGTTCTTCTATGCTGACACAGCCTGCTCACATAATAAAGCATATGTGTGCTTGTATGTACACAGGGTAACCACATATACATGTGTAGGACATGTGTGTGTCATCAGTCTGCGACAATGTGTGTACACATATTTGCATTTTAATACATATATAATATGTGGTTACACTGTAAAATTACAACTATATAAACCAGCCAATTTTTTAAATCATAGATTAATATTACAAAAGCATGAAAATGGGAAAGTAATATAATTTATCAGACAAGGTCCAAAATTAATACTGCCACCAAGAAGTAACACATAAACATTACCAATGTGCCAAATCCTGAGTTCAGTAATGATATTACTAATGAGGACATTCATTTGTGCTTTCAGATTATAAACCTCTGAAATTTAGCATTATTTTTTTTAATGTGTGTTAGATACTCTGATATAAGGAAACACTGCAATTTGCCACTTGTGCTTGGTATATATGAGCTAATTGTGTCAGTGCTCTTTTCAGATTATACAGTCTGGCATAAAATTGTTAGAATTCTTATAACACTATAACACTGTACTATTTGTTACTGTGCTTCTTCATTACTTCTCAAGCTGGATGAGAATTAGACATCTGATATATCTAAAGGCACATGATCATTTTGACATTACGCAAAATTCTAATGAACTTCTAAGGATTGGCAGTTAGAAAGAAAGATGCTTTTTATTGCAATAGCTAGAGACAATATTAGTGGTTAGGCATGTGTTACATATAATAGGATTATGAATTTATGCATTAAATTGTTAGAGATATGAAAATTCAGATATTCCTTGTGTATGTGTGTGTATGTCTATGCTTATATGGATATTTATATATACAATAAATATTAAGACAGACACATGTACACATTAATGCATGCATTAAAGAATGTCGCCATGTTATAGGATTTGCAGTTAAATGCAAGACATTTTACTGTAAATTAGTATGTTTCAAAGATTCAAAATATGCCTTTAAAATATCAAATTCTGTTCTCAAGGCCACCTTACTCACACACTGACTTAAGTAACTGCAATGCATCTATCACCTCATTGATTAATCATTGGAGCCTCAGAAAGTCAAAAGAGCCAACATGGCAGTTATAAACTAGCTGTTCATTAGCCATATTGCCAATTAAATTTTCTAACTCTTAGTCATCTAGTATGGCCTCGAAATCGAGGGGTGTCCAGTACACACAAGAATATTTGCTTATTGTGAATATTAAAAAAACACAAAAACTCTATACAGCAATTGTTAACTTTTTCCAGAATCAATTTAGAATAATCTACATATTGGAAGATATGGAATCCAAACACTTTTTTCCCTCCTGCCTCCCTAATAAATTCCCATTAATAGCCTTTAAATTGGTATGTGATTGCCATGCTTGTTTTCTAATCTTTTTACAGGTCTCCAGATGGCTGTGATGTAAAGAAGAAACATTCATCATAGATCTTTTAAGAATAAACAATCTCTATTTACTTTAAAGAGGAATACTTATTATTCTCTAATTATTATAGAGACTTGTTCCAATGCCAGTATCCCCATCTTCTGTATGGAATACACATCGATACCCTATTTAAACTGCTATGAAGTGCATAATTGTATAACATTATATTAATTTTATTTTAATAATAAATTAGAATAGAATTCACATAGATGTAAAACATGTCACACCAATACAATCCAGGCAAGTATTTCCTGCATAATATCCCTTTCCTTTCAGCCAGGTAAGTCACTTGACTGGCTTGCCTTCTAATAAAAGTGTCTTATAATTTCTTTTGTGATTACAATTTAATTTTACAGGCAACTGCAGATTATATTTCTGTTGAACATATAGTATGCAAAGGGATATCTAATACAAAATCAAATGACAAAATAAGAAAAGGCAGACTTTCAATAATTCAAAATCTTGAGGGGAAAAAAAAGAAAACCACACTCAGTAATTTCACATGGACATTCTGCATGCTGTTAGCATGTTCTATATTCTGACTTTTATTATTGAATTAAAAAAATAAAATACCGTTTATTGTTGTGATTGTCATTTCCTGTGGTATTCCTGCATTGATTAAATCTGAAAAATAGTCACAAGACAGGCAAAGGATCATCACTGAAACAATTTCACTGTTCTTTTTTGTGAAATTTATGTAAATAAATGAATGTACATGGTGCATTAGGTGGTGCACACAGGAGGTGATGTGTATATAAACATTTTGAGATTATTGCAGAAATTACCAAAATGTTTTACTCTAATTAAACAGGGAAAAAACTAAA
The DNA here is from genome assembly GCF_000747805.2 of Chaetura pelagica. Classification (NCBI taxonomy): domain Eukaryota; kingdom Metazoa; phylum Chordata; class Aves; order Apodiformes; family Apodidae; genus Chaetura; species Chaetura pelagica. The sequence goes on along the minus strand of NW_009952367.1, from coordinate 12,531 downwards.
TACATTTCCTGCAGATAATCTAAGAGTAATGTACTCCGGTATCTGCAGGGTTAAATGTGGTTTACAGGATGTAATTATGAACAGTTAAAAAATGTCCATAATTATTTGTGGAGACCTATGGTAGAAAAAAGTTTATTTGAGGCTGCTGAATAGAGCTGCTGAAAGCTACAGAGGCATATATAATATTCGCATACTGTAAACTGCCAGTTGCTTAATAAAGGATGGAGGCTCCATCTACCCTTCAGTTCAAAATATGCAAAACACATTTAGCCAGTATTTTCCCTATAAAATGTATATGTCTTTCAGATCAACAATGACATGAAATCAGGATCATTAGAAAGGCATGGTCTATATTTACAAAACTGCTATATTATCAAGAGTTGTTTGTGTAAATAACAATCTAATCACTATAATTTCATCATATCGATTACATCAGCCTTAGTTTAACAGCATATTATTTCTTACAAAGTAACTGTCTTATTCTATTTTATGATAAGTTGTTTTCTCCATTTTATGAATCCTGGGCTAGAGTTGTTCTTAGACAGGTATGCTACTTGATGAGTGAGCGGTTTGGTGGGTGGGTGAGAGGGAAGACTTTGCTTCAATTACTCTCTCTGCCTAACGGCGCCCCAGAGGACTCGAGACAGGGCTGGAGATATCTTGCACCCCGGCGTCGGGTGGCCCGGCAGTCTAGCGCCCCAGGCCCTACCCCGTGGCCGCCGGGACTGTGCCGTGCCGTGCCGTGCCGTGCCCTGCCATGCTGCAGCAGCCATTCCCGGACTCCAGGGGCAGCGGAACTTCAAGCCGCGACATGGCGCAGGCGACCTCCCCCTCCTCTTCCCCCCCTCAGAAAGGTGTGTTTAGTTTGGCTGAGTCTATATCAGACACAAAACAGCTGCCTCTGCCGCCCCAGCCAAGATGGGAAAAATTACAACCTTATAAAATATGTATTAAATCACCCCCGTTCAAAGGGATATATATTTTGATCAAGCTGCATTTTGGACAACCCAGTAAGTGCTACTTGCTTGAAGTGACCCACTAAGCACAGAGGCAGACAGATTTATTAACTACAGTGAATAATCTCCTCCACGTTGGCAATCTCAAAAATATTAGTTATTATTATTATTATATTCATTTCTTTATTTATTTTACAAAACAGCTCGAAAATGTAGAGTCAACAGGAGTTTGTTCTCCTATGCTAAATTAAACCCGGTGAATTATTGTTCCTATGTCTATACACCTTTGAAAGGTACCCAGGTATTGCTAAAAAGTTTCCTATCTGCATACTTAAACTTTATAGCTCTGCTTTAGTGGCAATCTGCTTGATGATTAAGAGTTCCCACACCTAACCACGCATAAGATCAACAAGTTTAGCATAAGACATACAAAATCAGCTAACCAGTGTAAGCCGTCGTGTTAATCCTGCCTTGTTAATCAAATTTCCCTTCCGGTAGCCAGTGGAAGTTCCTGGAGCCCTACGAAGATGACCTATTCTGTCTGACGCTGGGCGAGGCAGTCTCTACTCCTGAACCAGACACACATCTACTGACTGAGCTCAGGTTCACATATTCCCACTCCTTCAATCGGAAAACGGGAAGTGCAATGAAGTTCAGCTCTCTCCCGTTTATAAAAAAAAGTCCAGGTTCTGTATATCCCCCTCGTGATACTTACATTTGTTCTTTATAAAATAAAGATTTTACCCCAGATCTAAATGATTAGGTGAATCTCCAGTAGAAAACAAAGATTCCCACCATGGTCAAGACCCCTTTAAAGCACAGAAAGCAGGTTCTTTCATATCTCCAGAAATTCAGATCTCTCCCCTTGTAATCTATATTTAAAAGTGCCTCTTAGTTCCATGGTGTCATTCTTGAACGATTTGTTCTAAAATACTTAGAAAACTTCCATTAAAAAAAATAATGAAAGGGGGCGGGGGAAAAAAAAAGAGGAGGGGAGAAAGTCAAAAGGGTGTGGTTTGTTTTCTTTTTCCTTTTTTCCATATAGCTTCCTAAGCCCCAGACTAGACAGTGAAGTGTTGTATGTGAGGCTTTGCAAGTTTTTAGGGGGCGCTGGCCAAGATCTAGTCCAGCTCTCTTTGAGGAAGGACGTGCTCTGAAATTCAAACAATTTTTCCAACACTTTTCTTGCTGATGAACTGAAGCCCTTTTGTTCACCCATTGCCGCGGTCTTTCCCCGTTCCTACTATGTGTTATGCGTTGCCAAAGATAATGAATTTACACCAAAATCTCTCATAGTCCCATTTTGACAGAAAAAAACAACTTAGGAATGCCTAGAAGAGAAATGGCTACATTTTCCTAGAGAAGACGGAAAGAGCACTTTTTTTTTTTTTTTAAGCAAAAATAATTGCACCAAATGGCTGAGTTTTTCTAAGATGTTTTCCTCCAGCTAACTTCTGAAGAAGTTTCTTCTGGGTGCTGTTTTTGGGAGGTATTACCATTTTGTGTAACTTTTGTCAAAACTGATCAAAGTGGCACAGAAATAGCATTTCACCCATGAAAACTCCTGCTCAATTTAGGGTGCACGAGCCAAGTAAAGAGCTGCATGGTGTGTTGGGAGAATTTTGGGGGTGTACTTGACCATGGTTGTGTGGGGAGGGAAGGGAAGGGAAGGGAAGGGAAGGGAAGGGAAGGGAAGGGAAGGGAAGGGAAGGGAAGGGAAGGGAAGGGAAGGGAAGGGAAGGGAAGGGAAGGGAAGGGAAGGGAAGGGAGTCTGTCAGACAGCCTGTCACTGTCTGGGGCGACTTGGCATGACATCTGCACATGGTGTTTTCCATAGAGTGCTGTGTTTTAGTCGTGTGGGTAGTTGTTAATGAGTGTGAGCTTGTGTGAAGAATGTGTCTGGAGGGGGAGGGGCGAGTACTGGGGGAGTGGCAATACTAAACATGTATATTATGCCATATGTGTATGTCACATGGGAGTCCAGTCCAGAGTGCAGCTCCAGGGAGAGGGTAGTCGGTCCGCAGAGACGAGGATTTCCCGCCAACTACTGCCAGGGACAGCAGTCCGGCTACCTCGTCCTGGCCGCCGCCCTTCACAGCCCCCGTGGCAGCCCAGCCGCGCACAGCACCCATGGATCCTCCTGCCAACACAGCTCAGTATATGGCAGACCAAGAGAATAAAAATGAAATCTCAGACGAAACTAACGAAATTCCGGGTAAGCCCTGGCTACACAAAACATCTGAGAGGATTTATAAAAGCCTGGATTAGTCTCTCAAATGGAAATGCACTCATGTTTTCATTCTCTGGCTTGGCTATTTAAGTTTAGTCAAGATGCTTGAATACAGAAGCAGCGAGTGTGTGTGAACGTGTATGGCCGCTTGCCGCTGATTTGCTCTAAGAGTGACTATGCCAAGTTCTAGAGAGCTGCTCTGGAAAAAAATAAAACAGACAATTAAAAAAACATGAGAAAAATAAAACCGTAGATCCTAATAAAGAATACCTTTCATTTTCAAAAGGTCAAATGCATTTAATTCTACAGCTTCACCAGTAGAAACTCCCCTAGAGCTAAAAGTTCTCCAAACATGTTCAACTGAGCTGTTTCTAAGGGAGAAAGGGTACAGGGAAATATATAGAGGAGACAGCTTTTGAAAATTGCTCACATCTACCCTCTTCTACCTTGGTATCAACAACGAAACCAACTTTCTGCAGTGAGATATCCCAGGGCCCTTTAATACTGTTTCTCTTTCCAAATAGGAGAAATCAATGCAAAGACTTGGTTTGCAGAGTGGTTTTGACGTGCAGGTCAGATCGGCTGGAGGAGCGAACGGCTTGCTTACAGCCTAGCTAGCGACATTTCAGTTTTCTGCCTCTTCTTCCTTAAACTGGCACTGATATCAGCAAATCACTTACACCAAACCATGTATCGATACAGTAATTTGAATTTATGATTTACCTGCACTGCGTGTGTCGTGCAATATTGGGAGGGATATTTTGTGACTTGATCGATGTTTTCTATTTCCCGCTCATCATCTGATGAAGAGGAGCTGCGGACGATGATAGTACACCGCCGATGGTGGTCTTTGTTTAGCCGCCGTGCAGGGAGAGAGGGCGGGCGAACCGTATTAATGTTTTTGTTAATGTTTATTTTATCGGGCAGGGGCTCTGATAAGTGTGGCAAAGCGGCGAGCGGAGCCAAGCAGTCAACGTAGCTGCGGACGGTGCCTACCGGCAGTCCGGCCACCCCCTCGCCCTGGCCTGGCCAGGCGCGGAGAGGCTCCGGCTCGGCGCTCTTGCCGCCGCTGCGTCTCCCATCCTCGCTTCATGCTCAAGGTTTAACAGCGAGGCCATGTTCATTGACATCAGCTGTACGTCCGTCTACATTTACATACATCAGGGAAATTAGGGCATTTAAAAATATGCAAATCCTACTGCTTGGAGAAGAGACTGAAGATTCCCGGAGCGATCGTCCCTATTAATGAAGAACGCAATTAATGGAACAAACAAACCGTTCTCCCCTCTTCCTCCCCATCAAACATCATAAACAACAACAATAAAAAGAAACAAAATAACAAATATCATTTTGGAGAGGAAGGTTGGGGCGCACCGGCTTTGAGTCGACCAGGGTCGACAGCGAAGCAGCACGGAAAAGAGGCCGGCTCAGAGCACGCTGCTCCAGACGGCTCCCTATGCATAATCAGGGCTTCACCACTGCGCCATTCTCTCCTCCTCCTCCTGGTTCCACCGAGTGTTATTTTTAATACTTATGCATATGTAAACCTATATCTGCATTTTAAAAAACTAACCGAAAGTTTGAAGCTATTTTTCTCTGATCTTTCCTTCCTTCATTACCCCCCCCTTTTCTGCCCCCTCCCCACCCTTTTGCCTGTGAATGCGCCTTTATATTCAGTTTCCTCTCTGCTTCTGCTTGTATAAGGTTATAAAATATGCACAAAGCTAATACAACAAGCGCACGTGTATAACATGCTTATTGAGTCTTAAAGGAGAGGCACATATCATTGTCAGGTTCAGCCTATACCAATAGGTCGAACCTGGAAATTTGATCTCCTAATGAACTTCGTATTAGGAAAAAAATACTGTTTTAAGGTATAAGGCAATATAGGTAATGTGTGTAATGGGGACTGATTAAAAGGATTTATAATATTTCGTTGCAGATTTGCGACCTATAAAAGCACTTATATCTCTATTGATTGCAGGAATGTTTTATTTCAGAATATTATTTTTAAATGTGTAGACCCAGGTATGGAGTGCTTTCTCTAAGGAAGACATTTTGTACATTCTGTCTTAACTGCTACATTATTAAATGCATTACAATTCATGTTAACGTGTAGTTTTAAACCAACTACCTAAGTTTTTACTGAAAAGGCATTTTTAAAGGTTATTTTCAAATATTGCCGTTAGCATTACATTTTCTTTATCTGAAAATCCACAGGCCTCGAATTACATTTAAAACCAGTATTAGCTCTTTTCGATTAAACTTAATGGGGAAATTCTTATTTTAAAAGAGAGTAGTTTAAACCTGATTAAAACCAGATTACTTTCTTTTTATATTCCAGAAATATTATATTTTTAACCAGCAACGTTTTCCATAAGAGCAATGCCCACCCATACACACATAAAGAAAAAAAGTCTAAGTACATGCATAGATAATTAGTTGCACCATTAATTACTTATCTGCATAAACGTATAAGGCAAAAATTACCTCCCCTCCAAGACTGTTATGCATATATATATGTTCAAATAAAAATCAGAATGTCATACTCGATTTGTATTACTCAGTACTTATTTCACAACATGTATACTTTGGATTTCTTGTGGTATTTCCAGCTCTACCTCTAGCTCCAGTTGTACAAGCCCTACAGTAAAGTACTCATATATGTCACCCAAGAAAGTTGTCAGATGGCTACCCGTAAAACATAAAATCCCGGAAATAGATACTATCATCCATTAGCTTATTTCTTACCTTACTATATAGAGTAATAATTTATATAGGAAAGTACATTTTTTACACATTTTTATGATAGCAGTCGGACTACACATCTGTGTACAGGTGTCCATTTACGAGTGATGTTTGGGACTCAGACTACGAAAGGAAACCTATTATTTCCACTGCTTTTAACTAGCACACTAGAATCGCATTCCTTTATAGGTCTGTTTAACATGCAGACAGATCCACAGAGGTGAGTGCCTAGCCCAAGTTCGTGTGTGTGCACAGGTAGCAGACGGCACAGAGGGAGAGCGGTGTATGTGTGTAGGTGTTGCTGAGCGGGGGTATATGGACATGTTACATAATGCCCCTCTGCCCGCGGCGTAAGTGTGCGGCAGTGCGGCTGTCTCTGGCGGCAGCGCGGACCTGGCCGCCTTTCTGACCCCGGTTCCCTTGCTGGCGCAGGGCAATGACTCCACGCCTCGCCACTCCCCGTGCTGCCGCTGCTGCTTACCCCCGCCGCCTCCTCGCTGCGTGCCACCGTTGCTCCCGACGGCACTGCACCCAGCTGGACAGCACCCAGCGGGACGGGACGGAAGGTGCCACGGTCGGTGCTCTGCCCCAGCTGAGCTGCCGCGGGAGCAGTGCCTGAGCTTCCCTCCCCAGCTCCCTTCCGCCTCTACCCCCGTCGCCGCAGCCATACACCTGCCCCTCCGCCTCGTATTACCATACAGAGGTCGGGTTCCCGCGAATCACAGAGGCAGCGGGCGACATTTGAATGGCGCAGCCGGCAGCAGCTCCAGCTCCTGCTGCAGCCGCTTCCCCAGCTCCCCCGCCCCTGCATGTGCCACAGGCAGCCTGGGGACAGCTGTCTTGCCTCAGTCACTTGCCACTTTAAAGCTAATTTGATGGGTAGGCTATGAACAATAAATCCCCCCCAACTCGATGCCTAATACTCAACCTTTTAAAGCCAAAAATAAAGGCGCGTACAACTCGCATATGATTTCAAAACGCCAATGAAGTGACGATTTCACGGATTTCATACAGAAAAAAAGTAGCATTAATAATATTAAAATTTGGGCTAATCGTTACAGCTGATCATTACAGATAACAGAGGGCGTCGGGTTGAAAATAAATACATGAAATAGATCCCCCCTTTGTCTTTTTGCAATGCTTTAAATGGCTGGAATAATCTAAATATTTAACATTTTACACAGATTTTTCCCTCTCTTCAGACTTCCTTATCTATCTTTTAATTAAACTGTACATAATCAGATCTGCGCCGATATGGTCTACACGTGAACATGCATGTTTTGGCATTATTTAGGAATTGTTTTAGAAGAAGATACAGGTACAGAAAAAAAGTTTGGTTTCGTTTGTTTTTTCCCCGCAAGATTTAAACCCTTGAACGAAAAATTATAAAATTAAACCCATGTAATTTTAGGTAGAATAACCGAATTTTGAAATGAGAAATAAATTGGGATTTTGTTTTGATTGGGATTTTTGTTGTTTTGTTTGTCTGTTGGTTTTTCTTTGTTTGTTTGTTGCTGGTGTTTTTTTTCCTAAGGAAAAGGCTGAATTTAGTGGGGGTTGCCTTCACAAAAATTCATAATTTGGACTTCTTTACAGGTCCAGTGTGAATACCTCATACTACGCATCCTTTGGAAAAAAATACAAAGCCGTGCCAATCTCTCTCTGATTAAAATGTCTCCCTTGATTAGCGGTAGAAAGCTAGAAACCAAGAGGAGTGTCAGGGGAAGAGGGGGCGAGAATTTTAATATTCACGCGTTTCATGCATATTTAAAATAATTGATACATTTTTATATTTCCGTGAAGGAGAACGAAGGGTTGACACATTAAACTCTATTACATACGTTTTAGTGAACATTCAAAGCACTAACTTCAGCATCAGTCTAGGATAAGTAGCCAATGCAGTTGAGTTTCCATACACGAGATGTTTATGGCTTTTAGCACTTATAGAATTAGGCAAATTTTCCTAATGGGTTTTCTGTTGTTCGATTTTCATAATCAGTTTAGAACTTGGCATAAAATAAGCAATTAAAAAATAAGGTTTAAAATTAACCGTTATTTCGCTGATTTCCTTAATAATTGGCTTACAGAGAGTACTAAACATGATTATTTTTCTGTTTAGATCAGCTGGAATGGCCAGAGCCCACTTCTGCTCTCCTGGCAAAGACCAAATGGGAAAGGTTGGCAGGGGGCGTGGGTGTCCCTCAGCTCCATGACTCCTCGATAGCTTGTTTCCTACCTAAAGTGCCCCCTTGGCTCTGCTTTATGGCAGGCTCTGTGGAAGCCTTGCGCGGCGGTGAGATCAGGAGAGGGATGCGGCTGCCGAGGCCGGCTGCTTGCCGTACAGGCGACCAGAGCCAGGTCTGGATGTCCCAGACGACGCAGCTCTCTAGAGCCCTCTGAGGCCACGTACAGCAGGGAGACAGCGACACCTACCGGTGTTCCGCACGGCCCCGGCGAGCGCGGGAGATCGGTGCGGCTAAAAAAAATTAGAGACCTGATAGGGATAATGATAAACGCCTCACTACCACTAAAGTCTTTCCAGAGAAGCTCATGAAGGACACGCTAAGCACAGATAGTGAAGGGCAGCACCCGTGTATTCTCCCTGTCAGTACCGTCTCATCCCAGCCTCTCTCCCCTTATTTGTATTTTCTTATATACAAGGCAATATTCCAAAAACACATTTCAGCACGAATAATCGTAGTCTCCTCCGTGCTTTGCATTTTAATTGCTAGGATCAAAAAATGGACTCACTTTGTGGATTCCTGTTTGAAGGAAAGTGTGGCTTACAAACCGTGGGAAGGGGTACGACAATAATATCCTAAGCAGGAGTACAATTTTAGTACCCTGCGAAATGGCCCTATTATTTATTTTAATTTTGTACTGATGGTGTGCAAAAATGACTTTTTCTTTGAAACACTTTCGAGCTGATTGTATTATGCTTTACCTTATCCGTATTCTCCTTCTTTTAAATAATTTCAAAATCGTTAAACTAAAAGGGCCATATTTATGTTACCGAAAGGCAGTTTTAACAAATACAAATAACAGTGAAGGAGCACTAATCGTGTTAGTTTTTTAGGCAAAAGACACATCCGGGAAGTTGGAAGTTACATTTGACTGGATTAACTTCCACTTTCTGTTGTTATTTTAGTAGTTCATTAGCTGAGTGTGCTTTGATAATTGTTTTCGGATATCTCATTATAGGAATCTTGGTTGTTTCGTGTCTCAATAGGCTTTTCCCAACAGGCTATAGTTAGAGAAAAGAATAACTGGCTGTTTTTAATTACTTTTTTTTGTACACCCGCAGGAGTATTTTTCTTCTCGCCCGAAAAAATAGCAGTTCTTTTACAGTGAGGAAAGGGTGTGACATGACTAGCGGCAATTACCTTTCAGAGGTTTTAACTTTCGTACCTTGAACACAAATACAAGGACTCAAAAAAGCTCTTCGAGTGCATTTTCTAAATGTGCATTAAAGTAAATGGGCAAAACTTCGCTAAATCTCCCTGTCCACAAAACTTGAGAATAAATGAGTTCGTCTTTAGTAGTATCACAAGATCGAGGATTCATTATTAGAAAATGTACGTCTAAGAAAATAAACCAAAATATCTGAATAATGATCTCTCTTAGAGGGATGGAAAAATATACATTAAAAATCAACGAAAAATCAGTTTGTATCCTCAAGTACTGAAGAAGTGTCTAAATACTGGTTGATCACACCTAGTCCAAAATCAAGAATAAGACACAGTGCTAACATTTTCCCGGCTCTTTTTCTCCGAAGGGTGTTGTTCTCTTCTTTTAGTAGCTTCAGGGACTTCAGATGATCATTTTTACACTGAAATAATAGTAATTGATGTATCTCATTTTGCCCTAGACATGCCGAAGTCTTCCCATCCCATCCTGCCTCATCCTCCAAACCCAGAGAGAGCAGCGGGACCCGCTGGCCATCACACACCTCCGTGCCATGCCGGCAGAACGCACGAGCTGATGGACGGGGCGCCGGCTCTGCGGCTGCTAGGACACGTTCACATGTTGTCCCTGAGAGATAATTAAAACCTTGCTATTTTGCCGAGAGCTGTGCCCATGCCTATTTGTCAAAAAGTGTCAGACATCTCCTAATAAATTTCTTTCTCGTGTCTGATAACACAAGGACTACTTATTTAACAAAACATCACAAGTTTAGACAGTCCAAAAGCACAAAATCGCTATGGGCCCTTGCTCTACAAGAGTGTGCGTACCCCCTCTCCCTTTTCTTTCCCAGCTTTTCAGTAACAATGAATGAAACAAGAACTAGAGCAGCATATTCAAATTAATTAGGATATGTACACCTGTAGTCTTCAGTCATCATGTTGAAGAATCGTCAAGGATGAAACGGCAGCCTATAGCAGTAGGCATATTGCAGAAAACCTGGGAATGGCAAGCAAAGGAATGCAGTTTGCAGCCGATTAACAGACTCATTGAGTGGGATAAAAGGAAGGTCACCTACCTTTCCAGGGCGCCTCTCTTCACACCCTCACAACTAAACTCAGTGAGAGTTGAAAGAAGTGTATCTATGGGCTTTAAAACCTGCATATTCATTATAAAAGACTTCCTGAACCTAACCTACTCTGCCAAGGCAAGCAGTTTCCTTCCACCTGTCTCCCTCACATAGACAGTACAATTTTCCCGATAGCATTTCCTTCTTTTTTTTATCTTTTTTTTTTTTTTTTTTTACTAATGAGAAGAAGGTCCTGGGAAAAGCAACCGTAAGCCAGAGGAATAAAAAACCCAAACCCTCCCACCTCACCCTAACCAGCAGCAAGCCCTTATTTATTTCGATTATTTGTTAAAAGGCAGACAGCTGGGAACTTGACAATGTGCTCGCACCCGATCCCTCTCACACACACAAATGTAATGTGATATGAGCTTGTGTGTGTACGTATTACCGTATGTGTACCAGCTCTGCCCGAACCTGTGTGAATACCAATTTCCCTAGTGTTACCGCTTTCCTGCTCAAAGCAGCTCCCGAATGATGTGTATGTGTTTAACAAACCAATAGGTAAGTCACTATCAGGTGAACTGGTTTGTAATCCAATAGTCTTTGTTCAGTTAAATGAGATTTCTCATTAAGAGTAAAAAAATAGGGAAAGGGGAGTAAGGGAAAAAAAGGGGGAGGGCACAGAGAAATCTTTCCCCGTTCAGGAAAAACGGCCTCTCCTGCAGCCATCTGGGATAACTGCGTCAGTCGCAACCTACTCAGCCCAGCATAAACTTTCAGAAGACTGAAGTGCCATAGAAAGTCAACGACCGATCCGAGGAATCGCAGGGCGACAAG